>NC_044495.1:53893793-53991293 GCF_902362185.1 Chanos chanos | reverse complement strand
ACATAAACGCGTGGAGATGGGGAGAACAGGGAGAGACGCAGACGGAAGGATTTTGAGGCTGTTTGTGAAAGGAATATTTAAAAAAATGCACATAGCTGAGCGCAGACCCTGCCGTCTGGTCGCGTCTGATAAGTGTATACATACGACATGATATTTTAACATTGTCGTTTATTATCAACACAGATTGTTCTAATATTATCATAAAACCTGTTCGATATGTGTGTGTGGGTGTAGCGCACAGGTAACAGCCTGTTGTCTGCTCGCTTCTAAAAACGAGCCACCCAAAGCTCCGAAATTTGCCTCTGTGTTTTTTTTTTTTTTCCATGGGAATGTGACAGCTCACCTTGCGTTGGCTGGCCATATGCCAGATGCACCAAACGCTTACCCCGCTCTCGACGCTACCTGGCCTCCGGGCGTTCCCGAAATCCCTCCGAGCCCGGCGCGCACGTTACACATCTCCCAGTTATAGGTTTAAACTGGCGCCATATGAACGCCCGGAGGCCCTGTGCGCGGCTTCCATTTTAAGAGCTCACATCTGCACCTTCTTATCTGAGTCAACAAAGGAGTTAAAGTTAAACTCTCCTGAGCAGTATCTTCCATCCTCCCACACTCCTTTTCTCTGTTTTTTTCACAGAGAAAGAGACAGAGAGAGAGAGAGAAAGAGAAGGTGTGAGTCTGTGAACATGCGTGTGTGCGTGCCTGTGCGCGCGCGTGTGTGTATACGTGCATGCGTGTGTGCGTGTCTGCGCGCTGCATGCCGTCTGTCACTCAAAGCACTTTTTTTTTTGTGTGTGTGCCTGTGCGTGTGCGTGTGTGTGTGTGTGTCAGACGTGTTTTTTTTTTTGTGTACCTCGCTCTCACCCGGAGACGGGTTGGCTGAGTCATAGCCAGGGGCGTAGCCCTGAGCCCAACACTGCAGGTGTGAGCTTTACCTCTCCCTGCGTCTTTATACCTGTCTTCCCGTGAGGACCCCCCTCCTCCTTTCCCCGCGGCCCACTGCCGCTCTTTTCATCCTTACCCACAAACCCCAAGCCTGGCTACGCAGGAAACAACTTATTTTCTGCGCTTGAATGCACAAAGATGAATGACAGGAGGGATAGAGGGAGAGGTATTATACTTTGAGCCAAGGATACTCTTTGGAGTGGCTGCTAAGGCCTCTGTAAACACTCCTGAACTTTAATGTAACAGCGCTGGCTAGTGGTGGCCAGCGGTACTGCGCAAGTGGCCCAAACATTTGGCGAGAGTTCAGCTGTTAAATCACCACAGACCTCAGACCGTGTTGCTCGCTGCCAAATTAATGTGACTATACATCGTGAGCCTGTTCGCGTCGGTAAAATCAGGCTGGGTTCCATACGCCTATGTGTGTTTGGAAAAAAAAAAAAAAAGAAAAGAAAAGGAAAAAAAAAAAAACCTGTTCTCTTCTGGGTATTTTGTTCATTATTTTCAGTGTATATTATTTTCTTGATTATTTTGTGAGTAGCCACACATTTGATCCGTCATTTGGGCCCTGAAGGCATTTTTTTTTTCCACCATAATTATGCTTCTGATTGTGTATCATTAGCAAGCAGAGAGAAATTCAAAGGGCTGTGTAGCCGGGTTGGGAGTGGAGGCATTAGACAGTGAATGGAGAGTGAGGGCTCTCTGGGCGGGACCAGATTATGCACAAGTGATTAATAAGAGCAGTAATAAACAAAGGCCCAGGAGATGTTTGAGGTGGTTAATAATGCATTATGTTCATAAAAGATCCAAGCCTCTCCAATACATCCCTGTGGAGGAGAACACAGGCCCCACAGGGACCATACTGGAACAGTTGTGCATATGTGTGTATATGTGTGTGCGTGTGCGTGTGTGTGTGTGTGTGTGTGAAAGAGAGAGAGAGAGAGACGGAGAATGTGTGTGTGTGCACGCTTCTGTGCGTGTGTGTGAGAAAGAAAGAGAGAGAGAGAAACAGATACTAGATTCTGTGTGTGTGTGTGTGTGTGTCAGTGTGGGGTAGAGAGAGGGAGAGAGAGAGAGAGAGAAATACCAGAAAAAGTCCACAAAAAGCACCTTACGTGATCCTGAGGGGTAACAATGGGGCGAAATGTAGGTCTCTTTTAGCTACTTTGAGTGTCTTCAGGTTTGTAGTCATTTGTGTGCATACACTGAATAAGGATGAGGTGCAAACTACAGAGTAAGGGAGTTCACAGTAGACAAAGTGCAACTGCAGACTGATAAAATAAGGACTTTTTTTTTTTTTTTTTTTTAAAATGCAGAGATGATTAGAGAAGAAGAGGAAAAAGAATCTTAGCCTAGACCACTATAATAGACACACGCTTTAGTGAGCAACCTCACAAAGAGAGTAAATGGAGTAAATTTAAGGACCAAAGTGACAAAGCGACCGGACTTTAACCATCTCTGGTTTGGTTTGCAAGGGACAAAGTGTCGGCTATTATCGCCGTTCTTTAAATTTGTAGGTCTCTTAATAGCTCTACTGTTTTATCTTGTAAGGTTTTTTTTTTTTTTGGGGGGGGGGGGGGGTGTAATTTTTCCAAGTGGAGCTGAAAAGACTCGACTCGCTCTCTCGCCTTCTGCGTCGTCACATTCGCCCTCTTCATCCTTCATCTTTTATTGAGATAGCTCATCTCCAGATCTATCTGACTCACAAAGCTTCGCTCGGCGCCGTTTCACAGGTATCGCTTATTGATGTACGCCGATCTCAGTGTCCTTCAGTCTGCCTTTACGGACGAGCGCAAAGAACTGAAACAAAAGACTTTATGAGAAGTTTTTTTTTTTTTGTCTTTCAGCACGCATGCACGCTGCTCTCTCGCTCTCTCTCTCTCTCTCTGTTTCTTTCCTCCATCCACGCTTGTCTTTAACATCAAGGCGACGGCAAAAAAGCGTTCTATTATCCGCACAGAATATTAAGTGCAAAGTGGGAAAACACTCCAAATGAAAGCAGGGTAAAATGAAACTTTAGTCTTTACTCTGGTATATTTTACCTTGACCTTTGATGCCAGATACTTGCATAGGAAATGTACATGATATGCCACGCTGAATAAACAGAACGTGTGCGTGTGTGTGTGTGTGTGTGTGTAAGAACGTATATCTGCATGCATATTGATGCAAGCTGTTGAAATACTGAAGAGAAAGAGAAGAACCATTTCAGCTTCTTGTTTTATACTGTATTCAATGAACTTCTAAAAAAAAATTATTTTTTTTTTTCCCCCCACACAACTTTTTTTAATTTACGAGTTTATGTCCAGACTCTAAAAGTCAGAGTAAAAGTTTCAGCTGTTTCCACACACATACATACTTATAAATCAACTCCCAAACTTATAAATTACTTTATAAATCAACCCCCATCACCCCCAACCCCAAGCCCCAACCCCAACCCCTTCACACGCCCTCAACTTTGGCCCTCAATTGGAAATTCGGGCCCTTGTTTTCGTCTTTTCACTCATAGTCAGTTTAACAATTAGTGCAGTCGATTGGCCGCGGAGTCACGACGCCTGAGTCCCTGTGATAGGGAGTGGGGAATAATCTGCTGTGTCTGACCCTCGAAGATCGTGAGTTTGCGAGGAACGGCGCCGTGAATCGTCCCCGACTGATCCCATCCCATCAGCGGAAGCGGAACTCAACGAACTGTAGAGTTTCTGCATTGTCTCACCCTCGAAATAGTTCAGCAATTAATCCGCAGCAACGCCCTGGTTTAAGCAGAGTTGGAAGGAGGAGATGTTTTTGGACCTTGAAAGACCGCTTGTGTATAAAAAAAAAAATAAAAAAAAGAAAGAAAGGAAAAAAAAAGTCAGTTTGGGTTGCGGAGGAGAAAAAAAAAAAAAAACCCTTGAAGCACAACCTTGTAAATTAATTTGTTCATGTTGTACGATGGGAGCACAGCTGGCCTCATTAACATGCGCACAACAAATAATTATAGCAAGGAGTCTTTTCTTTTTTTTTTTTTTTTTTTTTTTTTTCCAGAGAGCACTTGCCTAATGGGCTTGCTGGGTTAATTATGTCAGAGCATAATTACAGAGGGTCCAAAGAGACGCAGTAGCGCACCCCACTGCGCCCGGACCGGCTAATGACGGTGTTGCACTGACACGACCAAGATGGACCGCCCAGACACACCTGCTCCGGTTGGCCCGTGTCACCCCCTCGGCGTTCCCCTCTCCAGACCCCCGCCGATCCGTCCGTCTTTTTTCTTTTTTTTTTCTTTTTTCTTTTTTGCCCACGCCGATCGGTATACCTGTGGAAAAAAAACGAATACGTCCCCCATAGCAGCCTTACCCATACAGTAGCTCTGACACTTAAACTGTGCCAATTGCATCATGTAATAAGATAGAGTAATTGGGTTGGGTGCTGTTCGTTGTAGAGCGGAAAGGCAGAAGTGCTTTGTAAGAACTCTCACCTCTTAGTATAGTTTGTCTGAGGTCGTGTGATAAAGGTAAGTACTGACACTTGTGGTGACAGAAGCTAGATTCATTTCTGTTCGTATTTCTCTTGTGACGTCTGAAGATGAAAATCCAGTGATGCAACGACACCTTTCCCCCCGGTTCTGTCAGTAATTTGTAAAGTGTGTCCAACGGAGGTTTGCCACATAGGCCAAAAATGGCTGTTCTAATAATTTGACAAAATGTCATGATTTGGTGATGACGAGCAAAATGAAAACATGCAAATTATTGAGCTGCACATTGAGTTTCTGTCCACTTCTGTACACTGAGCAAGGTTACATTTCAAGAAATAATAATAATAATAAAAAAAAAAATACTGAAATACTGTTTGTGCAGCATAAAGAATTCATTTCAATTCATTGAAATGTGTCAGCAACTTCACTCAGGTTTTACCCAATCATAGTTGGCAAATCACTGCGTATTCATTTAAATAACAGCTCGCCGTCTTTAAATCACTGTACCCTAGCTCTCTGATATTCTGAATTCCACGTTATTACAGCAGACATCCTGCGGCTCTTGACCCGGCCTAAAACTCGACGTTAAAGCGTTCCAGTCGGCGGACTTTGAACGCGGTCGTGAAGTTTCGATTATCTCTCACTTGTTGGTTTACTCGTCGTCGCCTTCTGTCCCTGTGTGGTGCAATTAAGAGTCAGACAGAGATGACGTCGGTTAAGAGCGGCGTCTCTCTCAGATGTCACGTTGTACGCGTTCAATATGACGGCTCATAAACCAGCATCGGGGACGTCGGGACGTTCGTCTTCGTGTTCTCCTGTCTGTTTAAATCCCGTGTGGAAACTGCCGTGCGACGGTCGCGTGACCGTGATGTGATGTGACGTGCCGTTTGGTTTTGACGTACAACAAATCCATGAAGACGTTAAGCCTTGTTTATGTCGCGGTGACCTTCCGGGCACTCATTCAATCAAGAGTAATAAAGTTAGCAGCAGAATTACCCCCCCCAAAAAATGAACTTGTTATTTACGTGAATGGAAAAAGGACAAACTCATTAGAGATAATAAGTGGTTCCTGGTGTCCTATTTCTCTGCGAAAGACACTTCTCATATGAAGTGATTAGTCTATAATTAATTCTAGGAATTATTAGATTTGATAGAATAGATTTGACACTTTCTAATAGTTGCTATAATTAACGCGAATAAACTTTCCGACAGAGTGGATTTGACATTACGGATGACAAAGTCATTGTCACACAGCTAGCTCAGGGAACAGGCCATACTCTCACAGCCTACACTGATAGGACAAAGAGCTTCTCTTCTTTCCGACCACTGGAACTTGCTAGATAAAGGCCATAAGGATCTCTTGAGTCTAGCAGTTTTGTGACTGTTGTCTGTGGAGAGTGCTGTGACCCAAAATACGGTTTTAGAAGTATTTGTCTTTACGGGGGAAAAAAATAAAAAATCAGCGTATTTGAGTCATGAAAACCATGTTGTTGTTTTTTTGTTTTTTTTACAGAAATATGGCAAACATCTCAATTCAACTTACATTCCATATATGATTATTTCCTGTTTTTGAACGTACTGAATTGTGTCTTATTTGTTCCCCGTGGGGGGTCTATATATGCAATCGTCCCTTAAGTGTTTCCACTGGCCTGGCCTTAGGGGGAAACACTGGTTGCTATGGTGGAGTTTCATCTTTCTGAAGTCTAGTTACAGTTTAGACATCTTTACAAATGCAACCAGTGACCATTTCTTTTTGGCCTAATCACAGATATAATCCGTACTTAAATACTAGGCACCTTCAGGTTCCCTTTTGATCGACTGGGATTTGTGAAGGAACAGTTGAAAACATAGAATGCAGATGTTACAGATAGTTCCCATGCATTTTCTGATTTATATGATTTATAAAAAGGTGTTTGGGAGTGTTACTTAGAGCTGTGAATCAGTGCTACTGATCTTTTCACACATAAATCCATATGCACTGTATAATTTCTCTTGCTCAGTCTGTTATGCTGAATGATAATCATGGCTGGTTTGCTCCACACTTGAGAATTTAACTGACGTGTTTGATCATCAGACTCGAAAAGGATATAAGGGAAAGGTACTGGTATGACTGGGGTTTTAGTGAGTGGAACGGGGCTGTTTTTAGACTTTCTCTTTAAATTAAAGGAGTAACACCACTCTTAAGTGCGATGTCCCATGTGACTGATGCAATATCTATTGCACCATTGTAACAATACACATAAAACACACACACACATACACACACACGCACACACGCACACACACACACACTTCAAACTGTGCCTTTCATGTCTCTCAGACTATTTTACAATTAGCCTTTGTAACTGCACCATCATGGCCTTCGATGCCTCTGATCTTAACCAAAGAGTTAAAACCCACTGTGGAGGTGACCGTATTTTATGCATGTGACTTATAGAAGCAGCATGTGTCTGTAGCTGTGTGTTTCTGCCCTGCGTATGTTAGAGTGGTGGTTTGCAGGGACACTGACATGTTTCTAGTTTTGGTTTGTATGAAAGCCGGGGTTCAGAGACACGATCGGGATCCCTGCTGTGCCACAGAAGAAGGGGATGAAAGCTCTCAGAGGCTAGTGCAGCAAAAGAAGCGATTTTCCTCCTCTTTTGGAGTTTTGAAAGGGTTCTTTGCGTCTGCGTCTGCGCGTGCGTCTGTCCGCGCGCGCGCGCGTGCGAGCGTTCTTGCATGTGTGTGTGGCGGTGGGGGGGGGGGGGGGGGGGGGGGGGGGGGGGGGGTTTGCGTGTGAGCGCACACACGTGTGTACACACATTCTCTCCTCCCCTCCTTGCTTGTCAGTTTGTTCCCCTGAGTCTCTCTCTCTGTGCTTTGGTACTGGAAGTCACCTCCTTTCACGGCGCGGCAGGCAGGCAGGCAGGCACGCAGGTACACAACAGGAGCGCCTCTCTCCTCTGCGCGCAGCTGAACTTTTCGGGAGGGGAAGAAAGGGAAGAGGAAGATTAAAAACAGCCCTGTGATGTGGAGTGCCGGGCCGTCTCCTGAGGATTCCTGGCATAATAATTTAAATGATCAAATGATCCTGAGGAGACTTGTTAGCAGAGAAACAGCCTCCTAGTTGGCCCCATGGGCCCCGTGGTGCGGCACATGCATTGCAAAACAGCCCCCTCTGTTGTGCTAAAGAATCTCACTATTTCTTTTCTTTTTTTTTTTTTTTTAACACTTTTCAGTGGCAGACTTTTTTTCCTTTTTTTTTTTTTTCTCCCCACCTCTTTCTCACTTTGTTGGATTTGTCTAGATAAGTATTTGGGAGAGAGAACTGGAAGAGCAGAAGTCAGCAGGGGCTTTTAAAGAAGCAACTGTGTGAAGAGTGTCTGTCAAAGAGACGAGTGATTTTAAGTAATCTCTCATTATTCCAAACGTGTGTGTGTGTGTGTGTGTTTCTGTAGACCCAGCTCCGGTGCTGGAGGCCACACACACTCTTGAGGAGAGGCTGCAGGAGTTGCAGAGCTCTGTCCCGGACAGTGAGGCCTTGGTCCGAGAGATCCACGGCCACTGGAAGAGACACCTGGAGTGCCTTGACAACACGGGTCAGAACCCCTTCCCTCACCATAGCAACCACACTTACACTTACAACTGCTCACAACCAGAGAGATGATTGTATCAGTCTCACCATATTAGAATGTTAACTTTCTACAGTTCTGCAAATCCATTGCAATGACTAAGACACGTACCAGGAAACTCTTTTTTTGGCTATCTTGTCTTCAACATCTACAATGTCTTTTTGTCATCTTAATTTTACGGAATGAAGTAAACTTCCAAAAGTTTTGTTCTTACGAGTAAATTCCACCAAGGCCCTTTAATAATTGCAAAACAACAAAGCACCGTGATATGAAATATGAATGCCGTATTTCTTACTGTTTTAATTGATCAATGATTCTCTGTGCCAATAGAAAACACAGAGAGGGGAGCTGTTGCCGCGGAGACTGGAGAGGCATCATTTCGTTTGTCCTGTATGATGACACCAAACAGCACACAGAGAATGCAGGACGACAACTCGCCCCTCCACAACCACCAGGAACAGGCCAAAGAGTACGTCAGGCATCCATTCGGTTTCTTTCCGGAAGATTCCGTATAGACTTCCACAATACTGAGCTATTTGACACCATGTGATCTTTGCCCTGAGTTCTTTAGCTGTCTTTGCCTGCCGGTTATTGGGCAGTGTTCTGATTAGAGGACCCAGCTGAAACTCTCCTGTCTGGCTGAATGATTTCTGTTACTGACAAATGTCTGGTCTCAATTTCTCAGGGAGGTGAACGGCTCAGATGCTACGCTCTCAGTCAGACTAGGAGAAGCAGAGGACAGGATCAAATCCCTTCAGTCATGTAAGTGCATTTCTCTTGTGTGGCCATCATATCAAACTGGTCTGAGGTCCAACGGCCAAAAGATTAACTTTAATACCCGTTTTTCCTCCACAGCACTCAGTCTGGCACAGACAGAACTACTAGAACTGCGGTGTCGATACGACCGGGAAATGGCTGCCAAGTAAGAAAAAACTACAACTCCCATGATTTACCAACAAAGCGTGGCATTCATAAGCATCATTCACAAACTACATCATTCACTAACATTTCTCTGTCTGCTTCACTAACATTTTCTCTGTTTTACTTTACTAGCTCTGTCATTTCCTTTTCCCTCTGTGGGAATTCACAGTTGATTCAAAGTAACTACTCAGCTAAAAGCCACCTCTATTAACCATTTTGCTTTCAAAACCAAGAGTCACTACTACCCCTTCTTAGTCACACTCTAAACTAACACTGCCCCGGTCCAATCTCAACTGTCCCCTTACTGTTGCCCTGCCCCTTATTTATAGGTCTTATACTGTCCTCTCAAGTCCTGCATTCTGTTCTGTCCTCATAAACCACAGAGTTGACAGTCCTTTCTAAACACACCTGCTCCTCTGTCCTCTCACGCCGCTGGGTTTACTCTACTCTTCTCTCGATTGTAACTTTCTCTACGCCTCTCGCTGTCTGTTAAGAGTACTCGAACGGGCAGGGTAAGGTAATGTTAGCCCTTAATGTTTGCGTACATGGCCTCTGTGACAGGCCGAAGAGGGATCAGTCCATTTTAAAGATTGCCTCAGTCAACACGCCAGACTAGCCGCGATCTCCGCCGCACGACGTTTCCAGCTCGCGCTCCAAATGAGTGCAGCTTCGTATGGCTTGTCGATAGGCGTTCAGAGTAAATACGCCTTTTTTGTTTCGGTTCTGCCGTCGTACGCCACGAGCGCTCGCTAATGGATTTTTTCCTCCAAGGCTTAATCCATGGCGCAATTGAACTGAAAGTTTTCAGATAACGCCATGCTCCATTCGGCCGGATTTGAAGAGTTTACCGTTCGAATCCCTCTCGTCCCGATGCTCGTCAGTGGTCTGTGGCGGCCGTTCCTGTATATTTTTTAAGGATTTTTGGAAGCTCTCCTGATGATACAGATACAGAAACGATCTCTGTACAGCTACTGGCCAGGTGCACAGGTGAACTCTTTCACGTTTTAGTGTAGAAACCCTACACGGGAGAAAGGAATTCAAAGAAATACTGTAGTGTTATTTGGAGAAGGACAGAGAGAGAGAGAGAGAGAGAGAGAGAGATCTGAATTTAATCTGTTCGATGGAAACCAAAAAAAAAAAAAAACCTGTCTGATTGTGCTCTTAAAGCAAATTTAGATTAATTGAGAGGGCATCTATGTTTAGAAGAACCTCAGAGATTCATGTATTTAATCAATCTCTCAGTCCTCTTCATTATTCAGTTTCTCCACCTTTTGAAGGAAAAAAAAAGAAAGAAAGAAATCTCTGATGACTCAGAAGAAACTGTTGAACTTCAAACAAACCTTATGAATAATCTCCCAGAGAGTCTATTCAAATGAGATCTCTCTCTCTCTCTCTCTGATTGTTGGATCCGTGTAGGCATGCCAAGGCGAGACATAGAATAAAACGTAATGGATGTGAATCATAGGGTTTTAATGACAGGAGACCTTGCATGCTTCTTCTTCTCTATTCACAGCGACACTGAAAAACTTTCACGGAGCCGTCTGCAAAAAAAAACAAACAAAAAAAAACCATGTTTGTTAGGACACCGTCTATAAAAATTCTTCCTTGTGTCTTGTGTGAATACCGGATAAATGCTTGGAAAAAAAAACAGTGAAAAGAATGTGTTGGCAGGGTTTTTGGATAGATATGAAAGAATATGCCATGGAATGGTTCTTGGCACTGTTAACTGTTATTTTACAGTGAGACATATTGATTTAAGCCCGTTCTTTGTGTTTTTTGTAAGTTTTGTAAGTTGCTTTTGGATTTTTTTTTTTTTGGTTATATAATTTCCAGTGGAGTTTCTGATAGAGCATATTGATACATAAATGATGTGTTAATATTCACCATGAAGATTATCTGATTATTTTTATTTGTAATTTATTGGTGGTATTTAGAGGTCTGCGGACGGCATGAGTTTAAGCCGTCCAAACCTGGATTATAGTAAAGAGAAGTGCGTTAAGGGGTTCTAGCATGTTCTAAGTGTGTGGATCCCGGTGGAGTTTCACGTTGTACGTACCATGCGTGCCAAGACTTCACCGCATGCGCGGCGAGGCCTAAACTTGTGTTTTTTTTTGTGTCTTTCAGGGCGGAGGAGCTAGGCTTACTCGTGACAAACCTAGAGAAGGCCAACCAGGTGAGTGAGTATGCGCTCTCAAGTTTTGCCTCTGATTGAAATCCTGCCTCATTAAGATAATCACCCTCGTAATCAAGCCTTGGCTTTAATTAGACGCCCCTGCGTCCCCCGCCCTCAAAGCCCCCCTCCGCACGCGCTCCTCTCCTGAACCTCCTTACATCCCCCTCCTTAAGCTTTTGTGATTACACAGCCTCCTTTTTCCCAGGGTGCACTGCAACGCAGCAGAGGACAAGAGAGGGGCTGCGGGAGTGGGATTGATGCTTAAGCGGAGTTGCGTTGTGGTGTGTGTAAAGTGCATTCTGTCTGTCTGTGTGTGTGTGTGTCTGTGTGTGTGTGTCTGTGTGTGTGTGTCTGTGTGTGTGTAGCGTGGAGAGCTGTTAGTTACCCCATTGCGCTGATTGCTTCCTTTTCAGTGATTTCTCTTCTCTCTTTGCCAGCAGCTCTTAGATAAATGTTCTGAAAATGAATCATTAATTAGCAGGCCGAGTGTGACAGAGCAGGTAAACAGTTTGGGAAGAAAGTAGTCAGAGTAAACAGTCAGCTCAGCAGAATAGAGTGTGGATGAGACGCTCGCACTCCTCCGCTCACGCTCCATCTCTCTCTCTTTCTCTCTCTCTCTCTCTCTCTCTCTCTCTCTCTCTCTCCCTTTGCTCTGCCTCTTTCTCGATTCCTTTTTTTGTCTGCAAGTTCTCTTTTTGTCAAACTTGTAAACCCCCCGGTTCCAGCTGACACTGGTCTGCGTGCCGGTTTCGATGCTTTGGAATTTTACGCGTTCCGTCACTATCCCAAAAAAAAAAGGGGTCGCTTCTGAAATACACACAATACGAGAATGA
Source organism: Chanos chanos (assembly GCF_902362185.1). Classification (NCBI taxonomy): domain Eukaryota; kingdom Metazoa; phylum Chordata; class Actinopteri; order Gonorynchiformes; family Chanidae; genus Chanos; species Chanos chanos. The sequence continues at coordinate 53,979,368 of NC_044495.1, read as the reverse complement.
CGCTCTTTCTAGTATTTAAACGATTTACACGTACGAAGATATACTTGTGTAGTTGATTTTTTTTTTTTTTTTGCATATGTTGTAGAACCTTCTAGTCTACAGAGAAAACAGTGCATTTAACAAAACTTGATGTTTTCAGAGAGCCGAGCTGGCACAGAGGGAGGCTGACAGACTGAGGGAACAGCTGGCCAACACCCAGAGCACTTCAAAAGGGAACTGCCCTCCAGAGGACGTTGTCAGAGGGGTAAAATAAATTATCTTCTCTCTCTTAATTTTGGGGACTGATTGCCATCTCTGAACTTTTTTCTTTCTTTCTTTTTTTTTTTCTTCGTTTTAAGAAGTTTTTTATTTATTTTTTTTTTAGTTCAATTTCTATTTCGCATAACATTATTGCAAATCTGTATCAGAAATCTATATATCCCCAACGCGCCGAGACTGTTGCCGTCTAACAAGAGGACGACTTTTTGTAGAAACCCGGATTTGAGCTTTCACACCATTGCCGTCTCATTAGCGACTCTTTGAAGCATTATGATTATAGGAAACTAGAAAGAAACGAGAGATTTTGAAGCTCGCAAAGTTAAAAAGAGATTCTTATGTATTTTTTTCCTCTCGTTTTCACTTTCTCTCTCTCTCTCTGTCTTTGCTGCCGTCTCTCTCTCTCTCTCTCTCTCTCTCTCTCTCTCTCTCTCTCTGTCTTTGCTGCCGTCTCTCTCTCTCTCTCTCTCTCTCTCTCTCTCTTTTTCCCGTCTCTTTCTTGCTGTCCCAGGAGAGAGATGAGAGGGACGAGAACGCTCCGTCGCGGTTGGAGGCGGCACTGTTCTCTAAGGACAGAGAGATCCTCCGCTTGCTTGAGAACATCCAGAGACTTCAGTTCACGCTACAGGAAGTCCAAGACACATCAGCCAATCAGATTGCTGAGTTAGAACGCCAGCTGGCCTATAAGGCAGAAGCTATAGAGGCGAGTGAGATCATGGGTTTTATGAGTACAGTGTCCATATGATGTAATATTTTAGTACGGTAGAATTGACGTTTTAAATAAGTTGTTTCGAGTACTTACAACGAACCGCTCTCATTAATTTGCCCCCCCCCCCACCATTAAAAAACGTTTTCGCAATGTGTAGTACGTAAAATACATCCCATAGTTACACAAACAACTGTTAGTCATCACAAATCTTATGTGACGAATCTTCTGCACCCTTTGCCACGCACACTTACACCCGTAAACCCAGCCCCAGTGCCAGTGAGTGCCCCCTATGGCCTGTGTGGTGAAGTATTACTCCGCACGGTGGGACCATCTGGTTGTGTAGTCAGAGCACTCATATCTATCATCCTACATTAACTTCTAATTTACATACCGCCGCCCCTCTGCTGCTTCCCTGTATGTGTGCGCATGCAACTGTGTGTTTGTGCTTCTAATGCTGTCTCTGCATTGTGTGTTTATGACAGAGACTTGAGGCCAAGCTGCAGTCTCAACTAGACTACGAGGAGATCAAAACGGAGCTCAGGTACGACACGCACAGACTCACGGCGCCCGTGCGCGGGATTAAAAGAAACTCCTTTAGCGTCAGATGAAAACGACAAAGAGTCTAATCTGAACTTCTTTTTTTTTTTTTTTTAATTGGTCTTGCAGTATCCTGAAAGCCATGAAAATGGCCTCAGCGAACGGAAGCTCATCCCAGGTGAGCACCGGCAACTACACTTGATTTGATGTTTTTTTTGTTTTTTTTTTCTGTTTGTTTTTGTTTTAGTGGTTTTGACATTTCACTGCAGTTCAGCATTAATTGGGCTTATTGCTCATCCTTCCAGCTCCCAACAACAGACAAATGAATTCCTGGAAACACGGGGCTTTTGTTTTTCTTTCAATAGTCCGTTGCTGTCAATGAGTAAAGTCTGTGGCGATGCGAGTGAATGGCTCGCCAGCCATCATCCATAATGCGCATGTCCACAGCCACTAGAATTGATTCATTTGAGTTTAACTGCCTTTGTGTCGTGTTGTTTGTATGTGTGTGTGTGTGTGTGTGTGTGTGCGTGCGTGACTTCAGGAATCCACTAAGGCTGCAGAGGCGCTGTTGCTGGATAAAGAGGCTTTCTTGCCTTCTCATAAATATCTGACAGACAAAGCGTGTGTCCCACACAGCAACGGTAAGGGCTTGCACAGCTGTCTGTCTGTCTGTCTGTCTTTGTACGCGTCCCAAACGTGGTGTGTTGAATATTGCATGTGTGAACCTCAGCGACAGTCTGTGTAAACCGAATCAATCACTTGAACTGGGCTATGCCGTGTAACAGGACACTAATGATATTGTATTCAGTACATTTTCCTGTATACTTAGAAAGGCTGTGATGTAAATCTGGAGTGGAACAGGTCTCATATCGTCCTCCTCGTCTCTGTAGATGATGACCAATCAGGGGATTCCAGTAAGGACGTGGGCAGGCCTATGAGCTCTTACTCCTCCCCTCAGGGGACGTTACAGGTGGATGGGCGTGCGTCGTCCAGCCCCGGCCCGGCCAACGCGGACGGGTCCTCCTCTGCCCACGAGTCCTCTCGTCCTTTCTCCGTGTCGCCTTTCTCCGGGGAGAAACTGGCAGGGGAGCAGCTCCTTCAGAAGCAGCTGCTGTCTCCCCTGTTTAAGAAAGATGCCGGCGCCCTCATGGCTTTCCCCACTGCCCTATACGCAGCCAAAGCTGCGCTCATATCAGTCAGCCAGGGCCCCTCGGGTCCCGGCGCTTTGGAGAGCGGCATGCCGAGCGACCAATCGGAGAGCGGAGCCTCGAGCGCCGGGGACGACGACCAGCTGGACACGGCGGAGATCGCCTACCAGGTCAAAGAGCAGCTGCTAAAGCACAATATCGGCCAAAGGGTGTTTGGGCACTACGTCCTGGGCCTATCCCAAGGGTCGGTGAGCGAGATCCTCGCCCGACCCAAACCGTGGAGAAAACTGACGGTGAAAGGGAAGGAGCCCTTCATCAAGATGAAACAGTTCCTGTCAGACGAGCAGAACATCCTGGCCCTCCGGACCATCCAGGTCCGTCAGAGAGGTGAGTGGCCCGGTTAGCTCGATCGGATCCCGTCTCTCAGTCAAAAAAAAAAAAAAGGGTTTTTTTTTTTTTTTTTCTTGTCGATGTCTCTCGACCTAAAACCCTAACGGCTGCCTCTCTTCCTTTCCCATGTTTGTTGTGATACTTTCAACTTTGTTTTTCTCCAGTTTCTCAGCTTTGAAACGGAGAGCATCGCGTGTACTCACTGATGCCAAGCTCTCAAAGGCTTCCATTGATCTACCAGTCAAAAGCAAAGCCTTGGAACTGCTCTCTGATCAGCCATCCCACTCACCTCATCCTCCTCTCTCTTTTCTCTCTCTCCTTCTTTCAATCTCTCTCTCTCTTTCTCTCTCTCTCTCTCTCTACCTTCTGTGACAGGGAGTATCACTCCTCGCATCCGAACTCCAGAAACTGGGTCAGACGATGCCATCAAGAATATTCTAGAGCAGGCCAAGAAGGAGATCCAGTCGCAGAGAGGAGGTGAGTTTGAATACAGCTTAACAAACGTTTTCTGTAAACTATGACAGCTGCAGATTCTACGTTTTTGTTTTTTGTTTTTTTTTTTTGAGCAGGGCGTGTAAAATCTGAAGAGGGTGCTAATGTAGATATGTTTTTTGTCTTTAAGGAAAATTTTTATCTTGGGTTATAAGATGGGAGTTTCTGCTGGTTTGTGTGTGGGTACATCAACATCAAAGATAAAGTGATTATGTCTGAATCTAAAAAGCAGTGATGTGTCTTTGTTACGACTGAAGTGGCATTAATATGACAATATTCTAGCAAGCGTGATGAAAAAGCTGCTCTGCGGAGGATGTGACATTTATTAAATATTATGTGATGTGGCTCTGGTGGCAGTTTGATGTCTGCATGTGTGATGTATGTTTGGAGATTAGTGATCTGTGTCTGTAGATAGCACAAGATGTGATTGGAGGTGTGTGTATGTGTATGTGTGTGTGTGTGTGTGTGTGTGTGTGTGTGTGTGTGTGTGTGCATTGGTGCGTGTGTGTGCGCGTGCGGATGGTATGACACGTGAAAGGCGGTGATTGAGCACGTACGCGGACACATCAGTAAATGCCACCACACCCGAAACGCGGTCATGTGAGTGCGTTCACATTGCTGTGTAGGTCACGTGAGCTATGAGGGCATGTCTGTGCTATGCAGGTGATGGTAAGTCCTCTCTGGGCACTCCGTCAGGTCGTAGCGGCAGCGGTGGCGGCGGCGGGGGCGGGGGCGGAGGCGGAACCAGCGGTTCTGACGACGCCATCAAGAGCATCTTGGAGCAGGCTCGGCGGGAGATGCAGGCGCAGCAGCAGGCTCTGATGGAGATGGAGGTGTGCGGCAGGGCTTCGGCCAGCGAGCGCCTGGCCCTTCAGGAGCCCTCCAAAAGCCTGCCTCTCCCCGTACCCACCTTCATCAAGCAGGAGGAGGGAGGCGCCCTGGCAATGAGCGCGGCCAATCCCATTGGCAGCCCTCAGACGCCCCTCAGCGTGCTGTCCCCGGCCGCCTTCGTCCAGAGCATCATCCGCAAGGTCAAGTCCGAGATCGGCGAAGCCGGGACCTACTTCGACCAGCACTGGTCCGCCGAACGCGGGACCATGATGTTGGCCTCCGGAGGCGCCTCTCGGCCCTTCACCTCCATCTCGCCCTCCCTTTCCTCTTCCTCCTCCTCGGGGCATTCAGCCCTCCCCAGGCCCTGGACGCGACCGGAGAACGGCGAGTGCCCTCCCAACAGCGAGGAGGCCTCCGCCGCCGAGGAGGAGCAAGGAGCGCTGACGGGACGACCTGTGGAGGTGAAAGTGGAACCGGAGGTGTCGGGGAGCGGGGAGCAGCCGTGCCCGGGGCGGATGTCTTACTACCCCTCGTACATCCCGCGAACCCTGAAACCCACCGTACCCCCGCTGACCCCAGAACAGTACGAGATGTACATGTATCGCGAGGTGGATACGATCGAGCTGACCCGACAGGTGAAAGAAAAGCTGGCCAAGAACGGAATTTGCCAGAGGATCTTTGGAGAGAAGGTGAGTTGTGCCACTCATTCTACCATTATCACTCATCCGCTGCGTTTAGAAACTGATAGACCTGAACTAGACTTCTTAAGACATCTATCAAAGTTCATCTATCAAACTTTGCCTTCTCATCTCACCACTGATTGTGCTTCTTCTTGTGATTCCTTATCTGTAATAACCAAGAGATTTTGGCAGAAATCTCATATAGTTAAAATAAGAAAGTCAAGAAAAATGATGACGTATAACTGAAGTAATTTGTTTCTTTTGTGTTTGTTTTTAGTCTGTATTCATGAATTGGAAGTTGGATCAGACTTTTACCCAAGTATGATTGAGTAATTAGTTTTGTGTTGATTAGGGTTGATGAAAGCAGGCCAAATGTTTAAATAATGAGAAACTGGCAACAGCTTTTGAGGAAAGCGCTCTGTCAATTTGCAAGCTGTTCAATATAGATTGTGTTGTGTTGCCACCTAGTGGTTGGAAATGGCAATTACCTAGAAGCAGTAATTGCGAGTGATGAAATCATCTTTGCTGCTCACTGCTGTGTTTGAAGTTCTGAAAAAAAAAATATTGTTTTATTCAGCTTGAAATAACAAGAAGCCCAAAAAAGGGTTGTACATTCAGCCCTGTTCAATATTTCATGGGTGAACTAACAATACATCTCTGTTTAACTCCTGCATAAAACCAACAGCAAATGGCAGGGGAGACATGCTTTCAACTGCTTTGGAACTTGACGGCGTTCCTCGCTAAATCTGCCTGCTATTTTGTACAGGTGCTGGGTTTGTCGCAGGGCAGCGTGAGTGACATGCTATCTCGACCCAAGCCCTGGAGTAAGCTGACCCAGAAGGGCCGGGAACCTTTCATCCGTATGCAGCTGTGGTTGCTGGACCAGCTGGGCCACGGCCTTAACCAGCTGCCCAACCACAGTCACACCCAGGGTAAGTCTCTGTGCCTCTGGGAGATTAGGAAAGGTTACGGTGCCTCTCAGATCCACAATAGGCCGCTTATTATGGTGGATCTCTGAGATGTTGTTACGTATGCAAAAGAGCGTGCTCCCCAGCGGTAGAATGGATACTGAACTCATTTTAACCTACGCTGGCACATTAGTAGAATGCTCCATTGTTGTCTAACCAATCATATGACACTGATGAAGTAGCTGCTATTTGAGTTATTGCTGTGACTGACCACTCATCAGCTTGCCATTTTCTGTGAAACGTAGCGGTCTTCTTGACCTCTCTATCTCTGCTTAGGGGTGTGCATTTTAGTTATTTTTAGCACTTGAGTCCACAAGAGGAAAATAAAGGAACAATACCACAATGTTGTCACAAATTCAATTGATGTCCCTGATGAATACAGTGAGACTGTCTGCCTTGAGCGTGAAATTAGTTGTAAATACATAATTCACATGCTTTGTACTACATAACTAAACAAAGGACATCACTTTTAGTAGTACTAGCATCAAGATATGAGACAAAGCAGGCTGTTTTTGATGACAGCGACTGTAGATATTTGAGGCTGGAAGTGACTGTGCTTCAGGCTTGTGGTATGCGTGCTTTGCATGTTGCTTTGTGGTACTTTGATCAACCGAATCAACATGTCACCACACTTGACACTGTTTGGAAGCCATTAGCTTAAAGGGGGGGGGTATCTGTTAAATGATTATCAGCAAGCCCTGAGGCGGTTTGGGACTTTTAGTTACCGCCCGTAACTCCTTCCGCCTCCGATCAGGAATGCAGTCTGCGCTACAAACTGTCAAACCAGTTGTTATCTTCCACAAAATAATTTCTTTTTCATTTTGTCTGCTAAAATGCAGGTATGTATTTGTAAAAAAAAAAAAAAAAAAGGATAATTGTGAAAGGACGTGAAACGAAAGCAATCGTATAAAATCAGAAAAACGCGATCCCAATGTCATTGTTTAGGCTTACACACATTGTTACCCATAATTCCCCCAGACAAGAGTCCAGTGACGGCCCGCTCGTCCCCCTCCCCGCCCCCTAGCCCGGAGGAGAATCATCCAAGCTTACCGCTGGAGCCTGTTAGCATGGCCCTGGAGAGCAGCAAGGAGAACCAGCACCCACACTCCCACCATCAGCATGGCGAACCCCCAGGAGGGAAGACCACCCCAGGCATACAGGCCCTGCAGCAACCCCATACCCCTCTGGGCATTCAGGAGCTGGTGGCCATGTCCCCTGAGCTGGACACTTATGCTATCACCAAGAGAGTGAAGGAGGTGCTGACGGACAACAATTTGGGTGAGCTATTCTAGAACGTTCTCAGGCAGGGTTAAATCTAAATCTTTGCTTCTGAACCGCCATCTGTTCCGCATTTGCGCGTCCGCTTTGAAAAAACTACAAGAGATTTGTCTGATATGTTATCTGAAGATCAGCTGAGTGTTGCCTTCACTGCTGTTCACTCTGTAGGAGGAAGTCAAGAAGCAGTGTTGTGTATTACACTTGACAATGAGCCACAGCTATATTAAGCCTCCTTAAAGTAGCTGCCTAACATGTTTTTGAGAGTTTAGCTGATACAAAGACATCAATATGCAGGGGTTTATAAAGTAAAAGTGGAAGTACTCTTGCCAAAAAAAAAGTACTCTAAGTAGAGTTAAACTGACAACTGCTTTTGTAAATTGTAGATGAGTGACTGTTTTAAGTATTTTTCAGGAGGGATACTTTAACTCTACATAGAGTTCTTTTTTTTTTTTTTTAGCAAGAGCACTTCTACTTTTACTTTATATGCCCCCGTCGATATGTATGTTCAAACATCAAAACCTCACAGCGTGAAAGAATGACATATTCCTTATTCAGTTCTTTAGTTAAGCCACAAAGTAGATGTTTTACCCAGGTTTTTACAGAGGGTTGTGGTGTGTGTGTGTGTGTGTGTGTGTGTGTGTGTGTGTGTGTGTGTGTGTGTGTGTGACTGTAGGTCAGCGTCTGTTTGGGGAGAGTATTTTGGGGTTGACTCAGGGTTCTGTGTCAGACCTCCTGTCTCGGCCGAAGCCTTGGCACAAGCTTAGCCTGAAAGGTCGCGAACCATTCGTCCGCATGCAGATGTGGCTCAACGACCCCCACAATGTGGAAAAGCTAAGGGATATGAAAAAAATGGAGAAGAAAGGTAAGCACGTCAAAGGCGGCATTTTCTTCAGTTCAGGGAGTTTTGTAAATGTAAACTCATGTAAATTATCAGTATGACATACAGCTGCGTGCGAGCCATATACATTCAGTGCATTGCACTTTCTATACACTCTTTGTCTGTATGGACCTGTATGAAATACACGTATATGTAAATTTATGTAAACACACTCATAAGTTTCTGTGTCAGTGGAGCACACTGAACGCTAATGTTAACAGAAAAAAAAATCTTTATTCTCTTCTTTAAGTACTTTTTCATTTTTAACCGTCATTGTGTCTGTTTTTTGAAACACAGCCTACCTGAAGCGCCGGTACGGCCTACTGAGCCCGGGCTCGGACAGCGACTCTCCGGGAGCTCGCTCGGACTGTGTCAGCCCGGGGCTAAACTCTGTGGAGCTTTGTCCCTTCAACCAGGCCAAGAAACCCCGAGTGGTGCTAGCAGCAGAGGAGAAGGAGGCGCTGAGGAGGGCCTACCTACAGGAGCCTTACCCGTCTCAGCACACCATCGAGATGCTCGCCTCCCAGCTCAGCCTCAAGACCAACACCGTCATCAACTGGTTCCATAACTATAGGTCAGAAATAAACATTTATTTCTGTGGTCTGAACGCCAAAGTAGGATAGGTGCATGATGAGGTCAGTGACAACATAAAATCTACACTCCAAAATGCGTTTAAAATGAACCGTGTTTTGGGTGGAGAGTTTGCTAAGTAAAGAGAGAAAATTGAGATATAAACATCATTTTTATGAAATTATATGTAAAAGAAATCCTGAGATGCTTATGGAAAAGTGTCTATTTTGTATTCATTTTTCTTACTCTGCCACGTGTTAAAATAATATTTAATTGTCAAACTAATATTTCATTGTCAAACTTGTATTACGCTCTTACCAGGTCACGGATGCGGCGAGAGGTCCTCATGGAAGGTCTTCAGGACAACGACACGGACCCTGAACCCAGTAACTACTCCCCTTCTGCCACTCACAGTCCGCTTTCGGATAGCGACGAGAGGAAGCAGCATCCCTGCATCCGTAGCGGACCCCTGAGCACTGGAGCCCAGCCCCTAAATGTTAAACAGGAAACCAGCGAACTTGAGGAAGAAGGGCCAGGAGAGGAGGACTCCCACATCAGGCAGTCCAAGATCAAATGCTTCTCCATGGGCATCCAGTTCCCTCAGCTCAAATCTGAGAAGGAGGAACAGGCGGCCGGATGCACAGACCAAGTGTCAGCTCCAGTCTGTCCCCAGGGCTTCAGGGAGGATGAGGCAGGCAGTAGCCAGGTCCAAGGTCTCTTTCCTGGGTCGCTGTCTGCGGACGGTCCCGCTCAGCGAAGCAGCCTGGCTCCACACGAGAGCGAAGAGTCCGACAGGTCTCCCGTCGACCCAGTCAGCTTCAAGGCTTCGTCCGAGCCCTGCCGAAGCAGCCTGGAGGTCTCCCTCAACTCCCCGTCCGCCGCCTCCTCCCCGGGCCTCATGATGTCCGTCTCGCCCGTTCCATCTTCCTCGGCCCCCATCTCTCCTTCCCTCCCCAACCCGCCCGCCGCGGGCACCAACCACACCCACGACCCCCCTCCCCCCAGGTCCAGCTACAGCCTGGAACCCCTTCCCCCGCACAACCCCAAACACAACAAGAACACTCAGAGGCGCACTGAGAAAATGGCCAACCTCAATAACATCATCCACCGACTGGAACGGGCGGCCAACCGTGAGGAGACCCTAGAGTGGGAGTTCTAGGGCCTCTCACAACCCGCCCCCCCCCCCGTCGAGCGTCACAGACGTAGAACCGAAGACTCTGTAAGAGAACATTCCGGAGAGGCTCTTGAAGAGGCTCTCTGACCCAGACACTGGAGCCTGGCTCGTAGCTCCCACCATCTCTTCATATAGAAATTCCCTCACAGGGAATGAGGAACAAGAGCAAAAATGCCCTCCAACACCGATAAAGGAATAAAAAAAAAAAAAAAAACTCCCCCAGAAGACTTTTAGGAAAGAAATCAAAAAAATATTTATAAACATGTTTTAGGTATTTTGATAAAAGGACACTTACTTTTAAATATATGTAACAGCACTAGCTGTTGTGTTTTAAACAGTGAAGGAGAAATTCCTCTGACGTGAAGACTTTGCAGCTATGGTGTCATAAAATGCACACTGAAGTCCTGTAGATTGCCACTGGGTGAGATTATTAAAGAAAAAAAAAATGACCTCTGTCTTAAGCCATCAAAAAAAAAAAAAAGCACTACACTTATTTAAAAAAAAAAAAAAAAATAGAGACACTGACCAAATTTGCTACTTTTTGAATAGCAATTTTTCAGATTTTGTCTGTAAGACGGGACAGTTAATGTCAAGCGAACACACGAGAGCTTCGTACCGACCTAAGGGATAGTCCTAAAGACTCTAAATAGTGAACATCTCATGTGTGCTTAGTTTCTTGGTGATATGTTTTGGAGCATTTGTAACACAAGCGTATAATGTGTGGTTGTACGTGTTGTAGAATCGTCTGCAATAGCCTTCTCTGAACAAGATGTAGCATGGTACTCAACTTACCCTCTTATCCTCTATAGTTAGTTACCTGTGATATACTTGAGCTATGAAAAAAGATAAAATGTTCGGAAAAATCTGCAAAAAATACCTAAAAAAGGTTGTGTAAAAAAAAAAAACAAAAAACAATTTTAATGGTAGAATCTTTTTAGTGAACGTGTTTTTTGGGGTTTTGTTTCTTTTCCTTTTTTGTTTTTTTTTCCTTTCAAGGATACTTTGAGGTTTACATTCGGGGGGGGGGGGGGGGGGGGGGGCCTTGTGCACTAGGAAGTGAGTGAGTCATTCACCCCACACGAGCAGCACAGTTAACTCGTCCTCAATAATTCATTTTACGTTTACCTCTCTGAAGCGCTGGTTCTCACAGATACATGGGGCCAAAGCACGCCCATGTTACCTCAGCTTTCTTTGATGCACACCACAAGACAACAAACCAGGGATTTGATCTCTGTGATTTAGCCCAAAGGTTTGGATGAATAAAAAAATGGAAAAAAAAAAAAAAAAGAAACACACAGTTTGAGCCTCAAAAACAAAACAAAATAAAATAAAATATAAAATGAATCAAAGAGAGAGAGAGAGAGAGAGAAAGAGAAAGACTTAGTGAGTTGTACTCGCTTGGAAATGAAAGCATGCGCGTTTTTAAAAATAACGGAGAGATCGGTAATTCGTCGATGTCCGAAGACCCGGGACGACCTTGCTTTTTTTTTTTTCCCTGTACTTGTCATAGTTTTTTGTCATTCTCCTTATATGGTCATCACTCTAAATGTCCTCTCAGGCACTCCCTGTCCACTCCTCCCTCACCCCCTTGCATGTGAATATCTTTCTCAGTCATCTCACATACAGGCAGTGGCCACACCCTCTCTATACATGTACCTCATACTCTGTGTTCCTCACAAGCTCATAGTATGTGACAAGGAGCTGTGCATTACCACAACACAATCGGTACCATGGCAACCTCAGCTGTACTGTGTTAGGCCCAGTTCAACTGCAGAACTCAGAGCAAGTTTTAGTGGAGAGGTCTGAATTTACCTTTATTCTCTCAGACATGTTGGTTATAAACGGGAAGGACATATGACTGTTTAAATACACTGATGTGGTTTTGACACTGGACTCTGTTAATATGTGTATCCTTACATATTCCAGAGTTAGGAATAGAAAACTGCACTTAAATGAGCAACGAACATTAAAATAGAAAACCCTTTTCAGTCTCGCACTTACATGACTCAACTCAGCATTCATTAATGATGTTTAAATGAATATGAAACATTGTGATTTGTTGGATTTTGTTTTGCCAGACCCAAAACAAAGTTATAAACAAACAACAAAAATGAACAGCAGTGTATGAAAAACATAGGTGAAACATAAATTATGAGGATTTTTTTTCTTTTGGTTTTCATTGATTTTTGCATGTACTCATGGCTCTCATTAATATGATCCTTACGGACAGTTACTAAGAAACAGACACAGCATCCTCTTCATGAACTGAATTCTAAGTTGGATTGATCTAGTACTCGTTTTTGATGTGTTTTGCTGCTGGCCACAAATATTTCTTCTTCTTATTTTTTATTTTTCACTTAATGACATTTTTGCTGTTGTATCTTGCTTGTTTTATACACTGATTAACAATATTTATAGATCTCCAATACCTCGTGTGAAAACTACTTACAGCACTTAGAATTTAAAAATTGTGAAGAATCAAGAAAAGTCTTGAGTATGGAAATGATCCTAACTTAGTGTTCCACTTGTCTTTGCCTTTAATGTATTGTTGAAGTTGGTAGTACACACTTGCACATGTCTTAAATAGAACAGAGGTTTGGAGTTATATATGTATAGATATATAAATATTACACATTTACTGAAAATAATATCTTAGGTTTTTGACACTAGTCTGCTGATTATATTGAAGTAGAGTGTACAGTTATATTAACCAAACTCACAAAGCCAGGTCTGCTCTGGCAAGCTTGCCCATGGTATAGAACTTTTCTCAGGGTAGACTTGCTTCTATAAGCTTTACAGAAACCTGTCAGGTCTTGTCACTGCTGAACTCCAATGCTTCATATGTACCATTTCAGTCATTTTAACAGCGACAAGTGCAAAATCAACCTGGAACCTTCTGCCATTTTTTCAATAAAAAAAGTTCAGCAAAAAAATAAATTAAAAAAAAAACACACACACAAAGGGATTACAGTCCGAAAAGCTGGTTTGAAATCTGTTAGACCTGATTAGATCAAAGTTTTGTCAAATTAATATTGTATCATAAATCTGAGCGTGTTAAGAAATATCCATGCTCATTCAAAATGTACAGTAAGTTCAGGGTTAATTTGAAAAGAAAAAAAAAAAAAAAAGATGTTCTAAGCAGGAATACTCATTTGACAAAACCAACGGAAACTGATCAGCTCAGTCCATCAAAACATCTGATACCTCTAGTGTAAAAGCTAAATAGTTAAATATTGCTGCATTTTGAGGCCAAGACAGTGGACCAATGACAAAATTGCTTAAAATATGACGTAATATGATCAGGACCTCTTAACAGAAGGACATAACTGAAAAATAAACACAGGTAGATTATTTTTTTTTTTTTCCAGAACTTTCCTGAGTCAAAACAGCCCGTGAGCCGATGTATCATACAGCCCACTTACGGCACCTGAGACATTTAAAACAGAAAAGAAAATGACATCAATGAACTGAGATTAAATTGTCCTTCAAATTTACTTCTATTTTGTCAATGGTTGTTAATATTATGTAATCATTGTTTTTTTGTTTTCTTTCGTGCACTGTCACTGTCTCTTTTTACAATTTCAATTTGCATGCTGTTCCAACAAAACAGGGAAACAGGGAAAGAGAGCAGGTTTTCATTTGAACTATTTTCCTAACTAATGAAATCAGCACTTATAATCATTTGTTTGGGAATGATTGACAGCATGTTATGACTTGAAAATATTTGATCAGAGATGGAATAACCAAAATGCAAAGGTTTTAAGTATTGCAGTCATGCCATATTAACGTTTGATCACGACTCATTGCTGTGCTCAGGTGGTTTTCAGAGGTGAACTGTTGTAATGGGGAATTCTGGGATCTAGGATGTAGTGCAAATCCTCAAGTTCCCCTCTGTTACCAATTTACATGAAACTTTGAGGAAAAGTGTTTTACCAAATTGAGAGTTAAAAGCTATTTTAGATCTGTGTGCTTTGGATTTAAATGCTCTACAACCTGACCCGGGGGGGGGGGGGGGGGGGGGGGGTCAGAGGAGCTGGGTTTCGATTTGTTCAAAAATGTGTCATTCCACCTGACAGTCACAAAAACAGGAAGTATACTGTGTAAGTGATTTCTATTTTCTCTCTCTTGCCTCTTCCCTGTAGTGTCATTTCATTGACCTGTGAATAAGTGCCCGTATAGCACACATGTCTCATCTCCTCAGTGTGACAGATCATTTTGAAGTTTTTTTTTTTTTAAGAGAGGACAAATAAATGCCATGTGTCTTTGAATCACATATGTATCAAGCCATCACTGAATACAGTACATCATTGTATAAGATCTTCTGGGTGTTGTGTTTTGTTTTCCACTATCAACTTTAGATATCTCTTTTGCTCTCTCTCTCTCTCTCTCTCTCTCTCTCTCTCTCTCTCCCCCTCCCTCTCTCTCTTCTTGATATTCTGACAAAGATCATCATGCTCTCTTTTAAATATACAGAATTTGGGTGAAAATGCGAAATGACTGCATTCTGAAACGACACTAGCAGACCAGTATGAGTAGATAACTTTGAGGTGTATCAGTAAAGAATTAAGACTGGCGCCGAGAATCACACCTGCTGCATGAATAGATCATAGGGTGTTGTGTGTCATTACTGATTACTCTATCTATCTATCTATCTATCTATCTATCTATCTATCTATCTATCTATCTATCTATCTATAACTATATGAAATGTGATTAACAAGTTTAACTCTGTCACCTTTTGCACAATGGTGAACATCTTCAAGATGCACATCAAGATCATTTTTAATGAAATTCTTATTGAACAATGTCAAACTAACTTGGAAGCAATTGGATTTTTTGTAGAGATGTAATTTCTCAGTTTTTGTCATAAACTTTTAGGTTATTTTATTTACACTTACTGAAACTTAAAATATTCAATATCTCTCTGTCCCCCTCAAAATATTGCGTTGCAAGCGGTTATTAATTTGTGACATGTTTACATACCCGCCCCCTCCCCCATACATAGCAGACAGCCACCTAACGTGATTACGCAATACTCGGTCGTGACGTTAACACGCCACCGATGGAGTCCCGTGGTGGCAGAGACGCGGCGATGACGAGTCGACTCCACAGTGGGACGGACTGAAACTGCTTTTGGATAAGAGACGTTATTTGTTTATTTGCTCGTTGTTCAATTCAAAAACGCAGATCCTCGAAGAAAACATTATCACTTTCTCTTCTGGAGCTTCATCAGAGGTTAGTGGGGCGCTTGTTTCTGTCTGGGTCGGTGTGATTTTTGGCTTAGGCCTCCGTTCAGGGTTCCGCCCTCTATCTCATAACAACAACAAAAACACTATCACTTTGCTTTGCTAGCAAGCTAGGTTAGCTGCCTAGCCGCAAAAACGGGGCCTCAAGCGACAAAGGACCGATAAACTACATGGCGAACATGAATATATTGCCATGAGATGCTAGCGTCTCATGTGGACTTATCACAGCAAATGTTTCGTAGTTAGAATACGCCGTCAGTGTGCTTTATTGATTTGAATAGATTTGTGAGGCCAGTTAGCAAGCTAGTTAACCTTTGCTAACTAACTATGATGAAGGCTGTTCCGCAGGTAGCTGCTGGGCTAAACCACTGTTTCTACCGCTAGTCCAACTCGCGGTTTTGTACTTGAAATGAGTTTAATGGATTGTGCCATAAATGTGTTAATTACTATGCTCGCTGTAGTGATGTGAATTTCATAGCTTCAACTTAATATTTGCATGAAAAAACGTTTAGCCGTTTAGCGAATAAGCTAAACAGTTAGTCAGTAAAGTAAAATTATTGTTCAGAATCTCTACGTTCAGATATCCTTTGGTATACTTGCAAACTCGCCAGCTGTCTTGCATTGTGAGATGCTTATCTAGAGGCAGGTCGGAGCTTTGAATGAATTTGAAGAGGAAGCTTGCAAGCAAAGTGCTCGCCATGCCAATTCATTACAGTGGTTAACTCGTAGCTAACGTTAGTAGAGGATAACAACAGCTGTTCTCTCCCGTTGATAACATACCAAAATTGTTTTTAGTTCCATTATATCGGAATACCAATCAGTCAGTCTCTCTGTTGTGTTTCAACAGTGTCTGTTAGCCCACCGTGCTGATT
The DNA here is from genome assembly GCF_902362185.1 of Chanos chanos. Taxonomy (NCBI): domain Eukaryota; kingdom Metazoa; phylum Chordata; class Actinopteri; order Gonorynchiformes; family Chanidae; genus Chanos; species Chanos chanos. The sequence continues at coordinate 53,963,341 of NC_044495.1, read as the reverse complement.
TTGCAAGTAACTCTGCACGCACAGACACCTATATGCTTGTTTGCCCCACAGTTATTATGCAATGCTTGGGTGCCGCCAGTACTGTGTTACCGTCTGTATGCCGGATTTATTGACTCTACATTAATCATATCTTCGTTATCGTGAACTGGTGAACAAAATAACGTTTCAAGACATTTTGAGCAGGTTAGTCTTGGCCATTCTCTCCACCGTAGCGTGTCACTGCACTCTTGTCTGGTGGTTTAGTTGTTCACTGTATTTACACACTATGGCTATCAATAATGCAAACATCGTTGAACCATGACAAAGTTGCAGAGCACAGCTAAACTTCCCGGAGCTGCAGAATTCCAAACGACAGCTCTCTTAAAATAGATTATTATGATATACGTCGTAGCCGGGTCTGATCTTTGCATACGTTGCGTCTGGAGCCATGTAGATCATAAAGTTCCAAGAGAGACCTTGTCAGACGGGGGTTGGGGGGGGGAGGTGGGGTTGGTCAGCGCCGACCTCCTTGTTCTTAAGCCCAAGAGTGACATCTGAGATAGAGAGGTTGACTGCAACTTTCACCAAATTACAATTGGAGCCATTGATCCAACTGTAAGTTGAGTATTTCAGTGAGAAAGTCCTTGTATGTGACGCTGTAGCAAGAGACTTAGCTCTTACTGCTTTACCACGCGCTCTTCGATGTGGAACAATGATATGGCCTAATTACAGGGATGTAGTTTCTCCATGTTGTTTGGGAAGATGTTTAGCAGGTTTCTCACGATCCTCCTACACACTGAGGTGTTCCGAGCGTCTACGTGTGAGTTAATGTAATCCACATTTAGAGGGCTGTTTGTTCCAATCTGTAGCAGTCATAAGACTGCTGTGCTGTTCTAAGGCACTTCATTTTCATTGGTCCGCGTTCGGAGTTGAGACAGTTCCTCGCGAGCGCATTTTTGGTAAACATGTGTGCGCGTTATAGATATATTTTATCAGCCCAATCCAGGCCAGGGCAGGGTGTCGTCTTTAGACAGGGCCAGTTAAATTGAGGGTTTTTAGTTTGGGTGGGGGGGGGGGGGTGGAAGCTGACCTGCTCCCCCTGTCAGTGAGGTCATAGCTTATGACTCTCAGGAGACTGTCGGGCCATACATTCCTTCCGGCTTATGGAATTCCAGAAAACCACTGCTCCATTTCGTCTTTTTGACCTCCTCGGGGACAAGTCGGTGTCAAGCAACTTCCCTCAAATCATCTTTGTCACTGGTTGCCTCTGGTCTGAATAAGCAACTGTAGAACTTACAGTACTGTGTGTTTCTAACTTTCAAGAATGCAGCGTTTGTGTAGAAGAGCATACGTAGATCAGCGCGCTAAGTTAAGTTTGGACGTCGACCGTGCTTGCAGAGGTCCTTTGTTAATAGCTCTTCAGTCTCTTTTTTAAAGTTTTTTTTTTTTTATTGTTATTATCTTAACGAAACATTAAAATGCAAATGTCACCTGTCCAGAGGGGATTTGGATGAGCAAACAATTTTAGATAAGCCATCATAACAAGTTTGGTATTGTCATTACAGGAGGTTTCCCTATATTAAACTCCCTCATAACTGGATGTCGATGATGACAAGAGGCTGTAGAAGAGGGACAGGGAACATGACGTACTTAGAGATTAATGGCTGTGTACATTGTGGTACATCTCTTGCCTCAATTTGGCTACTGGCTGGAGTTGCAGCCCACAAGTGCGCAAGAGCCCTGCTTCCCTCCCAGCGAGTTGTGTACTGTAACTTCTTGATGAGGTTCTGTTTGCCAGAAAGTGAAAAGGATTATTGTTAAGACAAAATTATGTAATTTCTGGAGCAAAACGTGACGGTTTGCGTGCCTTCCGGTGCGCACTGCGTTTTCTAACTTGCATTGTTCTTCTCTTTTGCAGAATTCAATGTCATAACCTGGAAGACAGGCGTTTCGAAAAGGATTCTCAAAACGACATATCTTCATTGCCCTTTTCGGTAAGCGCGTGCCGTCAGTGAGGTGGCGTGTTTTTGGGGGGAACATGCCACGCCTCGTTCCTCTCTAATCGACAAAAATGTTTTTAGTGTCAGGAAAAAAAAAAAAGAAAAGTCATCAATAATTAACCGTCTCTTTCAAATGAAAGCGCACTGTTGAGACCAGAAACTGGATGTTAACCAAATCGAAGCCTAGCTCTCTCTCTGTTTCTTGTTTGTCGTCCCCGCAGACGGAGATCAGAGCGAGCGAGGGGGGAGAAGTAAAGAAGAGAGAGACGGCAGAGACCCGTACTCCTTCACTGGGGCTATGGTAAAAAAAAAAAAAAGTCTTTTTTTTTTGTCTTCTCTTTCTCCTCTTCTATCTTTCCGTCTGTCACTGTTCCCCCTGTTGACGCGTGAGCCTGAGCCAACGTTCGGCCCGTCCCGCCGAACGGGGAAAGCGCTCCCATTGATTTTTTTTTTCACCCAGGCTTTTTAAATCAGTCGTATTTACCGGCGGGCAGGCGGCCCCGCGGGCCCACCGGCGTCGCGGCGGTTTCACCCCCCCCAGCTGCTGGCTCAGCAAGAATCAGAGTGGCACTTTGGCAGCGCGGAGAGTCAGCGCGGACAAAGACCCGATGAGCAGATAAACGTCCTCGCTGTTTATTACAGTGTAGCTTTCTTCTCGTTCGTTCCCGTGAGCCGCAGCTGCGTTAAGTCAGAGGGCCGTTTCTGAGCGCATCTCCATTCACGACGTTGGTCCGTCCCCGATCCAATGCGCGTTTTGTTCGGCTTTCGCAATTGGGTCAGTGTGTTGGTTGCTTTGTTTATTTGCGTTTGTATACGTGTTGATTGTCTCAGCGTGCTCATTTGAAAGCTTTGTTTACGCGTCTGCGTCTTTGCTCGTTCATCTTGCTGTTGTTGTTTTTTTTTTACTTTGCTTTGTCTGCCTTAACGCATCTGTTGGCCAACACATGTTTTCATGACTCTGTGTGTGTGTTTGTGTGTCAGCACATTGGGCTGTTTCATGTTTGTGTGTGTGTGTGTATGTGTGCGTCAGCACATTTAGCTGTTTCTTGTGCAATGCGTGAGCGCACTGGGTGTTTTATGTTTGTGTGTGTGTGTGTGTGTGTTTGTGTCCCAGTGGGTGTGTCTCTGGCAGTGTGGCACACTCACAGAGACTGTCCCCCTGGTCTGGCCCCTTGTGCTGTGTTTCCTCAGCCATACTGATTCTCAGTGTCAGCTCAGTGCTTGGGCGCACAGTAGTCACGCTGATCCAGCAGATAGTCCACAGCACTTCCCCTCCTCATTATCACAGACCATTATCACTCTCTCCTACCTCTCACTCTCTGGCCTCCACTCCAAACACATGCGTAAACTACACTACAACTAGATGTGCTCTCAAAAGTGTTGATTCGTTTTTCCTGTAGAACTATTTTGTAAGGGCCGCATTCCTACTGCTTGACTTTGCAGAACTTTTTTCTTTTTAATATAAAAATCTGTGAAACTGTACTCTCCGTTTATATGTGAATGAATATTCCACCGAGAGCTTCACCTTGTGATTGGGTTTTTCACTCACTCATAACCAAATGTATCCATTGCAAGTGAAGCAGCGTCATAGGCGCGGAAACCGACAAGCAGAGGGTTAAGAGGGCAAATAATGTCTTTAGACTATATTTAAACTGTGATGCTAGCTCTGGGTCATTCTGTCGAGGTCAGTTTCTGGTTACCTGGTTCAGCCTTCTGCGTTGCGTGCGCTGATATTTTGGACAGGCTGATTATGCTAAACGTACCTCCCAGAGTTGCTCAATTTTCCCTTAATTTTGGTTTCCTGGGCAAACTGTTGTTTGCAGTGCTCGCATGAAGTATCCCAAACATTCTCCCCCACAACAGCCGCATGCTGGCGGAACTGAGGACGGCTGTGTATCCGTTAGGGCCTCAAGGCTCCCTGGTCATTTTAAATGTAGACAAGAGTTCTCTCTCTCTCTCTCTCTCTCTACCTCTCTCTCTCTCTCTCTCTCTACCTCTCTCTCTCTCTCTCTCCCCTCTCCCTCTCTCTCTCTACCTCTCTCTCTCTCTCTCTACCTCTCTCTCTCTCTCTCTCTCTCTCTCTCTCCAGTCCTTCTTATTTGTGGCATGAAAGCCCAAACGTTCTGTGCCAATTTGATCTTAGAAAGAAATGTTTGAGAGAGTAATTCTGGAACAGAAATGAGTGGTATGGCCTGTGCTCAGCACACACACACACACACGACTAATCACTGTTCTCCATCAAAGACATCCTTACATGTGGCCCACTGGACATTTGGCAAAGGTTGCATAGCAGAAATCAAAGCATGACCCTAATTGGATCTTGTTGCCACTCAAATTAAATTTAGAGCTGTAATATCTTTTAAGACGCTTGAGTGTAAATAGATTACTTATGATATTTCCAACTCGGGCCCGGTCTCCGGATTGGTGTGTGTGTGTGTGTGTAGCTGGTGGTGTGTACGCCCAGGCAGCGCAGACAGAGAGGCCTTTGAGCCGGGGTGAGGAGAGGGTACCCTGGAGGGCGAGATCAGACGTCGTCGGTTTTATGTGGGCGACAGACTGGAGGATTGTGGGATTGTAGAGGCAGGACTCTCTCTCACTCTCTCTCTCTCTCTCTCACACTGAGCAGCTGATGGATTTGTAAAGACAGGTCCTGGTTCAGTCCTCTGACTGTGTGGTCAGTTTCTCTTCACTCTGATTGGGATGTAATTACAGGGTTTTTTTTTATCATAAACAGTACTGTCTTGTCAGAACAGTTCTCCCAGAATCCTCAGAGAGCGATTAAAATCCAGAAACTATGTTTGCATCTAATGTAATGAGAGAGGGCAGAGTAGTGACTTGATATTATTATGTTGATGATGGTTGTAAGATGTTCAAATTACTAGTGTGGTGATGGTGACTATTGCAGAAACACTCTAGAATTTGAGTTAGATCGCACCTAAATGACCCTCTTGAGATCTCGCTGTTTTTGTTGGGTACACTACAGTCTGTCCTGTTGCCCTCTGTACTGTCTGTGAATATGTATTTAAGTTCCTAACATGAGTATGATGTAACATGGCTGTTGTGTCTGGCAGGAGGAGGAGGGGCAACAGAGCCTGGAGTGTATCCAGGCCAATCAGATCTTCCCTAGGAAGCCCCCTATCCTGGAGGAGGAGGATCTGCAGGTAAGTAGAGATGGGCCACACCCATTATTTTTCCTCTGGTGTTGCTGCTGAAGCAATGGTACATAGAAAGAACGGAGCAAAGTTTTATGAGTCATGGAAATATACGAGCGTCATACGGTTTAGATTCCGTTCATTCGTAACTGATATTGTCTGCTGTAAAAGCTAAATACATGTGCTGATGTCCATGGTAAGTGTGTGTGTGTGTGTGTGTGTTGCTGTGTCATGAGTGTAATATTGTTGTAGGTGCCCTTTCCTGAGCTGCATGGAGAATTCACTGAGTACGTGGGGAGAGGAGAGGACGCAGTCATCGCCATGTCCAGCTATCGCCTGCACATCAAGTTCAAAGAGTCCATCGTCAATGTAAGAGCGGCTTCTTTCTGGTATTAGAGAAGATCCAAGTATTATCCAAAGACAGCTCACTCGTTTAAAAGTTCTCAGAACCCGTCCAAAGAGCTTAGCCTCTACGGAGAACTCGCAGGGCGTACTTCGCGGTTTAATGATAAAATAAAACACCCGTGAACCGCCTGTCAGAATCTCCTCACGTTTATTGGTCGCCAACACCCCGTGTCATTCCGAAAATGCTTTCGACGAGTTACTTCCTTCTCAAACGGACAGCTGCTCAATTTTAGGTTTCTAGAGAATTCCAGACATTTTTTTGGCCTTCGTTTTGTAGTCGCTGACCCAGTTGTTAATGTTTCGGAGGGACACTCAATAAAACGCTCTCACTTATTGTCAGCTAATACTCTTTGTTGTTTATTCAGGCCTTGTCACTATTTTGGGGGCAGCGAACCTTTTGGAAAGAGAGCGAGTTGCATTTGACCGCTTAACATCACCAACTTTTTAAACGTGCGTAACGTGGCGTTAGATCGCAAACTCGGTGCTACGCCCGCGGCAGGCTGCGTTTTGTTCCTAGTGTAGCTTAACTAAACGAGTAATGCAAGTTTCACACTGGTGAATGAGGTTTCTGCTAAATTTAGAAGCTTCCAGATTACGTGACGGGTGTTTGGGGACAGTGTGGCAGGCTTGCATCAGGCTCTCCTGGTATTGGCTGTGGTGTTTGTGACATGGCCAGAGGCTGCGATGACCTTGTGTGTGTGTGTTCACCACATCAGCCTGTCTTTGGTGCCGACGCTGCCTTTCTGTATTTCCTCCCCGGCCGGTTGCTATGGCTGCAGTGTTTTCGGTAGAGATGAGCGACACTTCCAGCCTCTTCCTTTCAAGCAGCGCCTCACTGGAACAGTTCTCTTACTTACAGTCATCACCAATGCGTTATCTATTTTAACAGCCCTGTCTATTTTATACCCGTCGGAATTGGCTACCGTTTTTTTTTTTTCATTTTACACCCGTCTAAAGGTTACAGGTTACAGCGGACGGTAGAGTTTTTCTCCTTGGATTTCTGTATTTGTTTATCCCACATGTGTTGCACTGATGCAAATGAATTCAGTTGAAAATATCTGTCGGAATCGATCAGCCTTCGATCACAGCACAGTGGAAATTATGCAGGTACAAACTGCAAGGTGCCAAAGAAAAGAACTGGAATGAACCTGTAATACCATTTTGAAGCATGCAAATTTCTCTGTGTGCTAGATGTGTCCTCTTGTGACACTGTCTGTGGATGGAGCGCAGTGAATAGGACTGACTTGCTGACTCCAGTTGATCTGAACTCGGCTCACGCTGGTTTGTTTTTGCAGCGCCGCGTTGCCAGTCAGTCGATCTCTGGGGTAAATGAATGTGGTTTTGTCACCGCTGGCAGCGTTCCTGTGAAACAGCTAGTGCATGCTGTTTACAGTTATATGAGGGGGGGGGGGGGGGGGGTTGCGCTGCTAAACGCTTGCATAGCATAGCATAGCTGTGGTGAAGAAACCTCAGGTCGGAGAGTGAAGTAATGCATTGACTGGGTGGAGAGAGAGAGAGGGAAAGAGGAAGTCTTAGAGAAGAGTACATGGAGAGTGGGAGGGTTGAAGGCGCTGAGAGTTTGTTTTCAGCATGCAAGAGTGAGGTAGAGTCAAAGTGAGAGAGAGAGAGAGAGAGGGTGAAAGAAAGAGGCGGGGGGTTTGAGTGGGGGTGTGAACTCTGGCTGTTAACAAGGACCTGAGGAATTTTCGACTCAGGCCAGATTAGAATGGTGGAATTAAACTGCAACCACAGGATGTCAGAAAAAACAAAAAAAACAAGAATGTGTGGCCTTACGACAGGCCCGTAGAGCCGTTGGTTCTACGTTCTACGTGCGAGCGTAGGATTTCACGCGGTCACTCTTTTGTGTCGTTTTGTTTTGCTAAACAGAATTGCTCGTGCGAGGTGTCAGTAAGTACCTTGTGAACGGCCTTGTCTGCACGGTGTGCTGCCACTGAGTGTGTGAACATGACAACCTTGAGTTGACCTTTTCCACGCGAGGTCATGAGTTTGCATGGTGTTTAGCAGCGTGAGATAAAACCGCAAGCCGGTGCTTGTTACCAAAAAAGTGGCACCTTTTGAAGCTTGTAGTAGATACGACTGAAACACATTAAACTGGCGCATAAAATCCAGACCCCTGGTTGTCAATGAGCAGAAGAAACATTTGGGTTATGTTTATGCTTTTCACTGGCCTGATTCAGTAAAGCTTGTTTTAATAATTCATGCAGGGCATTGTTTACTCTGGGCATCTGATACTAACCACTAACTGCTGTTAAAATGAGTAGTTTTGCTCTTCTGGTAAATCTCATTAAAATCCTGGCGTATTAAAAATATATAGCTTTAACTGGTCACTGTGCCGACTCTGCTTGTGACCGAGCTGTGCAGTAGACGGAATGGTTTGGACATTGGTTGCCCTCGGGTTAAGCACTAAACCCTGCCCCTTTTTCCTCGGAGTCTCTCAGCTGATCTGTCGTCTCTTTCTCTTTCTGTTTCTCCCTCCCTTCCGTCTGGCAGGTTCCGCTGCAGCTGATTGAGTGTGTTGAATGTCGGGACATGTTCCAGCTCCATGTCACCTGTAAGGACTGCAAGGTCGTCAGGTGAGCCTCCGCAACCTGCTGTTCAAACAAATGTCTCGCCCTTGGGCTTAAGCTCTACAACACACCCACACACAATCTCTGATTTTGTTTAAGGAGAGGTTTAACCATCTCCTAATGTAAAAAAAAAAAAAAAAAAGAAAGAAAGATGCTTTTTGGACCTTCCCTTCCCGCATGTATGTATTGACGAAGTGCAATTGGGGTTTGTCTCTCTGGTCGTGACCTGTAGGTGTCAGTTCTCAACGTTTGAGCAGTGCCAGGAGTGGCTGAAGCGTCTGACGGCAGCCGTGCGACCTCCCTCGCGCCTGGAGGAGCTGTTTGCCTTTGCCTTCCATGCCTGGTGTATGGATGTATATGCTGGAGAGAAGGAGCAACACGGGGAGCTCTGTAGACCAGGTACAGGCTCACGGAGCTTCTGGAGGCCTCTCTCTAAGACCCCTTAGCTGTTGCTTTTCCTCCCAGCGGTAGAAATAAGCGGCCTCTCTTCTGAAAATCTCTTGAGCCATTTTCACATGTGCACTACGGACTAGGTCCGCAGAATCAGGTTCGCAATTTGTCCGAAGTTGCCCTTTCACACGTGTAGCACACAACAGGAGACTGTCAGCGTCAGAGATGTTCTCATCTACTTGAAATACTCTGTTTGGTTCAAGCGAAGGGTGGCACCCGGGTAGAGCGCGTAGGAGGCAGGACGCGATGCAAAAAGTACGCCGCGGAAATCGCAGTGTTTTGTTAACAACATGTTGAAAATGGCCAACGAGGCTACTGACTTTCGTCTGACCGTTTCAGCGTCAGCCCTTAGCGACAGAAATTCTCGGACCTCGTTGTCTCTCCGGTTAGATATTTTCGTTGGCGTCTTCGTGTAAATGACCCTTCTTCTTCACCCTCGGATGTTTGGATTCCTCCGGTGTCGCACCAGTTGCATGTTAGAAACGACATCAACACGCCCACGTACTCACTGTGCATTCTCAAGACTATAATCCGCTCTATTCGCACACGGACTCAATCGGACATACAACGGACTTTGTACTAGGGGGCTGGTAGAATAAAGCCCGTTTAGGATCCGATCCGACGGATTAGGACATTTGCGCCCACACATACAACCCCTCCGGTTAAGAGTGTAGATTATTTTAGTGTTGCAGCGCATGTGTGAAAGGGGCTTTGGAGTATGAGTGACAGAAACCGTCCCGACTTCTTTGTAAATGATTTTAGAAAAGTGCGTGTTGAAAACGATGACTGGAGTAGGAATGCCTGCTGAATCGGTTAACTAATGTAAGGAAAATTCTGGGTGTTCCCTTCTGTTGTCTTTCCCTCATGTCATCTCTTCTCACCTCTAAACTCCGGCATTGTCCTCAGGCGATCATGTGACCTCGCGTTTCCGTAACGAGGTGGAGCGAATGGGCTTTGACACTCAGAACGCCTGGAGGATATCTGAGATCAACAACAAATACAAGTAAGCTCACTATCTCTCTCTCTTTCTCTCTCACTCTCAGTCCAGCCCTTCCCACTGATATATACACAGATCATATAACAGATTCCACTTACCTCTCCCACACACACACACTGAGGATCCTGTGTGTCTCAAACTGCCGCACTCATATATCTGATAAATGTCTTTTGTTACTATGGTAATCCTTGTGCACACATCCTGGGTTGAATACAGAGGGCAGTGGTGTTATGTTGACGGGTTGGCCACGGGCATAGTTTCCAGACTTGGGCTAGATTAAAAAAAAAAAAAAAAAAACCCAGGCTGGGATAACGTGACCGCCAGCGGAGGGAGGGTTTGACGTGCATCACTCAGACCGCTGCCCGCCTCTCACTGTTTCCTCTGTTCTGCGGCTCGGGCGCTGCCAGGCTGTGTTCCAGCTATCCTCAGCTTCTCCTGGTGCCAGCTTGGATCACCGATAAGGAGCTGGAGAACGTCGCCGCTTTCCGCTCCTGGAAGAGAATTCCTGCCGTAGTCTACAGGTCAGACCCTCCCCGTCTAAGCCCGACGTAGAGAGAGAGAGAGAGAATTATCAGAGTTGCGTGTTATCTACGTTTTGCATTGACATACACGTTCTGACAGACCTCTCGTACCTTCCGTCCAACTCATTGGTTTCGCTCGTATTTTGGTACCGCCCCAGTGTCCTCTGTGTTGTTCTGAGGTCTCTCCCGTCTCCGCCCGCAGGCACCAGAGCACAGGGGCCGTGATCGCCCGCTGCGGCCAGCCGGAGGTCAGCTGGTGGGGCTGGCGTAACTCCGACGACGAGCACCTGGTCCAGTCCATAGCCAAGGCCTGCGCCGTAGACAGCGGCTCCTCCCGGCACCTCACCAACGGCTCCTGTTCGACGGAGCACACCAACGGCGTCGATCTCACGGACGTCGACTTCGGTCAGTCTCCCGTAAAAGGAGATGCAGAGGCTGCGCTGTGGTATCTCTCTGTCTCGACTCGAACCGCTCCGAGACTAGCTTTGAGTGGTTTTTGGCCTGTTAGTGCTTGTCCGAGGCTCTAAATGAAAGCTACAGTCTAAACAAGCTCAGACAGAGCAGAGCAGTGGCAGCAGCCCCCCCTCCCCCCTCTCCCCTCTCCCCTCCCTCACCCTGCTGTGGTAAGACTCAGTTTATAGAGTGCAGGGGTGGAGCCCCAGTGGAGAACATCCAGTGTAATTGTCTTAGGTTTTATATTGGAATGAAATTCGCAGCTTACTGAAATGATTGCTGGCATTCCGACTAAATCAAGTGAACGATCCGAATCAGAGGTCAGGATTACATGTTGATTTTCGAGAGCCGATCTGTTTTCCACAAGTTTGGCTCTCAATTCATGTGTCCAAGAGACTTGAAATGTGAAGTAACCTGGCAATGGAAATCAGCAAAGTTATAACATTATCACATTAATGTGTAATGTATCTATATTAATATATAGCCTGTATGACTACTGTTCTTAATCGACGTTGTCCGTATTATCTACTCATTAAACCTCTCTCTCTGTATCAGACTCCTCCATGACGAACAGTTCTGAGGTGGAGACGCTGGCCACGCAGCCCCACAAGCTCCTGATTCTGGATGCCAGGTCCTACGCAGCCGCTGTGGCCAATCGTGCCAAGGGAGGAGGTTGTGAGTGCCCAGGTAACACACTGAACCCCCCCCCCCCCCCCCGAGAGAGCTTCATACAGTCAGTCCCAGGAAGCTCATTGTTTTGCACCGAAAATGAAAACCGTGTTTCCGGTTCTCGGTTGGTTCACTGCATGTGTGTAGTGAGTTATTGGGGTTTTCTTTGTTTTTGTTTTTTTACCTCTGTGCTTTTGTCTTGTTCTGTTTTTTTTTTTCAAGCATGCCAAACCACAACAACCTACATATTCTCAGTATAGGAGAACATCTCGCTCTGTTTGTGCTTTTGATCATTAAGACTAATGTTAATCAGAATACGAGGCCGGTACAGTTCGTCTTTCCCATTCTTCATTCTCGTGCCTATCATGTGATGTGTGTATGATTTAACCGAGAGGACGAATACAACAGCCTCAGTGACAGTGTTGACCCAGTAACCAACAACAGAACACATGATGTCATTCCTCAGACCATACATAAGTTACATTGGAACATATGAATCCACATAAGCAAATAAAGTAGGTCTTATGTACTGTAAGTCAGGACTTGTTTTTCTCACGTCCAGGTAGCCATGCATTGATCTGAAAAGGATCAAAGCAGTGGGTCATTTTGCAGTCTTGATAAAGAACCTTAAAAGATACTGATGTTTAGATTTTTTTCACTCAGAGGAACTGTTGTTCAACTTTTATTTTCTCACACTCATTTTCTAAAGAAGAACCTTAAAATAAAAGAATCTGAAGATTTTTTTTTTTTGTAAGAACTTTATCACTGTGTGTATTAAATTGGTTCAAGCTAAACCATGTTACTAACCGCGCTGCAACCCAAAAACCAAACCATGGCCCGAAAATCCTAGCATAAACCGTACTGCGAATACAGCGAACCATTACAACTCTAGCCATATCAGTGTTATGTCATGTGTATTTCTTTAATTTCATTTACATTTACTGAGTAAAAATGTCATAAGATAAAGTCGTTCGCAGTGAGTTTATTCAGAATGTTCTCTTTTGAAGTGGATGTTTTGGGGCTTTTTGTCTCGAGACAGATTACATGTCTGTCTTTTTTTTCTTTCTCCCCTCTCGTGCAGAGTACTATCCCAACTGTGAGGTGGTGTTCATGGGCATGGCTAATATCCATTCCATCCGCAAGAGTTTCCAGTCTCTACGCTTCCTCTGCACACAGATGCCCGACCCTGCCAAGTAAGTGTGTGACAGGCCTGTTCGCTCCTACGAGGCAGCGTAATGCTGCCTGCCAGCTGGTCTAAACCGACTCGGGCTTTACTCAAAACTTTCAGCATGTGCCGTAGATTAGAGTATCGAGGAAGTAAAATCACAACTTTCAGCAGTTTAATGGTGCCTTTATCCCCCCCCCCCCCCCCCCCCCCCCCCCCCCCCCCCCCCAAGCAAACAAGTAAACAGTTTATTTTAGTTTAGTTCTTATTCTCAATCATGTTGTTGATTTTTCCTTCCCTGTGTGTATGCGTGCGTGCGTATGAGTAATGAGTGAACGTGTGTGTGTGTGTGTGTTCGGGGGGGGGGGGGAGTTTTATGTTCTTAATCCAGCAACAAGCTACAATCTTGGTCAAAAAAAAAACAAAAAGAAGAATAAGGAAGAGCTTGTGAATGTGGCAGTGCCTCCAGTCGCCGAGTCGCTTTGCTTCAGTAACTCACCAGTTGGCAGTGCTGTTCACATTCAAACTCGTGACTGTTATTTTTCTCCTTGACGACACATCTGCCTCTGATTTAGATGTTTGGCTCATATTTGAGGTCCATGCTTAGATCCGTTTCTGTTCTCCCCTGTGATCTCCTTTAAAGTCAATAATGATTCTCTCTTACTTTCTCTCTCTCCTCCTTCTCCCTCTGATTTTTCCCCTCATCTCTTGCTTGCACGGGCTCAAGAAACCTAGCCGAGGTGCCAGGTTGCCAAGCAACGTGCACAATGTGTTAAAATAGAACTGCGCTGGCTCTGTAGAGACAGTTAGACCTGCAGCAGAATAATTTTCTCTGTTCATTTTATCAGTCGTGAATGACAGAGTAGTGGTGTGTGACCTGTTAGTCTGGTAAGACTTCAAATCTTTTGAGACTGCCATGGGACACCTGTTTCGCTTTTGAAAGTAAACATTTTTTTACACGACGCGCTTGACCTTTCCTCTCCTCGACAACAACAATAATTCACGACTAGGTCAACAGTTTACATTCTTCAGTTTGAATAAAGGCATATTCAAATTGTTGATGGGTGTTAACCTTGAGAGACAGGGCAAACTGCTTTTTGAATGTCTCTCTCTCTCTGTTGTTACTGTTGCAGAAACAGGCGAATTCTCATTCAGGTCAATTTTTTGAAGGTCAAGGTGTGTCCCTGGTCAGGTTGGTTTGTGTCTGTCTTGACTTGCTCTCTTTCCTGCAGCTGGCTGTCTGCTCTGGAAAGCACAAAGTGGTTGCAGCACCTGTCTCTGCTGCTGAAGGCAGCTCTACTGGTGGTTAACGCTGTGGACCGGGACCACAGGCCCGTTCTGGTGCACTGCTCAGACGGCTGGGACCGAACCCCTCAGATAGTAGCACTGTCCAAACTGCTGCTTGATCCGTACTACCGCACCATTGAGGTAAGCGACGTCGATTCCTTAGATGAGGAAGGGGTTAACACTCATTATTCTGACACTCTGGTCTGTTGGATGTGGGAAATGCCTCTAGAACGTTCTCCAGGGTGGAGTGTCTAATGAAATTGTGTTTTCAAAAACAGCAAAAGTACAGAGTAGCTGAAGACGATAGCTGTTTGTAAAACTGTATAACTGTGGTATCATATCATTCATTCACACTTCCCGCAATTAAAACTGAGCCACACCCTTCCGCACAGACAATGCACGGATATGGAAGAACCACTAAGCTTTTTGAGAGCTTCTGTCTAGGCACTCTTATTAATGAGGGGAGTGTATATCCACCATTTCCTCGCTTTTCAGTGGCATATATGCAAAACACTGGAGCTCAAATTAGATCCAAATGAAGTGTTAATAATCGAATCTTAATAATAAAGCTTGTACGTTTTGAAATTGAAACACATAGGGATGTGTTTACCCCTGTGGTAGAAGCCCAAAGTCTGGTTCTACACTCTCCCTCTGTTGGTTCAGGGTTTCCAGGTGCTGGTGGAGACAGAGTGGCTGGACTTTGGCCACAAGTTCGCTGACCGCTGTGGACACGGCGAAAACGCCGAGGACCTGAACGAACGCTGTCCCGTCTTCCTGCAGTGGCTGGACTGCGTGCATCAGCTCCAAAGACAGTTCCCATGCTCCTTTGAGTTCAACGAGGCCTTCCTGGTGAGCCCTCCTAGATCAGTGACAGCTCTTGAATCAGTTAAGCTTGTGGAAGCAGTTTATCAAGTCCAAGTTCATTTAGAACCCAATATCACTGTTTACAATTTCAGAGGGCTTTACATGCCCAAAACAAACAAAGCAGGACGGCACCCCCTGATGTAATTTTCTATAATTTCACTCTTTGTGTGTGTGTGTGTGTGTGTGTGTGTGTGTGTGTGTAGGTGAAGCTGGTGCAACACACGTACTCGTGTCTGTTTGGCACGTTTCTGTGTAACAGCGTTAAGGAGAGAGAGGACAGACATATTCAGGAGAGGACCTGCTCTGTGTGGTCACTGCTCAGGCCTGCCAACCGCTCCTTCAGAAACATGCTCTACTCCTCACACTCTGAGACCGTACGATTTCTTTTCCATTTTGTTATGCTTGGGTGGTTAACACCTAGTGCTTCTAATGAAATACACGTAAACCACATGTCAGGGTGTGTGTAGGGGAATAACCTGCTTGTCCTCCTCAGGTGTTGCACCCGGTGTGTCACGTACGAAACCTGATGCTGTGGACGGCAGTGTACCTGCCAAGCTCTTCGCCCACCACGCCCTCAGATGACTCCTGTGCCCCCTACCCTGTACCGGGTTCCAACCCAGAGGAGCAGCCTCTGGGCAGGTGAGTTTGTATACCAACCTCCCTGCTTGGTCTGGAAGAGCGACCTGATGGATGGCGTCGTAAGTGAAATGTACCACAAAACACTCGCATTAGCCTGCTGCTAAGATCTGTTTTGTTCGCTTTTTCTAGAGGTTTTCATTAGAGAATTTCCCCATCGTAGCACTCACATGTTCGAAAATCGAAATCCCTCTCGTTCAAACAGCGTCAAAGGTCCCACTTGGTCAGATGTCATTGCGTCATACGTGTACATTGCTATAAAAATGAATGAAAGTTCTCTCTCTCAGGAGGCGAGAGGGTGAATTTGTTTCAAAATTTTGGACTAAGGCCTAGCTGTCTGTTCAGACTTTCCAAGATTCATTATTTCAAATCAAAACTGGGCACACTGATCTCATAATCTTACATAATGACTCACATAAGCTACTTATTGTCAGATTTTTCCATCGAAGGCAAACTTGACTCTCTGGATGATATATGGTTTCATTATGAATTACCTCCTAGTAATTAAATATTCAACACAGTTTTTCTGGTAATGTATCCAAGTAGACCAATAATTCACCATTATGTTCAGTTTAGGGTTTTTTTTTTTTTTTTTTTTTTTTTTTTTTTTAGTTTTTAGAAGTTGTTTATTGTCTAAACAGTCACTGTTGCTAATGGCACATCAGATATACAGATATATTCAAATATGAGTATATTTCATTATGGAAAAAGAGCTTTTTTGGTTTAAAAAAACTTAAATTCTGTGTGTTCAGAAAACTGTCTGAGGTGCCAGTGATTGCCATGATAAGTGATGTTATAATGTGCCCTTTTTGTCAGAGTGGATGGGAGAGATGGAAAGTACGGTGTTATAGCTTCTGCTTTGTAATGATTATGACCTGCATTAGATAAGGAAACTCAAATTCTCATCTCATCAGTGACTCTATGGAAGCGAATTGTTTTTAGACGAAATTTTATCCCGTTACCCGCGCTTACCGGTTACCCGTTTTTCCTGTCTTCTCTATAGGCGGCCTAAGACCCGGTCTTTTGATAATTTGCCCAGTGCGTGTGAGGTGGGGAACACTCTAGCCCCTAACCGACGCTCCAGTGACCCCAGCCTGAACGAAAAGTGGCAGGACCATCGCCGCTCGTTAGAACTTAACATAGGGGTGGGGCCTGACGGCACCACTACTTCACAAGACCCAGAAGGGAGAGCCAATAACCAGCCAGGGGCGGAGCATACGGAAGGCGTGCCTGATGGGGAAAACGAAGAGGAGAGCGTCAATCACGCGAGACTGCCCGTGGGAGAGCAGGTCGAGGATGCGGAGCTTTCCTTAACGATGGGCGTGGCTGTCGGTCAGATGGTAAACATTCTCCAGGAGGCTACAATAGAGGAGAACGCCACCGACGGCCGCAGAGAAGTTAATCCGAAACTGGCGGAGGCTTACGGTGACAATAGCCTCAGTGATGCCGCTGACGATCAGAATGTCGCTAATGCTAACTCTGCTGAAAACGAGACTCAGTTGAATGGGATCCTTCACGGCGTTGAGACACGGGAAAATCCTAATGTTTTAGGGACATCAGAGGAGGGTCAGGTCAATGGGATCCGTCCAGAGGCTGTGAATGAGGATTCACAGGAGTCAACGATTCATCCCACAGGTAGTCCACAGGAACGGGATACACAGGAGAACCAGGAGTCTGAGGAGTTAGCACAGGAGGTTATGGAGAAGTATAGCATTCAGGATGCACTTAAAACCCCTTCCCCCTTGAATCCAACACACTCTGCTCCCTCAACCCACAGGACTATCAGTAATGGACATGGGGAAAGGAGAGCAGAGGAGTGTCCAGAGGGTCCAGAGGCTGGCAGGTCTGCGTCAGAACCTGACAAAAGACTGTCCCTCTTGGAAAGCTCCACAGAGACGCTCACCGAGGACGGCGGGGTCAGGCCCGAGATGCCGGGCCAGTTACCGATCCCCAAGCCCCTCTCGGAACCCACGTGCCTCAAAAAGGCGTCAGGGGCGGAACCAGAGACAGAGCTCCAGGCCGCTCCCAGAACTTTAAACGGCACCAAGCGGCCGTCTCTCAGTGCCTTCCAGCCCGCCTCCAACGAGCCGCCCTACCCCGTCTGCAACGGCGACTCCTCTGACCAGGAACCCTGCACCCCGCAGTGGACGCGGGCCAACGGGGAACGCGAACGCGCCTCCCTGAGCCGACAGGTGTCGCTGGCCAGCTGCGGCTCGCTGACCCTCCACGCTCGAGGGAGCTGCTCGCACCACCGCTGCATCCACGGCCTGCTGGGAAGACCGCCAGCCAGCCCAGAGGGGCCGACGCGGAGCCACCTGGACGACGACGGGCTGACGCTCCACACGGACGCCATCCAGCAGAGACTGAGGCAGATCGAAGCAGGGCACCAGCTGGAGGTCGAGACACTCAAGAGGCAGGTGCAGGAGCTTTGGAGCAGGCTGGAGAACCAGCACACCGTGGGCTCCACGCGCATCAACGGAGACATCGCGGACGAAGTGGTGAGAACCTAGATGCAGAGCGACATCTTAACATTACAAGCTGTTTTCATCAGTGATAGTTTTTTTTTTTTTTTTTTCCTACTTACAGCGAGTTTTCAAATGGTGATTCAAGAATTGCATCGATTTCATCAGACTTGGTCCAAATATTGCCAGACATAGCGATGCTGTTTTCTGCAGTTGTTTAGCAGGTTTTTTTTGCTTAGGTTAAATATTTATTCATCGCTCATACCGCACAAAGTATAAACACTGAAATCAAAAAAGGAAAGCTTTTTGTGGCGCCGTACCATTTTATTAAATAGAAAAAGCATTTTTTTGCTTAGTTCTTTGGTGTTGGATATTGATTTTTTCTTTTTTTTTATGCCTGGAAGTAGGTCCTAATGCCTTTGTTTTTCTTAGTCCGCAGAGATCTCTCTAAGCTCGAAAACTCAATTTTTCTCTCTCTCTCTCTCTCTCTCTCTCTCCTCCGTCTCTCAGACCTCAATCGCAGACTCAGACTTTAACCTGGACCCCAACTGCCTGTCGCGCTGTAGCACGGAGCTCTTCTCAGAGGCCAGCTGGGAGCAGGTGGACAAGCAGGACACTGAGGTTAGCCAGCCTGATAAAGCGGGGGGGGGGGGGTTGTCAGCTTAGGACGACAGTCGTTTATCAGAGAGATTTTTGGTTTTTTTCTCTCTGGATCCAGTACCGCTCTTTGTTTTTTTTTTTAAAATGGCCCTAGGCAGAAAACACTAGAGGTGTAATATATTTATGTACTATACAATGGCTCTAAGACTGCAGAATGGGCGAGAGTTTCCCTTCAGTGTTTTGATTGATGTTAGCGCTTTGAAAGATGTCTAGTGCTTTGTGGTCTATAAAACAAGAGGAAGAATGACTAGGAATATCTGTTGGGTTTTGATGGAGCGGACTTGAGGTTCAGGGAGGAGTTGTATTGTATTAGATGAGATGCTGTTTTATGTGTGATGCGAGTGAGATCTCAGTGTGTGGCTGGGTTCTGTAGGTGACCCGGTGGTACCCTGACCATTTGGCTGCCCAGTGCTACGGCTGTGAGAGCAGGTTCTGGCTGGCCACCAGGAAACATCACTGCAGGTAAAAACAGCAAGACCCGGTCCACTACCGTGACAATGACATCATGTTTTATCTCTGTCATTATAATAATCACAGTACGTTATCACCATACCATCACCATCATCACCGTATGTCAGAAATACACTATCACAACACATCATCACCGCAGCACATAATCGCCGTCATCACGATATGTCAAAAACACTCCATCAAAGCACAACTCACCATCACCATAACACAGTCCCCATCATCACAATACAGTTACCATCATCACAATACAATAAAACATACACTATCAAAACTCAACACACCATCCCCACAACACAATCACCATCATCACAATACAATCACCATCATCACAATACAAGAAAACATACACTATCAAAACTCAACACACCATCCCCACAGTCACCATCCCCACAACACAATCACCATCATCACAGTACAGTAAAAAATACACGTTATCACATTATATCACCGACACACCCCCGTACTGCTGGTGTGAGGGAGCAGTAGGCTCTGTGTGTATCACCACACAGTCTCCTCTCTTCACTGGTGTCGGTCGCAGAGACGCCACCCAGTCTCCGGCTTCTCCCCTCTCACTGTGTCTATATTTGGGGGAACTGTGTGCAGAGTTTGAGGTTGAAGTGTTGGTCAGAGTCATTTCAGCGTTTCCCACGCATTCACAAGCACCTTTGATGGGTTTTAATTATAAAACAAGATTTGGTCAGTAAACGAAGACTTCAGAAGGGAGCCACACTGAAAGCCGGATTCATCATTTTTATTTAGACCCGAGTTTTTCCTAGCGTGTGCTGCAGCGTGTGTGTGTGTGTGTGTGTACAGGGCAAACACAGCTGACTAAATACACAAGCTCGACAACCTAATGAGTAAACAATCAAACAGACGCACTACAGTTTGAACGACAAGAACACACATTACTGTTATATAATTGGCCATGTAGTAGTCCCTGAACACACCGGGGTGTTGTCAGAAATATACACACTTAACATCACCCGCCAGTAAAACCATCTCATAGGACGAGTGCTAACACTTTATTTAAACCTTCGGTCTGTGCGGTTGTTATCACCGGTGTCACAAGCACAGTCCAGTTGTGTCTCGATCTGTGTGAGATTTGGTGAAAGGGACCAGATGCTTGTGTGTTACAGCAATTTTACAGTAGCAATGACGGATGTCCGTGAATGAGATGAGCTTTAATGAGGGAGGGTGTGACTGACTGACTGACCGATCTTGCAGTTTGTGAGTCTTTTGACTGTAGGTTTAAGTCAAGTGTTATGCAGCCGCACTCACGGTAGCAATTCTCCATCTTCTCCCCTCTACTTCACAGAGGCAAGGAGCGTGTGGAAGAGGCCTGGTGAGAAATACTCCAACCCCATACTATCCAAGCCCTCAAACCCTCTCCTCTTTTTGTTCTGTTTCTCGCTCCCTTTTCTCTCTCTCTCTCTCTCTCCTCCCTTCTCTCTCTCTCTCTCTCTTTCTGTTTTCTCCATTTCTGCCCTCCCCGCCACTCCCCCCCCCCATGCCTCCTCTCTTTCTCACTCCTTCTTTTTCAGCCTGTTAACCATGCATCGCTTCTGTGTGTTCTCTTTAATCTCCCTCTCTTCACTTCCAATCCTCATCCTCCCTGTATTCCAGCATCACTGCACTGGGCTAAAGGCAGTCCGCCCCCCCCCCCCCCCCCCCCCCCCCCGTCCCGCTGTCTTTCAGTTCAGGCTGCTGCCACCGCCTGCCCACTCCCCTCATCCCAGCTCTCACTATGTCTGTGTGTGTGTGTGTGGGTGGGTGGGTGTTCTTGTTCAGGCTGGAATGCATCAGGATGGACAGCAGATTCACGTATCCACAGGGCGCCTTTTTTTTTTACCCTTCCCTCTGACCAATAAACCTAATAGATTGTTCCGACTCAAACGATTCATTCTAAACTGAACTTTTCACTTGACTTAAAAAAAAGCAGCAGTGATGTGCTTTAAGGGAGGGGGGGGGGGGGGGGGGGGGGAGAGAGTAAGGCTGTGATTTGTTCGCCCTTTTCTCAGTCTGAAAGTATGTGTGGGACAGATTATCTGACTAGCCTTGACAATACAAAAATGCTCAAAAGAATGTGAATTATTCTAAACATGCAGCAGAAAGGCATTTGTGACCAAGCATGTGCATTTTGATGTTGGTACACACAGAGGCATCCACTGATTTGCATGATACCTCTGTTTGTGTGTGTGGTTTTTGCCTGAGTGTGTGCGTGCATGGCTATACAAAAGCTATGTAACATACATATTAGATAGCATCTTCATTAACGTTTAACAGCCCGTGTGCGTTTGTGATAAACTGAATCGTTTCCTGCCTCATTGGTTACTAAGAAAATTCCACAAGTGTCCGGTCAGGATTCTTTTAAATGATATGATTGTGGATGCATTGTTCCTAATGTCTTTTGTTTGCGCTTTCAGCATAGTTTGAATATCTCCTTTTGACTGTTGATCAAATGGTCATTTGTTTTCATGCCCCATCAAAAATGTCGCAAAACTTGTTAATGGTGCTGAGAGGTGATTGGTTCCCTGACCACGAAGTGTGTAGACTGTAATGCATAGTTATTGAAACAGAAAAGCAGACTTGCTCGGCCTTGCTCAGAGGCCCCCATATCATGCACGGTTGTGGTTTCTACTGAGCAGCAGTCTTGACTTTCTTTCTTTCTTTTTCTCTTTGATTTATCCCCCCCCCCCCCAGGAATTGTGGGAACGTATTCTGTGCCAGCTGCTGCGATCAGAAGATCCCAGTGCCAAGCCAGCAGCTGTTTGAGCCCAGTCGTGTGTGTAAGGCCTGCTACAGCACCCTGCAGCCCTCCACCACCCCCATGGAGCTGGAGCTGGAAAAAACCATCACGGCCAGCTCTAACTAGACTCACACCTTCAACACAACCCCCCCCCCCCCCCACTCCCACCTCCACACCCACCCCAACCTCCCACTCCCACCCCACCCCCACACTGAGGGAGGAGCCTACAGCACCCCTCATCGAACGCCTGAACATGCACAGTGTTGAGGAAGCCAAGGAGAAGGTTCTGGAAACTTTGGGGGAGTATAAGTGGGGGGGGAAAGGTGGCATTTTTTTTTTTTTTTTTAAAAAAAGAGAGATCCTGAACTGAAAGGGATTTGTGTGTATATACAGCGTGGGACTTGACGGGCGTCGGAGGCCGCGTTCGAGAGTTTGCTAAGCACTTTTTGGATAGCTGCTGCGTTTGGAGAGCTGGCTGGCTGGACGGACAGACGTTTTGGGACGCTCGTGTGCGTACGCGCGCACACACAGAACTGCTTAACGTGTTGGTGAATGCAGGGTTGGACTTGGATTGTGCTGAACGCTTTTGGCAGAAGGTTCTTCACCCCCCCCCCCCCCCTCCCCACAACCCCTGATGCCAAAGGAGGTGGGGGGGGGGGGGGGAGGGCGGCGAAAAAAAAGAGGGTTGTCTCAGAATGGCAAAGGACAGTTTTTTTTTGTTTGTTTGTTTTTTTTTCTTTAACGCTTGTGTTCATTTGAATCTCTTTTTAAGAAAAAAAAAAAGAAAAGAAAACAAAAACATTTCTTTGGATAGGATCTCCAAGTGTCATCATCTCACCAATCTTTTTCTGTTTTTTTTTTTTTTTCTTTCTCTTTTCTGTTGGACAAAGAAAAAACCCTAGAGTGTGTAGCTGCCGTAGAGCGAAATGATAAAAGCTTAAACTCGGTTCCTAGCTTTTGCTTTGAGTTTGTTCTTTTTAGTGGTGCTCTGCTTAGACTAGACACCAGAATATGACTTAGTTCTCAGTCCACACTTTCACCTATTGGACAAATGTGGATATTATGGATGATTTAAATAACAACAACAACAACAACAACAACAAAAATGGAGTGTAAGATAATCTGGCTTTGATCTGGAATCCTTTTTTGCCCCTTGTAATTTTTTTTTTTTTATGTATCCCTCATTTTTGGTGTAGCATAAACAGAGCAGACCGCGTTTTTTCCCCCCTCCCAGACTGAAAAACAACCGGGGCGGCAGTAAAGCGAATTTCCAATGCAGTCTTCACCGCGGAAACGATCCTTTAAAACTTTGAACGCGTTATGTCAGAGCCAGTGCGGGTGTGTCGGTGTCCACCAGAGGGTGCTGTTCGTTGTTTGGTCTGCTCTGTTAGCCCATTCGATGGTGATATTGAATCTCGTTTCTCCTTGAGACGCCCTCTCCTGCTTATGCACCATGAAGTCCTCACTAATATGTTTTTGGTTTTTATTTTGTTTTGGGTTTTTTTTTTTTTTGGCTTTTTTTTTGTAACATAAATGAGAAATAAATAATATATGAGATTGAAATATATAGCATTTAAGAGAAAAAAATTGTATAGAATTGATAAATAGTGACTCACAAAATTAGTCACCAGATTTTTTTTCTCCTTCCCAGTTGTAGCTTTTTGTTTTTGTTTGTTTTTATTATTTTTTGTGAATGCTGAAATAACAACAACAACAACATAAAAAAAAAAACTGACCTCAGTTGCGAGGTTTGCATTTATTGCGTGAGGAGTCAGGTGTCTTGTATCAATGCTGCAGTGGTGGCCCCAATTTTTGTGCTGTTTAAAGAAAAAAAAAATTCCGTATTTATTATTGACTTTTGATTTTTGTTTGTTTTTTTTTTTCCTGAATTGTACTTTCAACTTTGACAATTCAGTTGCCACAAGATAATCAGTGTTGATCTATAGAGGAGAACAGAAAGTCTCCTTCGTGGTAACCTTAATCTATGAGCTGCCTATGCACTGAAAACAGTGGTCCCAAATGAATTCCCAGCCTAACACAAAAGCACACACACACACACACACACACACGCACACACACATTTTTAACCAGTCTCACTCTTTGGTCTTTTTTTTTTTGTTTGTCTCTCAATTCACAATCAGGTTTAGCTCATGATATTCTTTTTGTTTTCACAAGTTGTGTATCATTCTGATTTTTTTTTTTTTTTTGGAAAAAAAAAACCCCACCCCAGAAACCATGACCCCTGTTCAAAACTGCCAGCATTCTTTGACCTCTGACACCAGTCTCACCAGCAAAAAGGCACGCTGGTTTGGGACACAGGACGTCAGAAAGATCTTTTTGAACAGCTGAGATGGTCATCTCTGTGTAATGCTCTCTTCAACGCATAGAACTCTTACAATTTCGTAGTTTGAGTTTAGTGTCGCGCGTAGAGCATTTTCTGATTGGTTAGCTCTTTTTGATTGGCAGATGCTTGTGTCCAGTGAGATCCTGTGTGCTTGCTGGTGAATTGAGTGGCCAGTTGTCACTATCCTTTAATAAAGACTTAGCATTAACGTCAATCCATGAATGTGAAAAATTTTCCAAAAAAAAAAAAAAAGGAGATTCCATGGTTTATTTTTTTGCACATTGTTAACTATCAGAAATAGACACTGTCACAAACTTACATGGAATAAAACAAGGTAAAATTCTAATCTGCTTCCCATTCGTATTATATTTGGTTTTATACTGTTTGATTGATCATATTGTGTCTCTACTGTTGGGTGAGAGTCGATATAAAATATGCCCATCTTGAAAATTTCGATGCTACTTTGCACACGTAGATGCTGGAAAATAGAGGTACGGCCAGTTTTGTCTGCTGAATTCATTCTTCCAATGTCCGTAAGGTCCTAAGGTCACAAGGCCCACAGGTGTCGGTACAACCCAGTCAGACAGCAGGTAAGGGACCCATGAGTTAATAAGAATACGTGTGTCACCTTTCTAGGGATCTGACACATACAGTTGCTCTCTCTCCTTCTCTCTGTTCGGTTTGGAGAGCTCTGTTTCTGTCTACTTCTTTAGAGGATAGCTCAGTAACTACCAAAAACAGCTTTCTGTACCCAGTCTTCCTGCCGTGGTTTGAATGAATTCATTTATCTTGGAACCATTTCAAAAGCAGTATATTACAGAATTTAAAGCACATGATGGTGCCAACCCTCTGTCTCTTAGGCAAAACCGGATACATTTTCTATGTAAAATATGATACGTTGAAACTTTCGTAATTATAGCAGTCATGGATCATGTGTCATGTATCATTAGATTCAGTTTAAAAGATTTCATTTGATACTATATAAAGTGTTGTGTATCAAAAACAAAACACAAAAGCAGGGGAATCTGGTGGTTAACTCTCTAACATTTAATGTACTTCAACATTTTTTAAAAAACAAGAAAAGTTTGGTTTTTTTTATTCTTGTTTAACACCAATAAGTATACTCTTCAAATACATAATATAAGTAAATATATGTATATATATATGAGAGAGAGAGAGAGAAAAAAAATCCAGAAATCAAGGAAGAATTGCTCATGCTTTTTGACGTGAACACACATTTTTTTTTTGTTTGTTTGTTTTGGTCACAATTTCTTTAGATTATTTGTAAATTTTTAGTGCTGTAGCTGTGCTAATATTTTGACAAGAAGAGGAAGCAAAAATTGTAGTTCTCTCACAACCCTGAGGGCTACTGAACCTTATTGTTCACAGCACAGCAGAACAGAACACCTGTATATTAAGCAGCGGAAGATTCCAGAAGAGCAGGTCGGCCAGTCTGGAGTCTTCAATATGTGTCATAAAAGCAACGCTTTATTAATTATTCCACAAAAATACTGTAGATTTCCTAAAACAACACAAGGACACTTGTAGCAGAACATATCTTGTCTCCCTTTAAAAAAAAAAAAAAGTCTGACAAGCACTGAAAAGTTTTTGCTTTATAGTACAGTATGCATTTAGATCATATTGTCTGTCAGTCACACGAATCGTATAAAATTGATCCAAACAAAAACACGACTGACAAATTACTTGAAGCAGCCAAACCATACGGTCATTATTCTACTGTAGCAGAGTAAAGTAAAATATGAGAGAGATTTATGTACATTGACGTTCCTATAGGAAACCCTGGCTTCAACTCCTATTGCAAACACATTTTTCATAAAAAATAGACTTCACTTTATCAATCCACTTGTTCCCTTTTACTATAAAAACTGGAATCGATAAATTTACACCATTGACGCCGAATGTACTATCCGTCGTGTGCTTTTAAGACGTCTGTGATTGGTTGAGCTTTTGAATCTTCGGCTATTCTTCATTGACCTTCATAAATAAACGTGTGTGTGGGGGGGGATGTCCCAGGTATAACTGCGTGTATATTTCGGTCGAAAGCAAAAGACGAAGATGGCTCTGCTCACGTTTTTACAGGCAAATGAAGGTGGTATAAAGTTCATAGTTAAAACGAGTCGCCCCGAAAAATGGCGTGTCCATCCGCGATCGGAGTGGACGATGGCTCATACTCCGCATCTTCATTATAAGGGCTCGGTTTCAACCTCAGACCGAAGACTGGTCCCACACCTACACCAGCACCAGGGACAGAGAGAGTTCAAAAGTTCAAGAATGATGTCGGCCTGCTAGCCATCAGCACAAATTCTCTAAACCAAAAAAAAAAAAAAAAAAAATGTTCTCGCCCTGAGCATCCCTCTCTCTTACACAAGGAATGCAATGGCTAAGATCAGACCAGTGGATATATACGTGGTGTATATATGCAACCTGGTGGCTTTTTTTTTTTTTTTTTTTAGGAGGATACACAGTTGATATGGCAGTGCCTCATTCGTACCTTGTTGACGGGCGTGAGCTGGGTGCGGACTGAGCTAGTGTGGAGCCTTGTGCGGTCGCGTTCTCGTTCCTCGAACCCCCGACCAGGGGACCTCTCTCTGCGGCTGTCCAGCACCCTGCCGGGGGATTTCTCCCGGTCCAGGGGCCGAGCGGGAGACTTGTCCCTGCGGAACTCGGTACGGCCCTCGCGGTAACGGTGAGGGGTGCTGGGCTCCCGGTGAAGACCGCCCCCCTCCTGAGCGGCTGGGCTTGAGGCCAGACGTTTAGAGATGTGCTCAGTGTATGTGGGGGGGCCACGCTTATTTGGACTGCTGTGTAGATCAGAGGTTACCGAAGAGTTTAATTCCAATCAAAAGGGGTAATATTACATTTTAATGTTTTATCATATCTAAACTGAAGTGCAAAAATGATATCAGTATCATAAGATATTGGATCATGTCGAATATTTTACGACATGAAATGCGATATAATTTAATAATTTAATAATTTAATAATTTAATAATTTGAAGCCTCGACCTACTGATGACAAAACTACCATATCAGTCCTGTATCGTAATGTTGTGCTTAAATATGAAATATTCTTTACAGGTCAGGTTTAAAGGTAGAATTCTGCTTCATTTTTCACTAAAAAGCATTTTGAAACGTGAATCTGTCTAAGATCAAACTTAATCCTTGTGCCTGAAACCAAAAAACGTTATTGAACTCATCACGATCCACCACGGTTTTTGAAGTCGATCTCTCACCTGCGGCTGGAGCCGGTCCTCTGGAGCTCTCCGGACTCCCGAACCAGGCTTCCCTTACAGCAGATCACCCTTAGTTTGTTCTGATAGGAGGAGGCCAGGTAGATAGCACCGGACGAGATAGCTGGACCCAGGTACCGTGGATTCGGAATTTCCAGGTGGACTTGTGCGGAGGCTCTGTAATGCGTCAAAAGAAAATGTCAAGTTCGGCCAGGTGACGGAACGTTTTTCCTGTTATTGTTATAATAATTATGTCATGCATGACAACAGGTGCATGCGGCAATTAATCCGCCCCTGTATCTTAATGACTAAGCCGCTGAGTGGGAGTGTTACCCGAGAGCAGCGTGTCCCTGGAGCTCAATGATGTCCAATGAGTTGAAATAAATCACAAACAGGTAGGGCTCCCTGAAGGCTGAGGCATGGAAAGAAATTAGGATTACTGAAAGAAAAATCCAGTTAATCCTATAATTAAGGGATCTACAGCCGTACAAATCTAGTGCAGGTAGTAACTGTAAATCAGGTCCTAAATGTATCAGACATGAATAATATCAATATCAAAAACTTGCTATGCATTAAATATTCTCCAAACGATGCTGACGCACCAAATGACAAGGGAAGACGGCTCCATTTGATGTCATCCGGGCGGGTTCTTCGGCCATACGCGTCAACAAACACTCCAAACTCTGCCGTAAGGGAGACGCGTCTTAAAATGCAACGTTTCCTTTCGACGGTAAAGCAATACGTTCACGGATATATAACCTCTGTAACCGAACCGAACCGCCTGTGCATGATCGAAAATGAAGGAATAACAGCGAAAGAGAGAAAGGAAAGCTAACCATGGAAGCAGAGCAGGTACTCTTCCTTCTGTGGGGTACTGGAGACCTGCACAATAGCAATGGGGTAGCAGTGGGAGGAGGCGGCAAATACAGCCGAAGCCAGGGACACATCGTTCTTATCCAGGAACTCTGGGGAAAAAATAAAGAGAAGAACCACATATGAGCCCAATACTTCACACCGGCACACACTAAATGACAACGTGTGTGTGTGTGTCTTAACGCCATCTACTTTTTTCTCGATGATCAGTGTGTAAACGGTTACGCAAACTCACCTCATGCTTTGAATGTTCAGTGTGCAGTTAAGTATTCAGTAAATTCACTTTTAAAGTTTAAACATTCGTTTTAGCCTTATGTTGGCCTTATAGCTGGAAACACTGGGAGTATGTGGGGTGAAGGAAAGTCTGAGAATTGAGCTGGCTGGAGACTGTCCTCACATGCTCCTATTTTTTCCCCCACTTTTAAACAAACCATTCCCACCGTCTTGAAATGTAGTTGTCAAAACAATCGGAACGCACCGAATACGCTACGGTTAGAAAACGGATAAGCCTTCAACTATTTTTTTTTTCAAAAAAAAATCTGTTTTCTCGTGATAATGCCTAACAACTAAAACCCACCACAAACATTCCATCGAACTGAAATCACGACCCGCACTTCATAACTGCACCACTTACCCTCCAGCACGTACTGCTTCATCTCAATCTCATAGAACTTGTTGGTGCCAATGATGATGCTGTAGCTGGTGAAGTGAATACAGCTGCAAGGCTCCAGGGTCTCTATC
Organism: Chanos chanos; assembly: GCF_902362185.1. Classification (NCBI taxonomy): domain Eukaryota; kingdom Metazoa; phylum Chordata; class Actinopteri; order Gonorynchiformes; family Chanidae; genus Chanos; species Chanos chanos. The sequence continues at coordinate 53,934,627 of NC_044495.1, read as the reverse complement.
TCCTGAGAGAGTCGCACAGAGAGGACACATCATTAGGGCAGGAAGAGAGCGCCTGACCACAAAGCAGCACCGCCGCTTGGGAGATCATTAAGACCGATACCCGGGGTCTGAGACAAGAGCCGTGTCCAATACAAGCGCGCAGGGATTTCGGACTGTCGCCGCTCTTCACAAATAATAATAAGAAAGCTTGCTCATACAAGAGAAACGCTTGGTTAAAAGCAGACCGTGAAGGGGACATCCTATTTGTTCGATTCCTATCAGTTTCAGTCTTTGTAAGAGCTTGTTACTTGTTTCTTGTTATTTGTAAGGTTTCCCTGAAACAGAAAGGAGGCAACCTTGACATACCTTGCGAATGCAGAATTTGTTCAGATTGTCGTTGTAGCGTAGGACGGTAACCTTGTTGGGCATAGCGGCGCAGATACAGGGGCCGTTTTCAATCTGAGGGACATTCAAGAACATTCCATCTTAACGATTTCCGACCATCATCCTAAATACATACGCTAGTAAGATGAAGGCGTATAGCAACGACAGGTTCAGTTTGTGTCCGTACTTGACAATGCCGAGGAACATCTCAGCCAATGCTGTTCACCTTACCCTGCCTGCAGCGAACAGGTGACAGCCCTTAACCGTCTCAAAGATATACGGGACAATCTCTGGCAGGGTGGGTAGATGTGACTGAGCCAAAGACTGCTTCACCTTCTTTATCTCCACGAGACACAGCGCCCTCTCATCCCCTACAGGACAAAGTGTGCCATTACAGTTCCCAAAACTTTCAACAGTACTTCATAGTAATAGCATTGGCTACATGCCCTAAAAACAAATAGAACAGGGCTGAAATTTAGACTCAGATTCCACCACTAGTGGTACGTTTAATCAGCTATTGATGGTAACAGTACTCTCTGGATGGTATCTGGATCTCTGGATCTGATGGTACGGTTGGACCTGTCGACTCAACTCACCCACAATCATCAGCAGTTTCTCATGCTCTTTAATGATGTAGATCTGAAAGACGGAGCCCAGGCCTGGGATGTGGGTCAGAGAGTTCTTAATGACATTCAGAGCATACAGGCCCTCCTCAGAACCCACCAGAACCACCTGTGGGGACAGAAGAACCAAAAATCAGAAACACCAAAAAAAAAAAAAAAAGAAAAAAAAGCACAAGAAGCTCAAAAATGAAGGAAAGCAGACATTTCAAGCGTGATTAGAAATCCACTGCCTTTAACGCTCGACGTGCCCAGCGGCGCCCCGAATCATGAAACAAAAAAAAATCTGAAGCATTATTGACGTCATTTTGGATACCTGGTCGGTCAGGGGAAGGGTGCAGTTTATGTCCAACCTGTCGTCTCCCTCCAGTTTAAGCAGAGAATTCCCCAGCAGTTTCTGTGTTTGTGGGCAGAAATGTGAAGTGTTATGGTGATTGGCAGATATATCCACAAACATTACTGTGAATATGTAATTTGCAGTGACAAGAACACTCGGTGCAGGGAACGACAAAGAAAAAAAAAAAGACAAAACAAACAAACAAACAAACACATAAAATGTTGTAGGATAACAGAATCAAGACGTGAACAAGCTCCATGTGGGAGGTACAGGAAAAACCTGAGCCTTGTTGGAAAGTATAGGTAAAAAGTTTGTGGGTTTTTTGGGGCACAAAGGTAGGCAGCAGGATTTTGCCGGAGGGAAGAGGTATACATTGAGCAGAATAATAGATTTTGTGTCTGGATGCAAAAAGCGATCTCGCACAAGGCAATTAATTCTGCCTAATGATGTTAAACGTGCAATAAAAACTGAATTGACAAGAGATGTGAAATTTGGCTTGTCAACTTGACTGCTTATTGAAAAAAAAAAAAAAGAAAGATTCCAAACAGTAACTCATTCATTTTGTCCTCAGGGCAAAAGGCAACTTTCAGTAGCTTTTTACCTGTACCAGGGGAGAAATTATCATTGTTCTTTGCCTTAGCCTGCAAATATGACCCTACGGGCATAGCAAAACATGAAGGTATGAAGAGAATGAATCAAACTAACCACCACTTAACGATCATGGCCTTAAAAGGTATTATCGTTGCACTGATGACGTGAGCAATGGTGTGTTTTAGGGTTCTCGATCTGTGTCTCCAGCTGCCCAGGGCTCCTACTTACTGCATCAGCCTCAGCTTTTTCACGTGAGCCTCGCGCGCTAGCTACGGTGGCCTCCAGCACGGCCACCCAACGCTGCTTCTCTTGGAAACTGGAGGACATGAGGTAAAGCGTCTGTCCCGGCCAGCAGGCCGTGTGGGGGTGAGACTCCAGCTTCAGCACAAACGCGATATCTGGACACACCAAGGCCCAAATCAGACATGTTCCTTTGTCTCTTCGTGTTTTTTGCCCTTATAACGTCTGTCAAACATCATCCCGCTTGTGTGGGCGCACCACAAAACCAAATCACACCTGAAGCACTGAAATGTTGAACTTCAAAGCCACTTCTGCTCAAATGTATTCTTAAAAGAAAAAGTGAATTATGCTAGAGTACTGAAGATAGTTGGATGTTTCTAAGGGGAATATACCGTGTAAAAATGAAAGGCTTAGCTCTTACCTGACTTGGCTGTGTTGGGCAGCTCTGAGGCGCCTACAGACCCGTGTACGATCACGTCTCCATCCGTTACACACAGATCAAACTCATCCAGGGGCTTCACTGAGTCTGAAACAGCACCAAAGTTATACGAGAGACTTCACTCTAATTGTCCAACGAATCCCAGAACTGTGTATTGGAAGAGTATACTCAATGGATTTACAGGCTACATATATGTGTTGTGCTATGGGTGCCCCTTAAGTCACATGACTTGAATAACTATGTATTATAATACTACAATGGCAGCGATTTTTCTTCTGTGAGCACTGTTCTTGCAAATACTGGTATTTTAAAAGAAAAAAAAACAGTAAGTGAAAGCCTACGAGAGTGATGCAGTTTAAAAGATATTACAACACATCTTATTGAATTTATTTCACTTTATTTTAAAGTGTCCTATACAGCTCTGGGTGAAGTAAAAGAGCGAAAGAGCGACAAACGCCACCTTCTCTGGGCTCCGTTTCGTAAACGATCACTTTGGTTCCCTCCAGCACCACATACTTCCTCTCCCAGCCCTGACCGCGTTTCCCGTTCCTGGATGAACAGACACAGATTTACTCTCCGAGCAGACGGAAGAGATTATCCACTGGTGTACACTTGCCAAGCTGACTAAGCTGATGTCAGAGACTAAGACAGGCAATACTACGCCAAAAAGCACAGAGCAAACATAAGAACAGAGTCAAAGAGGTGAGCGGTCAACGCCGGACCGAAGTCGTTTTTCTTGGCATGGTTTAGGGTTAGGGTTATGTCGTTATGGGCTTCATTATTTCCCTACGTTTAATCTTGTGAATGAAGAACTGCGGACGCCACAGCGTCATAATGACGTGCTTTTTTCTGAGTGAACGCGTTATGTTCACGTAGCTCACTCCCCCCCCCAAACATTCCTTCATTTTGACCTACCATAGTTTCTCCCTCTGACCGCACGACACCTGAGCGTCGCGTATGAGCATTTGAGTTCTTAACCCCGTGACCCGCGGGTCATCTTTGTGTTGCCCCGATCAATACCTGGGCTGCTTCATCCAGCCCTCCAGACGCATGTGAGCTCCTGTCTCCTTGAGCGGCAGTCCAGAAGAGTTGCCCTTCTCACGCAGCAGGGCCTCGGAGAGGTGCAGGGCGTAGTCGGTAGGTACGCCACAGGCGGATGGGAGGTAGGGGGAGCATTTTGGGTGACACAAAGCGTGACATTCTAAGGCGGGAGAGAAAAGATGTTTAAACTACTGACGGAAGGATCGTTACAAAAGGGAGTAAAGAAACACACACAGAGAACGAGGATATATGACAAAAATTACACATGCCTCCATTACGGGCACAGCCTTTCTCTCGGCGATGTCTAAACCGTCAGAGAACGGCTTAAACGTTTGACGAAGATCAATTTTCTCACACGACATGAAAAGGTGCTATTACTGCGCGGCGTGATGACATAATGACATTTTGTAAGTCACAAACATCCCCCCCTGTCACATTCTCACTGTGAAGTGATTCATTCATCAATAATGTGAGATGACAATGAAGGACAACGAAGCCACAGCTATCAGAGAACCATAATTTATAGTCTGCCACACTTGTCTGTCTCAATAGAGTTGAAGCCCGTCGCTGTGATAGGTGGAGTGATAGTTGATGGCAAACAGCAAAACTACAAAGTTTTTTTTTTTTTTTAAAGACAGTATTAGAGGATTAGAGACTATGGTTTATTTATTTATTTACCAATGCAGGTAGCAGCCTGCCGGCCGAAGTGGACGGTGTCTAGACACACGGTGCATCTGGCAGCTCTCATGTTCAGCCCCTGAGTGAAGCGGTGAGGTGTGTTGTGGGTACCGTGAGTACTGTGGTGAATCCGTTCCTTCGCGCGTCGCCCGTACTCTGCGTAGAACCAATAAGAACACGGGCGCGTTTAGCGCTATGACAGAAATACGCTTTTATATCAGTACAAAAAAAAAACAGCTACCGCTGTTGCGTCTATCCTTCAGCCTAAGAAGAAGAGCGAACTATTAGCTCGAATGACGTTGTCGGTAAACAGCGATCGCTTGCTTTGTGGCGACATGCAGCTTAGGAAATGCATGCATTCACATTTTCCTACATTCTGGACGCAGAGTTGCGCAGAATGTGGAAGAATTCAGCCGGGAACAATGAGTCTAGGCTTGGATCATAGAAGCATGAGAAAGATTTCAGCGGGTAAACATCGCAACATCTGCACATATGACAGCAACATGCTTCAGATTTTTTCAAGCCTTGCATTCAGACCAGGGAAAAGTTTGACGGTCAAGAGCCCTCCGTCACTAAAGAGCATACTACTTGATCATGATGGTGCTTCCATCAAGTTAAAAGAAAAAGAAGAAAAAAGAACAAAAAAAAGCACTCGAAATACACCTCGAATAAAAAGATTAATAATGGATGCAGATATGTTGTAGCTGTGTTGTCTGTCAACCACTAGGTTCTGTATATTTCGACTACCATATAAGGTAAGATTTCAGCTCCAGCATTCAGGACTCCACATATCTAGCTGAAATTTTTGTCATTTTATAGCTAACTGGATTATCTTAGGAGTGACAGGGAAGAAAGAGAAGGAGAGGGTAGATGTCACAGTGCTAACTAAGCCTGTTATATAAGGACTTACTTTCAAAAGTCACTCTCCTTTTCTCTATAGGAAAGTGAGAAAAAGACAGTAAGAATGGAAAAGCACCAGTGATACCATTTGTACAGATAACACCACAGAAGAAAAAAAAAACACACTCCATTTAGAAAAACGAAATCTCTACTCTATGAAATGAATCAAAGGTATATTGCAGTCTGGGCAGTGCAACACCTTAATTATGTATTCTCTGTGCACAATGGTCCAAAAAAAACAAAAAAAAAAACGCTCCGTGCATTTGCTTTTGAGAAAATGTTCTCTTGAAACTCAATTCTCCATCTCCATTATCATGCACAGAAAGCCCTCAACATATTTTAGCTAATAGACTGTGAGACCGTCAACTGTCTAGACTATTGCAAGCTAGATCTGAGGCCAGTGAGCAGGGTCCCCGGTAAGATGGACCACGCTGAGCTGAAACTAACTGACCATCTGGGTTGGAGACCTCCTTCCTGCGGCCCGAGCTGGATGGAGCCAGGACGGCGGGGTTGGGCTGGTGCTCTGGTGACTTGTTGGATTTGGTGGACATCATGAGCTGCTGACGAGCCAGGCCTGGGGTCGCAGGGGTGCCAGTGTGCTCAAGAGCTTTGTTTAACTGCATGGCTGAGAGAGAGAGAGAGAGAGAGAGAGGGAGAGAGGGAGAGAGAGAGAGAGAGAGAGAGAAAGACGGGGGGGGGGGGGGGGCGAGAGGGAGAGAGAGAGGGGAGAGGGAAAGGGGGGGGGTTGAATTAGGTAAACTAAGGACAGAACTGCAGAGATCAAATGTACTCAAGGTTCATCCACAGAGTATTTCTTTGTATTAGGTGATTTGTTTTTGAGGACAGATAATTTCATTAGCTCTTTAGCACCTGCAGTAGCCACAGAATCCAATATTACAGTCTATAAGGCTTTTCACCGTGGTTCCAAGGTCAAAAGAAACAATTTTTTTTCTAGATGAGTATTACAACAGCCTTTGGCCTTAAACCAGCTCAGAGTTTATTAAAGTTTAAAAGGTCTAAAAAAAACCCCCCAAAAACTACTGTGAGTATGACTCACCCTCCCGAAGTTCCAGGCGAGTTTTCTGCAGAGCGTCCTCCAGCTCTGAACATCGAGCGCGCTCCTTCTCCAAAGCCGCTTTCAAATCGCTGTACTGCAACGGCACAGGCGTGACGGCGGGCACCGCGGGTACCTGGGTCTGCCCTTGGGCCGCGAGCGCCGCCAACAGGTCCTCCCGACGTCTGCCTCCGAAAATGCCCTGCCGCGACCCCAGACAAAACAGTGAACTGCCCAGGTTCACAAACACCGTTGGCAGGACTTGAACATTGTCTCGCTAACTGAGGGTCCTATGTTTTTTTTCTTTTCGGCAGGCAGAAAATGTATTATCAATGCTTTTCCGCATGCTCTCATACAGTTGGTTCACAGCAGTGAATGATTCTGACCTTTTTCTTCTTAGAGGGATGGTCTACCTTGGCCTGCAGGAAGTCTATGAGCTTGGTCTGCTGAGTTATGGTCCCCTCCATCTTCACCTTCTCGTGAGAGTAGACTGCCTGTGAAGGAAAGCCAAGAGAACTTGGTTTGACGCTAACCGCCTCAAACGAACTTCATCTTTCGGCTCTCGCTCCAATTTAAGACGGCATCAAAAACAAGCCAAACCAAAGATACGTCATTTTGAAGATGCCGTTGGCTTTTTTTTTTTCTTTTTCTAAATGTTGGCTTTTGAAAAATGCGGTGTTTGGTGATAAACAGTGAAGCAGCGTGTTGGGGTGTGCGTTTTACCTGGATGTTCTCTAGCTGGTACTCCAGGTCGGTTCTCTCCGTCTTCAGCAGGTCCGTCTGGTCCAGCGCGTCCTGCAGGCCCTGAGTCAGCCGGAAGATGTGATTCTTCTGCATGTCCATCTGCTGCTGCAGCTTGGCTTGCTGTGTGACGTAACGCATGCAAACACATGTCCGCAGTTATTCACGACATCTAGCTTCAGCTGCTGAGGAGCTGAAAACTCCTAACATGAGTTGATACACAATTCACAAGCTTTTCATTGCAAAAAGTTAGGCTAACTCAGATGTATAAGGCAACTTTTTTGAGTAATCTCGACTCAAAAGTTAGGCCCAGGTATCGAATCTACGAGGACCCAAGAGTTGGGATTATTCAAAAAAGCTATAATGTATGAATTAAAGAATGAACGTGTGAATTATATTTAAGTTAGCCTCACTTTTCATATTCTATGGTCTACGTGTGCGTCGGAAGAGCACACTCTATCTCTGTCTCAAAACGATATTTCATGCTCTAAGTATACTGAATCTCTGGCGTCCCTCACAGTGGTTCCTTCCTCGAGACTTAAAGCTCCGCTTGCTTGTAATGCTCCATTAAAGATACATTACCTCATCCATCAGTCTCTGTTTCATTTCTCTCTCTGTCTCAAGCTTCTGCTGCAGGCTGCGGGCATTCATCTCCAACATGGCATGTTTCTTCTCCAGATCACTCAGCTGAAGAGAGAAGACAGTACGGAGAGAGAAGAGCACTCAGCCCCCCCCCCCCCCCCCCCCCCTTACTCTTTCACCCAACACCAGCCCATCCTCACATGCTACACACACAGAGAACGCAGACGGAGACGGGAACACGCGTCCACGGAGAGACACACACGGGACACGACGGAAGACGGACAGATAAACTTATAGGCAGACAGGGAAATGAACATGGTGACTGGCACAGAGTGATAGATAGAGAGAGAGAGAGAGTGAGAGAGAGAGAGAGAGAGAGAGAGAGAGAGAGAGTTGGCAAGGCATCGACAATATCAAGATGACGAGACAAGGTTCATATATATCATTCGCAAAGACGAATCCAATGCAAGGGTTTAATAGGATTAAACGCAGACTTGAAACAGGGAAACGGACGGATGGATGGATGAGGAAAATACGAGGGGAGAAGATCCAGACGGGGAGATGACCGGAAGGATGAATAAACTGATAAACATGACAGGAGTATGGATAGATTAGATAGACGGATGTGGATAGAGAGAGAGAGAGAGAGAGAAATAGAGGGGAAGAGATACAGATGGGTGTACCGTGTCAGAGAGGCCCTCGGCCTTCAGTTTCTGGTCCTTCAGAGCCTGCTGCAGAGCCAGGATCTCAGCTTTGTGCTCTTTCACGGCCAAGTCGACGGCCTGACGAGATTCTGTACTGCGCTGGTCAGCACGCAACCTAAAGAAAGAGAGAGACAGAGAGAGAGCGAGAGAGAGAGAAAGAGAGAGAGAAGGAGAGAGAAAGACAGAGGGGGAGAGAGAGAATCTTTGATCACATCTGTAATGTCAGTGTACATTACGCGACATTTGCTATAGGATGTTAGCAGTTCCTAATGTGAATGAATGTGTGGATAACCTGTTCTGTTTCTCTGTGTCCAGTTGCCGTTGAAGGTCTCTGACTCTGCGCTCAGCCTGAGTCTTCTCCTCCTCCAGGGCTGTTCTCCAGGCCTCCCATTGCCTCTCTTTCTCCATCAGTTCATCATTCAGCGTTTCCAGCTCCACCACCTGCTCTTCCAGCATTGTACATGTTGTCTTCAGAGTCTCAATGTTCTGTGCACAGAGACAGGCCAACCGTCACTCAGTCACATATATACTCAGAACTGTAACAGCTTCAGGAACTAAACCCTCACTCAGTTACATATACTCAGAACTGTATCAGCTTCAGGAACTAAACCCTCACTCAGTTACATATACTCAGAACTGTATCAGCTTCAGGAACTTAACCCTCACCCAGTTACATATACTCAGAACTGTATCAGCTACAGGAACTTAACACTCACTCAGTCACATACACTCAGAACTGTATCAGCTACAGGAACTTAACACTCACTCAGTCACATACACTCAGAACTGTATCAGCTACAGGAACTTAACACTCACTCAGTCACATATACTCAGAACTGTATCAGCTACAGGAACTTAACACTCACTCAGTCGCATATACTCAGAACTGTATCAGCTACAGGAACTTAACACTCACTCAGTAACATATACTCAACATGGCATTATCTACAGACAGTTAACAATGCTACAGATGTGTTTCAGGGCTTTGGCTATGGGTACTTAACACTGTCTTGGCCTAGGGTACTTAACACTGTCTTGGCCTAGGGTACTTAACACTGTCTTGGCCTAGGGTACTTAACACTGTCTTGGCCATGGACACTCAAAACTACTTAAGCCAAGGGCACTTAACAGTTCTTGAGACATTGGGACATACTACTTGAGTCATGAATAATTAGAACCACTTCATTTAGATACTTAACACCAAGACGTATTAGCGTCTATGAAGTGTTTGCGACGGAAGTTTGTTATGCCCTAGTGGCTTTTACCTGTTATTGCCACTGTGCATTGTTATAAACCAGTTGTGATTATGTAACAATCTGTACAGTAATTATAGTGTACTAATGTACTCATTATATTAACCACTTGAATGTAAGGCAATTGACAGAAGTAGGACCAACAAGGTGAACATTTTTAGAAGCTTCTGCATTTGTTGCAGTTGAATGCAGAAGCCCAAGAATTTCACATTCATATTCTGGAAAATTCCTGGAGACGTGGCACGCCTGAGACTGCGTTTTTAAGTGACTGTCTCCGGCAGAGCCCGATTTCATTCTTCCGAGCGAGCTGTCTAAGACTGACACGGGAGAAGAGCATCGTAATGAGAGGAGAGAGCCTCCAAATATAGCCGGCGCGCTAGCGGTCTCTGTGAAGTCCGCGCAGCCGAGGCCAGCTCGACCTGCGAATCGCTTATGACACATCTCTCCCCTCCCACCTGCGACTATGATTACATCCCCCCTGTTATACAAGAGCTAGGATGGAGATGCTGCACACCCACACACGCGCTGCCGCCCACAAACCTAAACCAGTGCTTCTCGCTGCCTCTTCTCTCTCTCTCTCTCTCTCTCTCTCTCTCTCTCTCTCTCTCTCTCTCTCTCTCGCTCTCTCCTCTCCTCTCCTGGCTCTCCAACACAGCCAACAAAACAAAAGAATATTCCAGTAAATTTTCCAGTTTAATTAGCTTCCTTTGTGTCGAGCTTACTGACGTCCGCATTGTTTGTGTTTTTCAGCGGCATCATCAGATTTGAGAGGGTGTGTGAACACGGGTTTCTCTGTTTTCTCCTTTCTCTCAAGTATGTCCCCCCTTCCCTCCCTTCCTCTCGCTCTTTCCCTCTTTCTTTTTTTTTTTTGCTCCGTCTCTCTTCTGTGTTACAAAGTAATAAACTCTCTAGACAAAAGATCAATCTGTGCCGCGTATCTTATCGTCTCTCCCGGACTCCGTTACTCTCTCGCTATTTTTTCTCTCTGTTCGACTTTTTTGAGTGGTTGTCTTGGATGACTACATCTGGATGTATTCTGGACGTATCTCTGTGTGTGTGTGTGTGTGTCTGTGTGTGTGTGTGTGTGTGTGTGTGTGTGTATGTGTATGTGTATGTATGCGTGTGGGTGTGTATATGCGTGTGTGTGTGTGTGTGTGTGTGTGTGTGTGTGTGTGTATGTGTGTGTGTGTATGTGTGTGTGTGTGTGTGTGTGTGTGTGTGTGTGTACCTGTTTTTGGTTATTGAGGTGCATCTCTCTGTCGGCGACCTCCCTGCGGAGACGGTCTACGTCCTGGCTGAGCTGCAGGCGCTCTTCATTTGCATCAGTGGCCTCGTCCAGCTGTTTGGACAGGAAAAAGTTCTGTCGGTTCAGCTCGGCGTTCTCCTGGGTCAGCTGGGTTAGTTGTTCCTCCAGGTCCGTAATCACCTGAGGAGCAGAACACACAAGGTCTCACACACAATACCTGCAGGGCCAAGGACAATGAACCCGGTAAAACTGCACTCGTTGACTATCAGCCCTGAGGTGTGGATAGCAAGTACATCTCCAACAGTGGCTGTGGGAATTTCTGTCAGCGAGAGTGAACATTCATGTGACATTCAAACAGTGATGAAGTATTTTTTTTTTTGTTGGCTCCATTTTTTCATGGGGACTCACATCATGTCCTCTGTGTGGAATTATATCTTATAAGAACATTCTGTAAATGTTAATATACAGTATATATATATATATATATATATATATATTTATAAATGAATTAAATATGAATATATATATATATATATATTTAATTTTGATCAAATATGACAGTCAACATTCTGCCTGTATAGTATATAAGAACATCCCTAAATTTGTAGTGCCAGTAATGTTGTTATGACGAGTAGTTTGGATTACTGATTTCTTTTTTAAAAGGCTGTCATTTTCTGGTTTCCTTCGGAAAGTAAAACATCCAAATTGCGGATCAACTTAAAAGCACGGTGTGGCACAACCACGCTATGCCTTCATCCTCTTCAACATGCGACTGCGGAGATGGTCAAGAGAGCTGGCTCACACATGGGAGAGGAATACTGCCAAATAAACCGGGCGTAGGCGCTCGCTCTGCATTATTATTATTATTATTATGATTATTATTATCATCATCATCATAATCGTTAAAGGCACAGGAGGACTCGCTGACCCACTTTAGCAGTCTGCCGGTCACAGTTCTACAGTCTCTCTCTACAGAAACTAATGCTCTGAGAACTGTTAATGTTTCTAAACATTCAGAAAATCCACAGGAGTACTTTTAAAGGGAAATACAAACAGACATGGGGGTAACAGCCGTGAAAACACACTTTAAAAAACCCCCCATTAGGGTTTGAGTAGAACCTCGGTAGCAATGTTCTCTGATTGCTCAGCCGGCATATTCTAGCGTATTCAAAACATGATAATGGCTTAAAACAGCAGAGGGTTATCAAACATCACTTATAACTGTGCCGTCTATATTGTTCTCTGTATTCTTTATAATTCACACGCTCTCTTTCCCGCCAAACGGTGGTCAGCGTTTTTACTGCTTCACATGCCACGACAATGTGGTTGCACAGTGAATCAAACAAAAAGCAATGAACTCCAAATCAAGTCACCCCCCCCCCCCTTAAATCTCTTTATGTTTCTTTTTCTCTCTCTCTCTTTCCGTGAAGTACGCTGTCGATCACATTGCAGTCCGACTCTCTTTGCCCCTCCCCTCTCCCCGGGGTCGATGGTGCTGACCGTGGAATCACTCACTGAGAGATCAGTCATCTGAAGTAAGACCCTTCATGTTCACCAATCTGTCCTCTTAAAACCCTTCTAATCCCCTTCCTCTAGAGAGCAGTCAACTCCCCCCCCCCTTACCCCCCGCCTCAAAAACCGGATAAGGTCAGCAAATGTTAACTTAGCATCTGGCGATCTACTGCTACCTCCGTTCCTCCTCTTTCTTGGTTTAAGCCGCCAAAATCTTGACCGAAGATGATTAGCGATGTGTTGCTTTCTCTAAGAAGGAGTAAATGGAAACCTGTATAGATAGTACGATTTTTTAATCGTTTTGTCTGCCGAAAGCACAATCCAAAAGCCATGTAGCAAATGATGAGCTAAGACACAAGACCTGAAAGAGAAGTACATTCTACAAAAATAGACGGAGGCGCTGAAGGAGAATATAACGACAGATCAGCTAAAGGCACGGAATGAGCGATCTCCAAACAGCTTGCGAGTGGGAGGACAGTGAAAGTAGGGCAGGAGGATAAGGCAGAAAGACTGTTCTGTATTAGTTGACAAAGAAAACGCAGCACCAGAGGTAAAGTAAATAATCTCACTCTGAAGGTTTCTTTCATGTTCTCCCACAAAACAATAAGAACTTTTATAGAGGAAAGCCACCTTACTCAAAGAATCGTACAAGTAGAAGTCAATCAAAATTACTCTTTATTTTGATTGGATATGGTCATTAAAGACAAAAAAAGAGAGATTCTCCTTCAACGAAATAAAGGATATGCTGGTAAAAGGAAATTATTTGTCTCATACAGTGTTGATAGTCAATGTTTAACGCCCAATGTCTGTTCTGAAACTATGGAACAGTGAAACAGTTTTGTACTTTATGTAAGGAAATCACCAAACTGTTGCGGGTCAGATTGATCACCTGCAATCAGTTACGCAACGACACATTATGCTGTCTGACTGAATCATTCCACAGAAAACAGTACAGAAATCTATTTTAAGGGCCAGTTAATGGTTAGAACAGCCTAGTAACTCACCGCGCAGCTGTCCCTCAGGGCATCGTACTTCCGCTGGATCTCATCGCGATGGGCCTTCAGAAACAAAAAGAGGGGGAAAAAAAAGTCACTACGTTTAGAGATTGTGTGTACTTTACCAAAAGTGGTGCTTTGTATCATAGTGCAGAGTGGGGTTTTTTTTAAATGCTTGAGAGCACAGTCATTGGTTTGAATTGATGTCTAGCACTGGAAGTAAGAGTGTGATATCATGCATAAATGTACACAGCTATTGTGCGGAGATGAAGATGAAACTATAGAGGATGTCACTGGCAATAGTCATGATAATATGAAGCTGAGGGGTGTGTGGCTGTGTGTATGGGTTTTCTCAAGAAACACTGTGAAATCAGTGTTAGAGAACAGCATCTTGTATGGATATAGAGAGAGTGTTGATGGTGAACTAGTGCTATTAAATAGAAATGGCACTTAAGTCAGAAATCAATAATTAACTTAATGTGAAATCACTCATAAGAGAATATCGATATACGTGGATAAATGACACCATTAGACTGAGCTATTAAGCTGTGGTGTTTACTCTTTTTTCTCTCCTCTCCTCTCCTCGCCTCTCACCCTGAGTACAGTGATCTCCTCCTCGGCCTCTGCTGTGGTCTCCTCCAGCTCAGTCTTTGCCTGCTGGAGCTGGCTCTCCAGGGCGTGACGAGCTGCCTGCAGGCTACTGATCTGAGACTCTCTCTCCTGCAGTGACAACGTCAACTCTGTCACCTGACGCTTGATCTCCAGCTTCTGCTCCTCGTGTTCCAGACCAATCTAACAGAGAGAGAAACGGAGAGTACTCTCAAACACAAATATTGTGAATAAATGATCGAACTGAAACATGTAAGATCTCACGTCCATGATTTTATCAGTCTGTGTCTAAACACAAGAAGAACTTCTCTTTTGGTGATATGTGGTATTTGAGGACTTTTCTCGTTTTTCTTCACGGTCAAGTCTCACCTCTCGAAGTCTGGCTTCTAGCTCCATCACTCTGCTCTTGTTGGTCTGCTCCTGCTGACTCATCTTCTCCAAGTGCTCTTCCAGTTTGGCGTTCTGGGCTTCCAGTTTCCCAGCCTGGGACTCCAGGTAGAACTTCTGCTGTCGAAGCTCTGAGATCATCTCCTCCTGAGCTTTCCTGCTTATCAGAGTCAAAGAGAGAATTGTCTTTCGAAGAGGTTCACCACTTACTCAGGCTTTTAATGTGCTAAAAGGGCAGATGTCCTAAACTTATTTTTGGGAAAGAAAATATATTATGGATCTGCCTGTTTTGGTGAAAACACTCACACTATTTATCTGAGAGCCATTAAACATGTTGTTCAGTTTTTCTGGCCAAAGCAAATATGTTATATGTGTATATCCTCAGGGGGTGTTCCTATTTTATATTATTTATTTGGATTTCTAAATCGCCAAAAATGTCCAGGATGGGCTTTTGCTTTCCACAGTCGCCATTCGTTGTGTGTGCGTTTGCATTGCTTTGACCTTTTTTCTTTAGGTCCCGCCCTTTCGCACACCACCAACGGACGGTCAGTGTACACTGTCATGCCGTAAACATAGGTTAAACTGCCTCTCATTAATTACCGTTAACACCACAGCAACAGCCAAGAGACCTTAAGAAAGCCGTAACGCCACCAATACTTGAATTGAAAGAAATAAGGTCATCTTGTCACTATTATTGTGTTAGCAGTTATTTGTCTGACGAGCTGGCTATGTTTTGCAGCAGTTAAGTACAAATGCAGTTTCACATTGCGTTGTCAAGCATCAACCTTACATGCACAACGACAGGAACCACACACTTAAATTTCCCTTTAAGTTTGAAGGGGAATGCATTGTCATCATTGCCATCATGTAGCCCTTCATCAGTGGTCAGTTTCTGACCTCAGGACTGTTGTTGGTTGTATATTTTTGGGTTGTGAACCACTCTCAACCCAGCAGTGACACTAATATGTGTAAAAACCCCAGCGCCACTATGCCTGATACACGTATTCCACTGAGACACTAACTACCTGGGGTTAGAAACTGACCATTGATGAATGGGATAAAGGGTGGTTGACAAATTGTACATGGCAAAAATGGGCTACAGTATGCAATGTTACACATATATAGTCTAATGGATATAAAAGGTAGGTATACATCATAAACTGGCTGGTGAGTGTAGGTCAAAGTTGGGTGTTTCTAAAAAGAAGTGAGTCTGTCAGAACAAAACAGTCATTAAAAAATCAGAGTTAAGAAAAACAAAACAAAACAAAAACCCAGCTATACACAAGAGGCAGAATGAAAAGGCATTAAACTTAGTGAGGTGGGGAGATTAACGATGCAGCAGTGTTCATCTTCTGATCAACTCACATGTTCTTCTGGGTATAGATGCTGCTATTAGCTGCTAGCTTATTAGCCTCAGTGAGTTCAGCAATCCTTTGCTCCAAGCTGTTCATCTTAGAGTCCATGGCATTGATGGTCTAGAGGGAGAAATCATTGTTAACAATCAGATTCAGTGCTGAATACTGAATATTAAATACTGAGTATTGACACTTGACTGAGAATGTCATTTAGCAACTACTATCTGCTATTCTGACTGTATCTCAATGAAAAAGATTCACGAAAAAGAATTTTCTGGTCACCGCTGAGTTGTATCATATGTAGGCTATGAGAAACATATTTTCATTTATAGTCTTCAAGGACACAACCTAAATTACTACACGATTATGAAAAAGAAATAAGATGGTCTACACAGCAAAAACCAAATAGTTTACATACTTTGAAAGCACCTTGTCCGCTTTTTCAAGTACAGACTGATCTAAACATTCGACATTTCTCATTACAACCAGCCCTCATCTACCCTGCGAAAGATCTCGGTCCAAGTTTAAAATAATAATTGGAGTTTGGTTTGTGTCTGGATATTGATTGTACCGCTTTCTGCTCGCTGATAAGCTTGGCCTTCTCCCTGGCCTCCTCCTCATACGTGTTCTGCTTAGACTCCAGCATCTCTTTATCAGCCATGTCTGCTTTCATCTGGTTTTCCAGAACCTTCCATAAAATGAGCACAAGGGCGAACATTCAACACAGCTTCGATCTAAATCATTTTATAGAACACAAAAATTCTTCAAAGGACGGCAGCTCATTAAAGTCCACCATCTCTCAACGTAGTATGTACGACCTTGACAGAAATACTGAGCATACCTGCCAAAGGCATTTTACTTATGAGTTATGTAATAGAGACAGCAGACAGGGTGTGTTGGGGTCAACACCTTGATTTTGTCTTCATAGAGCTTCTCTTTCTGCTCCAGGTGGGTCTCCATACGTTGCGCTGTGGCTTGAGTTTCCCGCAAGCTCTCCTCCAGTTCCTGAACACGTGGATCTTACAACTATTATCACATATTTAACTCAGATATTACGCAAACGCATGCCGGTGATGCCGCTCTATACAAAACTAAAGCACATTCTCAGACCAACACGCTATACATATAGCAAACACCATGAGCATCTGTGACATATACTATTATATACCATTCTGCTACATTCTTTCCCTGTTACAATATGAAATAATTAAGAATTAAGAATCAAAGTCATTGATCCAAAAAGAGTAACCTCACAGTTGTCTTTAAAATTAAAACAAACCCAACATGAACCAACGTGACATAAATGATTCCTGCCAGCAGAGAGAGAGAGATGATCCATCCTCACAATCTGTTACTTTTGGACTCAGTGCAGGCACAGAGAGCATGCTGGGAAGGGAGGGAAGGTTACAGAGCTGCTGCCCAGTTAGGTAGGTGAGTGAGTGAGAGGGAGAGAGAGCGGCAGAGAGAGGGAGAGAGAGGGAGTTTGTACGTGTGTTTGGAGTTCTTAGGACATGTTTCTCTGTTCTCTTCTGGTTCTCCCTGGTTTATCCAAGGACACACTTGTTAATCTCTCTGTGTACCCTGGTGGGGAACAGTGTGAGACCATGACTCCTTCTCCCCTCCAGTCTTACCATGATTTTATCAGACATCTGCTGAATCTGCTGCGATTTAGTCTGTATGTCCTCTTTCAGTTTACTCTCCCTACGCTCCACCAGTTCCAACCTCTTCACCTGGTTCTCCAGCGTCTTCCTGCCATCCTGCGCATCCCCCAGATTAAAAAAAAAAAAGAAAATCGTAATTACAGATGAAGATTCAGTAAAAAATATATATATATATTTTTTTAAAAAATAATCTTTTGCATGAATCATCATGATTATTTATCATATTTCAATAATTCATAAATGTCTCACCTCGGTCTCCCTGAGACGTCTGCGCAGGCTGTCGCTCGAATCCTCTCTGGTCTGCAGGCGTTCCAGGTCACGCTCCACGCGCTCTTTATCCTGACGGACGCTTTGCAGCATCTCCGTGGCTTCCGTGCTCGCCTTCACAGCCTAGGACGTCAGGAAACAAATTCTGATCGGTTTCCAAAAACATTCCCGACTCAATTTGCCGAAATAAATTTCATAGGATGTAAATTTTATGTCTAATCTTCTGGGATCTTAATTATGTATATGGTGAAGCCACAAGAAACCCTTTGAATTTACCTTTGAAGATATTCTTCAGTACATAGAGAATTGGTGGGGTTTTTTTTTTTTGTGTTTCTGTTTACCTTTTCAAGTTTGTCCTGAAGCTCTTGAATTTTTGATTGTTGTTCTACATTAGTCTAAGAAGGAAATGGAGAGTAAATTCAACTCATTGTTAGGCCTCAAAGTTAACTTTGCAATCAAGTTTCTAATCCGTTGCATATACGTTTTAATCACACTACAAATGATCATACTACAATACAAAAACGATACTGAAACTGAACAGTGACATTGTGCTATCCAACATTAGTTAGCAAACTCATTCCTCTCTGTGACAAAGCAGGCACTGCTGTACATAGTAGCCAGTACCTTCTGAAGTTTGGTCAGGATCTCCTCCACCTCAGCTTTGCCTTGCTCTTTGGCCTATGGAGAGATAACATACAATATCGAATGAGAAAATCCCTCTCATCAGCTATTGATCACTTTAACAACAACAACAACAACAAAAAGAGTTTCAAAAGCCAAATACATTTGAGCCAACCGAAAAGGAAGAGAGATTGACAGTTCTCATCAACCAGTTTATTTTTTAATTGCAGTTCATTTTTAATTATTTCTGTGTAATACCTGTGTAAATACATGGTAGTAATGTAAGTTATTTCTTAAAAGAACATTATTCTTGTATTTATGCTGAATTCTGTTTACAAATGGTACACAAATAAACAATCAGCAAAGCCACTGTGTTGGTAGTGCATGTTCTAACTGTCATTTTGGCCATATGAATGTGGACAAAGTGAAGATTCATTCTGACGCTATTTTTCCAATCTCTAACCCTGACCCCTGACCTTTTGGATCTTCTGCTGGTATTCTGCAGCCTTTCTCTTTAGTTCCTCACTGGTCTGGCGTGATTCTTTCAATTCCGATTCGTATAGGTCACTACGGCGACGGGCAGCCGAAAGGTTCTCCTCCAACTGGCGAATGGACACCCGCATCTCCTCTAGCTGGGCATGGTACTCCTTCAGAATGATACAAAGGTATTTACAAAAAAAGAAGCCCACAGCTACACCGAGGAAACTTTTCAACAGAAGACACAAAAGTCCCAGGCGCTTAGAATTTTTTATTTATGAAAGAATCTCGTAAAAAAGTTTCAAGTAAAGTTGCGCAAGGGGCGGAGCATCTAAAAACTCAGAAACGATGAATATTTCAACAGTTTCAGAAGGTACACAAGGACTAAATCATTGCCAGCGAGACAAATTTTGGAGAGCGCAACAGCAGAAGACGGTGGGGAGGACTGGGACCACGTCTCGTCAGAATCTCGTTTAGCGTTTGTGTTGTGTTCACCCATTAGCTACAGCAAACAGATTTCATTTACACGTCCTGTTCGGTGGGGGGGGGGGGGGGGGGGGGGGGGGGGGCACGCAGTGTGCTATAGCAGTCCATCAGGCAGTCACACACTGGCTAATGAACAGCACTAATCACATTGAGGCCTTTGAGGATTTCAGAGGGGGTTACACTGAAGGGAAAGTTCAGACAAGCGCGACAGACAGCACCAGCTCCAGCTCCAGGCTTTGTCAATTAAAACCCGGTTCAGTTACGCTCCTTAAAACTAAGCTCTGCCAAAGGAAGTTAAACTGAATGGATAATGTAATAAATTGTGGTACCATGTCCAGAGCTAATAACAATTGTTATAAATCTGTAATAATCCTTGTATTAAGATTCTGTAATAATAGACATTTAAGAAACTCCCTAAAGTTCTGTATGCAGTGGCTACTGAAGACCAAAACTACCTCTCTAAAATGTCATTTATGAGCCTGAAATTACGTTTTCTTTAACATTTGAGTCACACTTTCTTATAGTGAGTGGGATTAACTACTGGGCAAACAGCCACAGTAAAAACGTACTTGACATTTTGTGAAATTACCATCTTGTTGTGCATCTGGATGAAATCCAAGTTGTTAATCCATTAACATACCATTCTGGGTCATTGTCATACACCTTTAATGTATCAATCTGTCCCTTCGAGCCACCAAATGAAACAAAGCAATTACACTGGAAATCACCCATAAAAGCAGATCGATACAAAAGATTTTTTGAAGCGAGAAAAAAACCAAAAAAAACCCCAGATAAATCTGAACACGTAGAAAATTGCACAAAAACAAACATAATAGAAAACATCAACCAATTTAATGTATTTACAGTGTACACACATTTATAACAGAGAAGAACAAAGACAACAGTCTACAAAGCAGTAGATTTGGCTGTAGCATCTATTAAATGATAGTTTCAGCACCAGATACCCAGGTCTCCAGGTACCAAGCCTCCTGTTCTATGCTAAGCATAGCCAGAAAATCACTATAATCACCCTAAAGACAATTCGATTGCTTTTAATTTTCACAGAAGGTGAAAATCTACAGTCCAGATCTAATGTATGGATTTCAACCTCCAATGAATGTTTATATTTGACAGTAGACCTCCTCCAGAGGTTTCATAGACTGGCTTTTCATATCATACAGTGATATATTGATCTACAGCATTCTTCTAGATTCACACAGATCTGCGTGGGATTTCAAACACAAAGCAATAGCAACGTGAGAAGAGGAACTAGGATCTCCAAATATGGATAGAAGGCAGAATCTAAATCGCAGGAAAGCACTGTTCTTTTGTTTAACTGCCTCTCATTCTCCAGGAACAAAAACTCAAGGATAAAGAATCTTTCTCCCCCCTGCTACCTAACATTACCCCTAAGAACCCTCGTAGGTCAACTTAAGTTCATCTTCACCCTTTTCGTCTCTCTGACTTCAGAGAAAACTCTGTTTATGAGCTAAAGTTTGGATTTAGATGTATTCAATTGTGAGGTTCAGTTTAGTACAGGACATGGTTTCTGAGTCTGTATTGTGATTATATCCAATGCGAGAAACTAGCAACTGACAGACATCGCTGTTTTTGAAAACAGAAAAGCAAAGACCTCTGGATAGACAGAGGATGAAAATGCACCAGAGAGCTGTAGGCTGAGCCATGAATAAAAAAAAAAGAGCAACATACAATATTAACTAATTGGGAAACAAAACAAGTGCGTACTTGATATATAATTAGTTGTAGTGCATGCTTGTTAAGCAGCTTCTTCTGCAAAAACATTTGTTTAAAAAAAAATGCCAGCCTGGCTCCACAGAAAAGCCAGCTTGGCAGACAATACGCATCGCTATCAACAATTCAGCAGTGAAAACATTGCGTTTATATGATTATATTATGATTTGTTGGCCTGTAAAGGCGCTTCAAACATATCACAAAACTTAGCTGATAAGCCACTGCGCACACACACACACGCACACGCAAACCCTACTTCAGGCCAATATCTCCTTAGAGAGAAATTGATATCTTTTTTTCCTTGAAAGAACCTCATTCAAACCGTTTGAAGGACGAGCAGAGAGGAACGAGTTCATCTGAACGCTTTTTTCGTCACTAATTCAAGGCTTTGGGCGACTTGTCACAGCAGTATCCCTGCTGCATCTGCACTCCCTTCACTCCTAGGTACAGCTTTCATCTCCATGACAACGGCAGGCTGATGGAGCTAGCGCTTGGGAGAACGCTGCCAGGCGCATGCAAAAGAGCAGGCTGGTTTTTTTCTCTCCAGCCTGCTCTATCACCAACAATATGGATTTGGCCCCGAGATTTCACATCGTTGCATCCACCAGCGATATCCCTCACCTCATTCTTCAGTGATGGAATGAACTATCGCGGCTGTAAGGAGATATCCCATTGGGGACAACTTCGTTCCCAATCTGTCATAAATCTCCTATGTTAAGTACATAAACATTTTGGTGCTGTCTGTATCTGTAATATTTCAAGCCCTCTCTTAAACGGAGCTTAACTGGCACATGTCCAGCGTTGGCAGATGGCCCCTCTTCTCCTACCTGTATGGAAACTGCTCACGTTATAACATGGGTCCTAAAGTTAATAATGCGAACACCTGCTTTAGGAGTAGAGGTGTCAGCTTCCTGTGTGTGTGTAATTAACACTTCGGTGACAGGAAGACAAAATGTCCGACCGTACAACTCCCCCACCATCATCACCACCACCAGTGGAGATGAGACAATATCGTGTGACAGAGATTCACAGAATTTCAGCTTGAGTAGCTCCAGTCAAAAGTCACATATGATACAGACTAATCACAGGCAATTCCTAAATTACCTCCTTTACTTGGGCTTCCAGACAGAAAACCCCTTCCAACCTCGAAATATAACATTTGCATTTACGTTTGCATTTTACATTTATTCATTTAGCAGATGCTTTTGTCTGTGACTTCCGAGAGAGGCAGACTACAAACCAAGCATGTATACAACCATGAATACAACACATTAACTTTACGGCATTGACAACATAATTATATTGAAGATTGATTGATGGAAGATTTGTAATTATTTTTTTTTTCAAAAATCAATGAACAGTTAGCCAACAACAGCTGGCAGTTGTCCAATGTGTGTGGACTGAAGATATAGTATGGTTCATTCTGACAAGGGGCAGTCGGAGGGAGGTTTTACCTGCTCTTTGATCTCCTGCAGCTTGTTGCTCTGCTCCCGAATGTCATGGAGCAACTGGAGGGCCTTGTCATCCTCCTGAGACACCTCCATGCGAGCCTGCTCCAGACTGCGCTTCAGACTCTTTGAGAACACATGGGAAAGACCAACGAGTTAGTGTGTAACACGACAGCTCATATTTAACGTTTCTCTCTCTCTCTCTCTCTCACACACACACACACACGCGCGCGCGCGTATAACTATACAGAGTGGTCAACTACTTACACTGCACTCTGTGATGTAAGTTGCCAGGTCTTGTTCTAAGATGGTTCTCTGCGTCTCTGAAGCCTTTAGTTCAACATCTTTCTGCTGCAGGACTGATTCCAGATCAGACATTTTACGCTGCACTTTGGAGATTTCCTGTTCCATCTATCAGAACGGGACAGAGAAAAAGCATGCAGGGCCATCCTCAAAGTCCTGTTCATTCTGACAGCTCTATGAAGATAAAGTTGGCCTGCGTGTATTTGGAGTGATATACGTTGATAAATGTGAATTGAAATCGCATACCTTCAATCCGATGTCAGTAAATTCTTGCAGTTAAAGGTATAAGCTGTGAAGTTCTTTCCTTTTTGAGTGTGATCGTGGTCTTAGAGATTAAGGCTTCCGCAGGCTTCCTTCAGAAAAGAGGAAGAGAAAAGAGAGAGAGAGAGAAAAAATTGGCATCTCTCTCAAAAAAATCACTCATAACATGGCTGACTGTATTTGTGCCATAGCAAAACAACGCATTAAAACGGCATAGATGTTTTTTTTTTTATTAGACATAGTTTTAGATAAAATACATAAGTTAAGAAGGTCGATGTTCAGTGTCAAATGAACCTACACTAAAGAAAGAGTCACTTCAGAAATGATGATGTTGTTTACAATGTGTCCCTCATATAACCAGAACTCTCAGTATGAGAGAATGACACATTAATCACCGCAATTAAGAAACGTTATGTGGACTGCGTTACTGAAGCTTGTCAGAACTAAAAACATATGAGCAAGATATCTCTGACATCATGCAGAAAAATTCTCTTGATTACCTCCACGTAGTTAAATATATTCTAAATATTTAATGTAAACGCGAGGTATAGGCTTCGTCCCTTCCGTAAACCTCCCATAATCTTTTGAATTATGTATAAAAAAAGAACATTTATATTCATGGCTTGTGCCAGTACACATACTTGTAGTGTAGTTTATTTTTAGTTTTCGGGCAGAATCATGTTAGACATGCATACTGTGGCTTTGATTGCCATTCTCTAGTGTACATTTTTCTGCCTTAGCGAAAGAGAGAGAGAGAGAGAGAGAGAGAGAGAGAGAGAGGGGGAGAGAATGAACGACAGAATAAAAGAGGTGCTAATAAAAGCTCAAGCTTCTCTCTCACACCTCCACACTCCCTCCTTTTTTCTCCCTGTCTCTCCCCCTCTCTCCCCTTCTTTCTTTCTGAAAAAACAACCCCTGGGTTTACAACACACTCTACTAACTGTGTAGAGGCTTACGATTACAACACACACAAACACACACGTGCGCGCACACACACACACACACACACACACACACATGCACTCACACAACAATGAAGAAGCTTATAGATTAATTTCTCTTTCCAAACCATCAATCTGAGGCCAGTGGAGAGATGTGCATATTAATCATATTCATATAGTTTGACCGGCAATATGGACACATACACACTCTCCACATCAAAGCTCTCAGAGAGGAGCCAAGAGCCATCACACACTGTCAGAATACATGCACTTAAACACGTGAAAGAACATGACACAAGACAGAGCAAGCCATTCACAGGACACTCGAAATCCACCGCTCTGGGAACCACAAAGGGAGTGAAACGTCAGAGTAAAATGGAAAAACCGAAATTCACAGAAAATATCCAACCTCCAACAGACAGCAGAGGGAACCATCATGTCGATGACTCGTCCTCAGTGTCAACCAACACTTTAAATAGTCTTCACTGTTTTTGGTTTTGGTTGTTTTTTAATTGTGTAAATTAGAAAAAAAAAAACATGAATCTGTCTTATTCTTCTGACGGTGGCAAATATCCATTGGAAGTGCGATGACACGGCAATTTCACAATAGTGTGGGATGTTACTGTTAACGACACATAACATACACTGGTGAGTCATTAAAACACAGCCAACAAACAAAACAGTTTAAGAACACAGCTTTAAAAGCGCTCCAAACTGGCAGTTATGGGGTCTCCATACTAATTAATGAAGCTTCACAAGCTATTTAACGTATCCTTTAAAGTTGCGGTTGTGATAAGGACTCCAAATAAATTCATACCATTGAAATAAAGGCCCCAGTCCTGAAACAACCACCATTTTAGGCTATTTAGATGTTTGTCTTATGAAATAGTAAAACACTGAAAGTAGAGAGTGTTGCTTGATAGCAGAGTGCTCTCTGTCTCTCTGTCTTTTTCTCTCTCTCTCTCTCTCTCTCTCTCTCTATGTCTCTCTCTTTCTCTCTCTCTCTCTCTCTCTCTCTCCATGTCTCTCTGTCTTTTTCTCTCCCTCTCTTTCCCCCTCTCTCCCTCTCTCTCCCTCTCTCGCTCTCTCTCTCGCTCTCTCTCTCTCTGCCGAAGCTCACTGATGCCATCTTGTTTAGTGGAACAGGTTCAAACGGAATTCTGGAGCACTGCATCAGCAAACAGAGTGGAAAAACTGACCATGGAGCAATCTTAACTGTAGCACTGCAGACCACTTAACCCACACACATTACACAGACAGAGGGCCAGCTCAGACAGAGGGCCAGCTGGGAAAATGGGAGTGTGGGGAGGCGAAATGTCAATAAGATATTGAGACACCAGAGAATTTGAATTCCTCTCAAAGAGGAATTCTTTTCCTACTTTTACATTTCTTTATTCAATTATAGTCTAATCTAGAGCATTTTAAAATTGCTCTATACATCACAAGTAACTAACCTCTGGAGAATTATCATGGTTCAGTACCAGTTCCTGGACATATCCACAGAAAGCTACCACTATCAGAAATAAAACACACCAGTTGCTAGCTACTGGGCATTTGACTTAGCTCTACATTATACCAGTACTATCACTTTGTCCCAGTAAAATAAAGGAAATATTTCTTCAGATGACTGTTTATTTATCTCCAAATCCATACTTTGTCCATTTTTAAACGGACTTTGTTCATTCTAAATGATCAGAGAGGAGAGCTAGCAGGACAAGACACTTGTGAATAGTAACAACTTCATTAGAACTGTAACACAATTGTTGTAAAGTATGTTACAAATGTCACTAACATGTGATGTGGAACAGCTGAGTTCTTAATATGGTAATATGTCATAGTCATGACAAAATATGAAATCTGTTAGCATGTAACCAATACAGTGGTACTGTTATGTGATCTTCATTAGCACCAATAATCAGGGCCACGGAGCCATTGTGATGTGGAAACTGCATTAACATGTAACGCCAGATGGCTCTTGGATTTCAGCTGACTAATTCACAAGCCATCGTGCCCACAGAAGACACGAGAGACGGGCGACCGGACAAGCTGGTTCATTTCATTTTTATATTTCCCAGTGTTAAAAACAATAGTCTGTACTTTGGAAAGTGAGAATGGGTGTTGCGTGCTCTCTCTCTCTCTCTCTCTCTCTCTCTCTCTCACCCTCTGCTTTGATCTGACAGTTCAGTTTTTGTTCAGTGAACATTTTCTCACACTTTACACCACAGCATGCAAGTTATAATCAACTAATTATATCATTACACACAGAAGGTTTCATTCAGACAGTTGATTGCAATCTGCATCAGTGGAGGTGGCTTTGTCATTAAGAGAAAAATTAGCCTTGTGTTATATTTGACACTCTCTCAAACAAATTTGCTACACGTTTATGACATTTTTTTTTTTTGACGCAGTTAAAAGTCAGTGTCCAAAGTCACATCAGATACATCAGATCATTATGTTTTAATAGAGACTCATTAATGGACGGTCAAGAGAGAGCTATGTTTACCCACTTTTTCCTTTCCAATTATAATTCAATGTAATTATGTAAACAGGCATTGTTGGAACATTCCGCAATCTATAGACAAGCATCTCTTATCTGCACTGAGATAATATTCTGCTAACTACAAGGCTGTATGTTGCCCACAAATACACCTCAGACAAGAGACTTCAAATGAATAAACATTATTAGAGGGGTCTTCTCTGCAGATACCGCTTCTAAGAAACCCTACAGGTAAACACACAACACACGGCTTCTCTGCTTTGTGTTTCTCTGTTGAGAAAATGTTTTGGATGAGTCAAGCTTGTGTCCAATGTTTTCACAGTAGCAGGAGTTTGGTTATCTGTGTTGTAGGCGTAGGTGAATCATGGACCTGCTGAGGTGAGAGTAGTGGCGCAGATTCCAGTGCACTCCGAGACCTTCATATCTGTACGACCTAGTAGACAAGTTTGGTTTTTTTTTTTTGTTTCGTTTTGTTTTTTGTTGTTTTTTTTTTTTTGTCACAGCCACGGAGGAACAATGCCAAGCATTCGATTTCATTTTAAAATGTTAGTTACAGTAAATCCATTCACTCACTTTTCTTTTCTTTCACTCCTGAAGCACATCTCTCTCTCTCTCTCTCTCTCTCTCTCTCCCTCTCTCTCTCTCTCTGTGTTCTGTGTTGAACCACCACTTGTTTCCATGACCACGGAGTGGATGTTTTGCCTCAGCTCTTGTCACGACTGGAAGGAAGGCAATAATTTCGCCACCTGATCAGCGCAGCACAGTATCTGGTCACGACTGTACTGCTCCTCGACGCTTTTCTTTCTTTATTTTTTTCTTTTCTTTTTTTTAGGAGGGGGGGGGGGGGGGGGGGGCAATATTCAAATAGGAAGCAGTGACAGGCAAACGGGATCAGCCGCCAGTGAGCGTGAGGCTGGTGTAAAGGCACGGGAGGATTACTGTGAGTTCCTGTTGCTGCACTCAGTTCATCACGACTCACATTAAAATGCATTGATTCACACAGCGGGGGGAATGAGAGTTTGCCTTAGACTATGCTTTAAACAAAAAAAAGAAACGCTATTTTTTTTTCCCGCCATCACATCTAAAACATCGCTCAAGACACAGAGGCTTTTTCGTGCGGCGTAGCTCGCCGCGTCTGTTCACGCAC
The DNA here is from genome assembly GCF_902362185.1 of Chanos chanos. Classification (NCBI taxonomy): domain Eukaryota; kingdom Metazoa; phylum Chordata; class Actinopteri; order Gonorynchiformes; family Chanidae; genus Chanos; species Chanos chanos. The sequence goes on along the minus strand of NC_044495.1, from coordinate 53,907,119 downwards.
GCCACACTGAATGACAAGATTTCTTTCTTTTTTCTTTTTTTTTTCAATTTTTAAAACAACAGGATCATTACAACTTAATAACAGGTCTGGCTTGCAATTCAGGCGATTCTCTGAGGTTTGTCAACTGTGGAAAAGCTCCACAGAAGCCGTCACGTGCTCTGTTGACAAACTGCTGATACATTCCTCTGTCAGCATTTGACACTCGGTAAGAAAGAAAAAAAAAAAAAAGACAGACGCAGAGAGTTGGACTGGCTTAGCAGGCAAAGAGATAGAGAGCCCACCCTGATCCGCCTGTAAGCCTATAAACCTCCAGAAAAAACACCCCATCAAACTTCAGATTTTAAAAGGTCTGGAGTTTCCGAAAACACATCATGTTTCGCTGCAACAATTTGCTCCTCTCCCCCCGGCCGATTTGTGCGGCGTGACACCGTCTGACCCCGAAAACGATAACTTAATTGACCAAAAAAAAAATTTACCAAAGGGGTGTACCCAGCTGCCAACTTCTCTGACTGAAACACTGCATTTACGTAGTCTGAATGCCAGCCAATCAGTTTCACAGTTAAGTTAAAAAAAAAAAAAAAGAGAACTCCTCACTCACCTGCAGCAGTAGAGAGGGCTGTGGGTATGTGTGTGTGTGTGTGTGTGTGTGTGTGGGAGGGGGAGGAGGGGGAATACTCTGTTTCCATAGAAATAAGACTATTCGCCTTAGCTCTTCATACTGCTCTTTCCTATGTTTTTAAATCCATTTTTTTTTTCAGTGCCTACACCCACATACAGTATATTTCCACTTCACTGCACACTATAGGCAGCCATGCATTGGGCTACAGACCAAACACAGACACATTACGGTCTGTCTTTAAGACTCAGTGCAGTCTTTCAAACAGACTTAAACTCTCTGCTCCACTACACAGAGAAGTGATAAAAAGTTTAGAGTTAAAGACCCAACATTTACAGACAAATAAATAATCTTTTTTTTTTCACATTCTATTCTATTCTATTCTATTCTATACAGCACAGAAAACAATGCAAAATTATCCTTCAAAAAACACCATCTCTTGGATAGGGAAACAATAAATCATGTTTGGTAGAGCGGAGATGGCTAGACATAAGAGTAGTGTGTGACTGTTACAGTACTTTAATGTGGTGACACATGGTTGGGGTCCTGCCTCTGACTGTGTTAACACCTGTGCTGGAAGCCTAGCATCAAGGTTTACATTACCTGTCTGCTGTACCACCATCTGAGCTACCACCTGTACTTAGGCTATGCCAGAGGATGGACATCAGTACAAATAACACTAAGAGTGAGCATTAGTAGTAGTTTTGTTATCTTTCATATTCTCTCTCTCCCTCTCTCTCTCTCTCTCTCTCTCCCTCTCCCTCTCTCTCTCTTTCTTTCTCACTCACCTACCTAACTGGGCATTTCCCCCTGTCATCTCCCTATCTTGTGCCTATATGAACACACAAACAGAAGCGCGCGCGCACACACACACAAACACACACACACACACACACACACACACACACGGACAGACACACACATGCAGATTCTTTCCTGTGAGTGTAAAAAAGTGTCGGAAAACCCCGGCAGTACTTACCGAGTTGATCAACGCACTGTTGTTGCCCTGTCGAAGAGCCGCCTCAGAAGGGTCCAGTCCAGTGTCGGAAAGCCCAAAAGTACTGAGTCTTGTTGGGCAGCCATAGGCCGGGAGCTTGGCTTCTTCGGCTCGTAGTCAGTAGAGGAATCATTCTGAACAATGACTGAGAGCGGGGGAAACAGTGAGTTGTTGAGGAGGAAGATAGAGAGATCAGATCACTGAGGGAGAAGTGAGAGAAGAGGCAGAGAAAGAGGGGAGGAGGAGGAGAAGGCGGAGAGAGGGAAACTGCATTCTAGAGCTAAGCAGCAACCCAGTACTCTCTCACACATCACAGATATGAACAAAAACACGCACGCTCTCTGCCTTCCTCCCTCCCTCCCTCCCTCCCTTTCTCTCTCTCTCTCTCTCTCTCTATCTCCTCGCTCTTTCTCTCTCTCTATCTATCTCCTTCTCTCTCTCTCTCTCTCTCCCTCTCTCTTCCTCTCTCTATCTCCCTTTCTATCTCCCTCTCTCTTCCTCTCTCTCTCTCTCTCTCTCCTTGTCTCTATCTCCCTTTCTCTCTCTCTCTCTCTCTCTCTCTCTCTCTCTCTCTCTCTCCCTCTCTCTTCCTCTCTCTATCTCCCTTTCTCTCTCTCCCTCTCTCTTCCTCTCTCTCTCTCTCTCTCCCTGTCTCTATCTCCCTTTCTCTCTCTCTCTCTCTCTCTCTCTCTCTCTCTCTCTCTCTCCTCTCTCTGCTTTGCTGTTACCCTTGCTAATCACAGTAATATATGCAGACTGACTCACAGCCTAAACTCAGTGCTCTCTCTCCCTTTTTCTTTCTCCCTTGCTCTTCTCTCTCTCTCTCTCTCTCTCTCTCTCTCTCTCTCTCTCTCTCTCTCTTTCCTTACAACACTGGCATTAATCCCCTCACAGCGACCCTACTTTGCCTCTGATCTGACACTCTGCACCCCACTGCTCTGATATCTTCTCTTTCACTGACGTATCGCCATGGTAATGCACTGATCCCAGCAGCGACTTGGCAAGAGGATGACTCTGAGTCAATATCCGTTTATTTGACTCTCGCAAAATGAGAGCGTGCCGCTGACGTAAAAAAAGTCACTCATTAAGCGACACATTTCCTCTCCGCTCGCTAAAGCAACACTAATTAGCACTAAAAGAAAATGTTGAGACTTGGTGAAAAGAGCCGGAATGCATCAAGAGATATTTCCCTTTGTCCTCATTCAAATAATTAAACTTGTGCTTTTCACATTCTAATTCTTCCACAGTTTTTTTTTAGATATTGCCAAAAAAAAAGCTGTTTTAAAGCTTAGATACATATGTAGATGTATTACCGTGAATTGAGACGAAGTTGGAATCCTAACTGAATTTGAGAAGATTTGTAATGCTTTTTCAAAGGAACCATTAGGCACCAGCGTCCCAGACACCAGCGTCCCAGAACAGGCACATGGACAGTGACAGCAGAACTGTTACTTACACCATAGCAACACACACACACAGATATTCCTCTTTCATACTACTCTTGTGTGGTTTATATCTTTGACACGCACATAAAGAAAATAACGTTATTGGTAGAAGTTTCCACATACCAGTGTTTGTTTTCACTGGGTTCCTGGGTGGACCAGGTGACATGATGCCATCTTGAGGGCATCTACCCAATGGCTGCAGGCACTGAGCATGTGTAGGTACTGGGCATGTGCTGGTACTGGGCATGTGCAGGTACTGAGCATGTGCAGGTACTGGGCATGTGATGGTACTGAGTATGTGCGGGCACTGAGTATGTGCAGGTACTGGGCATGTGATGGTACTGGGCATGTGCTGGTACTGGGCATGTGCAGGTGCTGAGCATGTGCAGGTACTGGGCATGTGATGGTACTGAGCATGTGCAGGTGCTGAGCATGTGCAGGTACTGGGCATGTGATGGTACTGAGCATGTGCAGGTACTGGGCATGTGTAGGTACTGGGCATGTGCTGGTACTGGGCATGTGCAGGTACTGGGCATGTGCAGGTATTGAGCATGTGCAGGTGCTGAGCATGTGTAGGTACTGGGCATGTGCGGGCACTGAGTATGTGCTGGTACTGGGCATGTGCAGGTATTGAGCATGTGCAGGTGCTGAGCATGTGCAGGTACTGGGCATGTGCCGGTACTGGGCATGTGCTGGTACTGGGCATGTGCTGGTACTGGGCATGTGCAGGTACTGAGCATGTGCAGGTACTGGGCATGTGCCGGTACTGAGTATGTGCGGGCACTGAGTATGTGCTGGTACTGGGCATTTGCTGGTACTGGGCATGTGCAGGTACTGAGCATGTGCAGGTACTGGGCATGTGCCGGTACTGAGTATGTGCGGGCACTGAGTATGTGCTGGTACTGGGCATTTGCTGGTACTGGGCATGTGCAGGTACTGAGCATGTGTAGGTACTGGGCATGTGCCGGTACTGAGTATGTGCGGGCACTGAGCAGTGGAGTATCTGCCCATGTAAATGTACATCCTGCAGAGTCATGTGGAGGAATCTTGGTTACAGCCCTAAGGTGAGAAAACCTTGGATAGGTTCTGAGACAGGTAATAAGATAAGAGCGGTGGTTTGCTGGTTCTGGCTGCCTCCAAAGAAGTCCTTTTTTTTTTACATCAACCACGTAAGAGGAGTCACAATCTTCTATTTCAGAAAACAGGATTGAGGCGGTGTCAACGTTAAACTGTTTTCTATACTGATGCTTAAACACTAATGTGGCACTTTGGGAATGCAGTAATTAAACTTTTGTGCGTCACTGGTCTATACATGACACATTGGAGTTATTATCAGGCACTGGGACATTGCTGTTTTGAGATCAGTTCAGGTGGTCTTCATTGTCAATGACACTTGGTTCTCTGACACTAGAGCAGAGCCCTGTGAAAATATTAAAAAAATTACTCCCATTTTGACAGTTTAATTTAATCTCTTTTAAAGGTGGCACAGAACAGCAATATTGTGATAATAGCATCCAGTATTGCTCTAGTTTGAATTATGTCATTGTACTTATTATGTTTTGCTTATTTGATTAACACCCAAGAGAAAATTGTGTGTAATAAAAATAAACTTTTTTTTATATTGAAATTCTTCATCATAAGATGAAGACAAACAAAGTTCCAAATCAGAGTGCCATCCTTTTTTTTTTAATTTTGACTTGTAGAATTTAGACTTGGCCTGTTCTGATGTCATGCTAAAACACACGCTGGATTGTGAAGACTTTCTATGAGGAGACAAATCTGTCTAGAAAACATAAATACCCTCAACAACAACAACAGCAGTGACGACGAAGACAACAACGACAACAACAACAACAACAACAACAACAACAACAGCAGCAGCAACAACAACAACAGCAACAAATAACACAATACCACTAACTGACCAGGATGTAGATAATATGCAGAGGGAACTTCAGAGGCAGTATAGTGTAAACCTGAACACCAAAAAGCTTTATTTCCATACAAGCAGGGGCTTGGACGCATACAGCAGGACTCTGTTGATGTTACCAAGCAACAAGGTATTGTATGTTATTCAAGCTAGTCAATGCTATGACACCCCTGGGGAACGCGAGGACAGAGGAACATTTCTTGGGAAACGGTGTTAAAAACAATATCTGCTAAATCTGATTGATTTTTTTTTTTCAATACCAAATGTCACATTAGAAAAAAAAACAAAAAACGCCGTTGATATTTGGAAAACATTTAATGCAGTCAGCTGAAATTCACTGTTCAGGCAGAACAGCAAAAAGACAAGGCGAAGGCTAATAATATCGACTCACTTCCAACTTTCACAAAGAACATCTGTCTAATTGCCGGTACTTCAGTTCACTGCTCACTGATCACCAACGGAGGAGAAATCATTTATGCTGTTGTTGTGAAAGGCGTTCAACCAGGCTTATTTTGAAATATCGATTTCTACAGGACTTCAAAACCAGGTGCTGTAATACCAGCTGTGAAGAGTTGGATTACGGTATAAAAATTCACCCATAAATATGCATTCAGCCAAACTGAAAGGACGGCTCTGTTTGAATGCACTCATTTCTCTGGTCGGATTTGAGAGATCAGATTTAAGGCAGTGTTTACAACCCCTGGTAAGATTTGAGACAGTGTTTCCCAATCCAGCTCCTGCAGGCTCACCTCACCACATACTTTAGCTATCTCCCTGCTCTACGCACATCCGATTCAACTCATTAACTAATTATCAAGCCCTTTATTAGGAAAAGCAGATGTGTTAGAACAGAGAGAGAGAGAGCGAGAGAGGGAGAGAGAGAGAGAGAAAGAGAGAGAGGGGGGAGAGAGAGCGAGAGAGAGAGAGAGAGAGAGAGAGAGAGAGAGAGAAAGAGCTAAAATGCACAGAGCTACGGGCCTTTAGCAGTAGGACTGGGAAACATTGAAGTGAGAGATAGAGTGGAAATTAAGAGCAACCCCCTCAGTGTGTGTGTGAGAGAGGCTTGAACTATAGGTGGAAGAGGAAAAGAACAAACAATGGAAACAAACACTGTGTAAACAGACTCTGTCCAGCTGTGAGTTTGAATGTTAAGCCATTAGAATATACAATCACTTGTTTACAGTGAATCTTGTCAATTCTGGTACTCATTTAACTCAAGATGTGGTGCCAGTTGCATCATACTCGGACTGATTTTCTTTGAGCTGATTCAGTGAGCTGTTGTATATTGACTTATGCTTCATACAGCTCAGAAAGTTTGTGTCTGATGAAAAATATATGCTAATAACGCCTTTGTTCGTTCATTTGAATATAAAGAATGCACTACATCATATGATGGTCAGCGCATTTGGCAGCCTTGCCACGGAGCACACAGCGACCTCTAATGGAAGAAAAGGGAATTGCACGGTGAATTGGAGGCTTATGTAAGGACTGTGAGCTCTTTGAGCAGAACACTGGTTTTAAAAGCAGTGCTCACCGTAATTTGAAAAAGTGAGGATTGCATAACTGCACCGAGACTGTATATATTTATTCTTTTTTTTTCATTCTTTTTCAAATGAAAAGGAGAGCACCGAGAGTGTCATTAGGTCAGATCTATGACTAAGACAAGAGCTTATATAAGGGATACAGGATGCTGAAAAGAGTTTTCATTGAAAGCAGGGACAAAAAAAGACAGACCTGAGAGAAAACATTATTTACACAAATTCTTAATCAGCCAGAGCTTTGTGTGAGATACATTACAGAATTCAAATTATAACAGTTTGAAAATGGAGTATAGGAGCAATCTTTCACCTATATGATTCACAGATGTGCTCTGAACCATTTCACAGAGACAGTGAGATCTGACTAGTACCTGTTAAGTACGCAAGTACTAGATTTTTATTATAAGAGAACAAATTAATCTGTTTGGTGGTGCATTTCTGACCGCATTAAGGGTTTTGCTTTCCATGTAGTTAAATATCATTTTTATGGACAAACAGGAGAGTATACACTTAAATCTTATGGTTTATATCTCATAGGAAATGTACATTGTGATATTAAACATGAACATGAAAAAATGAATAAAGTATCGGTTAAAAATACTGAGCAAGATGGATTGACAAGTGCCTTCCACCAGGGTGCACTATTGCCTAGTTTTTGCGTGTCAGGTGGAAGAATTCATGTTTATCGGTTATTCCTGGAATGAAAATTTTATCAGACTTTTCGTGCTCAAACAGATAAATAAATATCTGATTCAGAGCTCTGGGGGAGAAAAAAAAGTGGGCTCTCAGCCACTATGTCCTGATTTTGTTAGCACTGGGATTACATTAAGTACAAGCTAATCTTTTGCTCTGAGGAGCCGTAATTGATTAAGAAGACCTTTGTCTCTTTGGTACAGTCGTAATACACACATCTGCTCATTCCTTCTGTATGGGAGTGAATCAAAAGAGTAAGAGTAACCCTTCAGAAACAAGAACAGAGTAGTAACATGGTAGGAATAGTTGACTGACATTGAATAGACCTGACACTTTCTGTGAAAGGCCTATACCCTAATATGTGAAAACACCTCATACAGTATCAATTAATGCTTTTACATTTTCAATTCAAAGCAAAGTATAGTAATTCTTCAGGCGAGAAAGAAAGAAAGAAAGAAAGAAAGTTTTTTTGTCTTATGAATTTATTACTGTATACATTTAATGTATTTAATTTTTTATTTAGATATTTACATATCAATCAGCTATCCATACATTCATTTGCTGATAAAATTATTAGTGCCTGTTATTTTGACGTCAACCCTTATGACCAGCCTTTGAGACAATATTTTTATTCATAAGCTTGTCAGACAAATTTTCTATCCATTTGCCAAAGAGGGACTGTGTTTTAATAGCAGAGATTAGAACACCAAAACCCACTAAGAGCCCTTGTCTATCAAAGAGGCCTCTCTGTCCATCCTCTTTAGCCAAATTACCCATGAGTGATTGAACGAATATGGTGCTTTTGGTCATGAGAGTAACATAAAGATGGCAGTGACCTACTTCTTTTGTGGCGTTCTTTTTTTACGGTCCACAAGAAAAGCCTTTGTTTTTTGCCACTCATACATTCACACATACATTCATTCATTCCAGAACATTCACGTCGCTAATGGAAACACAATGGCACACAGCTCTCATTAAGGTTACTACTGCATGATAAAATAAACTGATGTATGATTGAAGCACTGTGCAGTAGACCAGTATAATCACTATAGCCAACGTCTGGTGGCAGAGGGTGCAGAGATTTAAGAGCCAATCTCCCTCCTATTGTCCAGTAACAGAAAGCTTGTGTACCCTCCTGCTGAGGTAACTGGCCTTGGTATTTGCACTTCTTAACACAATAGCAGGATGTTTTCGGCTATGGAGATTAGAGTGCCTTTATAATCCCATGGTGTTTGTTGTTTTCAGTTTAAAAAAAAAAAGAGAAAAAGAAAATTGAAAGCTCCCGCTGTGCAGTAATGGGGTCAGGTCAAGCCCCAGTAACACAAAATGTGAAGCATGAGCGTGTCAGTGTGTGACATGTGTGTATAGTTATGTGTTTACGTTTGTGTGTATCGAATATCTTGAGCTGTGTGGTTTGTGTGTATATGTGTGGGCATGTTTGTGGATGGTGTATGTGGTTGTTACTGTGTGTGTGTGTGTGTGTGTGTGTGTGTGTGCGCGCGCGCGTGTGCGTGCATCCGTGTGAGTGTGTTTGTATATGTGCACATGGCTGCTTCTCAAACTCTGTTTTTTGTTTGTTTGCTTTTTTATTAATATGTAATTGTGCAAATTCATGTGATTTCCACACGCCCTGCGTCAGTTTGTGTACGGTAAATGTTTCATATTTGTCAGAAGGTTATGAGAGGGTATATGCAATCATAATATCAACAATAACATTAGTGTCCAATACGTAGTGCAGCAATAACGTGGCGTTATCATATTCAGCCAATGGGTGGCTATTGGTAACAGGTTGTTCACTTGACGTCACATACGCTGGGCGCGCGCTGGGTATGGGAGGAGGTGAGGTCGTTGGAGCTCGTGCACAAATCGAGAGCAATCTCAGAATTTCTGTTTCAGGCATAGGATCTGCACAATGCCTCCCGTGTAAGAGGCTACGATAATGGGGAACTGGGACCCCGGTGTTTTGGGGTGGACACACCGACCTTTGGAAAGTGCTCGTCAAGGTGGCTAGAGTAGACAGAGGGTACCTTTAGAATATTTCACTCATTATCACAGAGGCGATATACACGCCTGCATTGGAAGGGGTTGTGTTTTTTCCGGATTAAGGAGTAGATTAGTGTATGCTTTAAGGAGACAAGCCTTGGCAAATGGAAAATTGAGAAGATACGACTTTGCGAGAATACGAAAGAAACATGGATCCCTGAATTTCTGAGGAATTGTGGAATACCTTTGAAACCGTGGATACAGTGCTTTCCGTGGCATTGCAACACTCTCCATGGCGACATTTTCCACACAGAGCAGACCAGGTCACATCGACCCACCGAGAAAGCTGGGCCACTGGGTGTAAAGCAGTTAATCTCTTGCCTTTTTGTCCGCCGGGCGGCGATGTCAGCTTTTTGCCTCGATCTGCACACGTCTACGGCCGCGATTTCAGCACCCCTAGAGCTGGACAGCGACTGCATGGAGCAAACGCTGGATCCCAGCCTCAAACCCCCTCAAGACACAGGAGGATTTCAGGCTCACTCGCTGCTACACACTGGTCCCGGAGGTCTCGGTATGGCGCTGGAGGAAGAGCTCGCCTTGCTTACCGGAGAGCGTGAGGAGGAAGATAATTTAGAGTTAACCGCCTTGGAGCCGCATGTCAACGGACAGGATGCCGACTTACTGTCGCTTTTCCGGCAAAAAGAGAAAGACTTGGTCTTGGCTGCTAAACTTGGGAAGGCGCTACTTGAGCGTAACCAAGATCTCACAAAGCAATATGAAAAAATGAACAAAGATTTAAATGAGAAACTCGAGGTAAGATATATCTGAGGGTTCGTTAGCAACAACTAAGTTAAACAGCAATTTGGCTCCATTTTAAGAAGTAAACATAATTTGATAAAATGTTAGATAATATATGCTATAGTTAACAATAACAGCAAATATAGAAAAAGAAATCAAATTAGAGTAGCCTATTTAGAAGCCCTTTTACAGTAACTGAAACATTTGGTGGGAAGATGGGTAGAGTTTTTTTTTTATTTTAAATACAAGTACTTGAAAACATTGAGATATTTCTCGATGTTTTCAAATACCTGTGCTGAGTGAATACAGTTATACTCGGTTTACCCTTGGTTTTACCCTGACCCTCTGTGACTAATAGAATAATCACTAAATGCAATCGACAGTTGTATAACACACCTGTGTCCATGTCACTTGTGTGAGGAGCATGACTAATTTCATCAAAACCACCTGTCAGTGGCACATTTCTTCCCTTAAACAAACAAACAAAAAGAATAATCATAATAATAGGTATATTCAACTCACAGACTGTTCTCTCACACAATGAGAACAAGTGAAAAAAAACCCCCAAAAACAAATCACCTCTCAAATCTAGACCCAGTGCTGCGTACTGATAAGCCAAATTCATCAAAGCTATTAAACATATCCAAATTTAGCGCAATGTTGACCCTTTTTTTTGTTTTCTGGTCAGTACAATCCTCTCTCTCTACCCAGCACGTGGTAAGCAGTAGAACAAAGCCTAATCCGCTGGCTCTACCGAGGCCTACTGTGACCACATCTGCTGCTGTCGTGTTCCGTGGTTGTTCTGCGTGCCCTGTCCACCACATCTGTCACTGGCTTTGATCTCAGACCACAAATCAGCATTTTAGATCAACCGAAAACACCAAGAACCGTGGCTTGTTGCGTGAGATTTAACCCGAATTAGCGCTCATATGGCCAGTAACGCTTTTTTTTTGGTTTTTTATCAGCAGTGCTGTGAGGACAGTGAATGTTCCTTGACGTTCGACTTGGATTCAGAGCCAGAATCTTGACTGATTCCTGGCTTCGCTCCATGTGATTGTTCTTAGCTTTGTCCAGCCCTTTGTCACCCCGTCTGTCCCCATCGTGTAATTGCACTCTTTCCTCTCTTTGATTGAACCTGACTTAGTTTTCCTCTTTGATTATCACTCAGGACCCTACCCCACGTCCAACCCTCTGTCGCCTTTGTATCAGCGTTTAATTTGACTGATTAAAGTGGCCCAAGGATTTGATGGTCCTCACAGTTGTGTTTTGTAACTTTACTGAGTAACCTATTGAATACTTCTGCACTCAGTGAACCCTCTAGAGATCAAACTGGTGCACCTTTGTTTGTTCCACAGTCTTCCCCTTTCTAGTCTTGTACTCCAACGACGCCTCCTTAGTGAACCTCTTGGGGTCACCGTGACTCATCTCCCTTTCTTTTTCGTTCTCTCTTCTTCTTTTCCCTCTCTTTCTTGATCCCTCCCCTGTTTCCCCTTCCTTTAGCTTTTGGAGCAGGAGAAACACGAGTTGAGGAGAAGGTTGGAGAGCAGAGAGGGGGAATGGGAGGGCCGGGTGGCCGAGCTGGAGACGGACGTGCAGCAGCTGCAGGGCGAGCTGGAGAGGCAGCAGGTGCAGCTGAGGGAGGCCGACCGAGACAAGAGCCGAGCCATCTCCGAGCTGTCCGAACAGAACCACCGGTTGCTGGAGCAACTGAGCAGAGTGAGTGCCCCCCTTGGTTCAGACTCGCCCGACGAAAAAACGGGGCGGGGAGGTTATGATTGGGATGACGCTGAGATTTAGTACGGAACTATCTCCGAAACGAAAACGATGAGCATGGAAAACTATGTCGGTGGTATCGGAAGTGTCAACGTTTTAGTGTTGGAGGGTTTGAATTTTGGATTTGGGGCATAGTATTACATATACGTTTTATGATCATATGATTATATCTATCAGAGTTATTAAAGATGCCTTTCTGGGCGTGGAGAAATTCAGTTACTATACAAGAGGGCTTTAAAAACTGAAATTCTGCTTGTGTTATGGATGTCGGGTGGCACAGTAAGGTATTTGGGTTATAGACCACGGGAAAAATCAGTTGGATGAGGAGAGGAGTAAACCCAGGCCACTGATAATCGCGCTTAAAGCGTAGAGCTGTCCAGAGTTTGACTTTTGGGTCTTTCTGATTTGTTAGGACTGTGGGGGAGTTTGAACACTGTAGGACTGAAGCTTGTCTGTAATGGTTTGATCTGTTTCACCTGAATATTGAACGGGAGATAAAATGTGGTCAAAAAAATAAGATGCAGAACGGAGGTTATATTATACTTTTCCAAAAATCAAATTGGCACGGCAAGATACCTATAGATGTCATGGACTGGCAGGCAGGAAAACATCCTCCATGCTATGAATAAATTTCATGGCCGTGGAACAGAGATGCCTGAAATGCCACCACCATATGTCAGTGCACCAAAAGTTTTGCTAGAACGTTCTATTGAAAAACTTTAGCATAGCTGAATATCTCACTTGATGTAATACCTTGTCATCTGTCTTTCAGAAGTACCACATAGTCCCGCAATGCTTGGCTATGAAGTAGGCTTGAACAGTTTATATAATGGCCATCAGAAATGTAGCAAAAATAACTTAGGGAAAACTGCTTGGAGTTTGAATAAACAAGACATGCAAGTTAATTAACAAAAAAACTGTTATGAGCAGAAGAGTATTCAAAAGTCTTAGATGTTCGTCCCGATTACCGGTCAGTTCTGAAAATGCCCAACCAGCTGCTCTGTGGTAATTAAGGTTTAGAAGATTTTTCTCTGTTTTTTCAGTTTGGTATTTATTCACCAAAAAGCTCTGCTGAAAGTATTTCACTTTCATTTAACTTGTGCAGAGTCTTTGCCCATAAAAAAAAAAAAACCCCAATCTATTAGTTTTGACAAGCAAGCCTGGGAAAGTTTTTGGTGTCATCCAGGATATACTGCTTTGTAGCCCTCTACAAATTGAATCACATAAAAATCCTCAAAACTAACATCTGGAGTGAAAATGTGTGGTTGCTTTTAATGTCTAATAAATTCTTTCATTTCAAAGAACTGAAACTAAACATGATTCTTGAAAAAAAAAAAACCATACCATAGATATCAGTGGTTCTCTAAATTAAAGGAAGTGGGTTTGGAAGAGAGGGGGCAGACATAGGATGAATCATAGATTAAAGCATTTAAACAGAAGAAGACTGGCGTTAATCTCTTTGAATCATCACTAGAATACATAATCAGCCTTGTGTCAGTATGAAGAAGAAGAAGACTGTTTGACTCTCAAGCTGTTTCTCTCTGCACACACTT
>NC_044495.1:53708793-53888793 GCF_902362185.1 Chanos chanos | reverse complement strand
CGAGTAAAACAACAGGGTCACAGGCGCAAAAATGACCATGAATATTAGCAGGCAAAAGAGAAGTGAAAAAAAAAACACCCACTGACAAACCCATCTGATTGGTACATGTTTACCACGTTGTGTTTATTCCTTAAGACAGTCTGGGTATTGGCAGAGCTAAGAATTCTGGGATACTTTGGAAATATTGTTCCTGTGATTCCTGTCAGCTGCTGTCTGGTTCCCCCCGCCCATCCAGCAGGGCCTGGTTTGAACAGTTTTTTTTTTTTTTAAATCACACTTCTGTCCTCTGAGAGAAAGTGCTTCTAAGGAACAACTAAGCTGAGGGATTTCTCCTTGTTATTGCGTTCGAAACATGATATACTTATGCACCGAGTGTTGAAGAGCCCAGGGGCACATGGTTGTTATGTACTCAGATCTAATATTTTCATAGCATTCAGTTCTCAAGTTTAATTGTTTAGTTTACTCTCAATTGATATGTAATGTGTAACACTCAACTTCATATCTTGCCTGTAATGAAACTGTAATATTTCTCTCCTTCCAGTTTATTTTTGTTTGCTCAGCTTTGCAAGGTCTGGATTTGTTAAGACTCTTCACGTCCTCGCTTTTAAAGCTTGATTCATAAGGTCATACTTAGCTGCCGATTTTCTCACCTATTTGTGAGTACGGGGTTTTGGGTGCGCCATGGCTTTGTTTAAAGCTCTCTGAGGAATTTTGGCCTTCTGAAGGGCTTGTTATTTGTGTGAATGTCTTGTGTTTTCTGGAGATTAGAACTGGTGTCTCAAGCGTGGTTCGCGGACACATGTAGCAGCTGCGTTTGTTGTAGCTTTTTTTTTTCCCCTTCTGTAAACTTTTTTTTTTTATGACTTTGTGACTCAAGGGAGCTACAGTGTTGTGTTCTCTGCTAGGACATGTTAAAAGTTTCACTCGGTCAGATCAGAAAGCTTGGTCCTTCGTGCCTCGTTAGATCCGGTAACCTGTGGAGCGACTGTGATTGCGATTTCGTGCGAAAGTCCGGTCAAATGTCACGCTCTCTCTCTCTCTTTCTCTGCGACCGCAGAGTAAAACAGCTTTTCCGCTTTCATCTCTCTCCTCTGTTTTTATCATGTGGAAATCCAAGGGGAAGAACAAAGTCCTTCCTCTTCATTTTTCCCTCTCTGCTAATCATCGACTTTGGGCGAAAACGTGCGCAAAGTGACTGTGGCACTCTAATTTGGGTTGTAACAGCTAGTGGCATGATTTTGATTGGTCTGTGATAGACAGTATCTCTTTTTTCTCAGCCAATTTCTGGTTACAGACTGAAGCTGAACTTTTGAGAACCGTAATTGTCTTGAAGTCTCGGTCGGGAACCTTGCCGCCGTTGAGCCACATTAGAGAGTCTCTCTGTCATTGGAATAAGGACACATTAGTTCAGCGTGAAATATTGATGTGAGAACCAGCTGTCCTCTCTACATTCTCTCCTATGAGAAACCCAGCACAGACCCCCATCACACATCACACGGGCAGTAAATTAGTCGCGGAATATGTTGTGATATGCTTTGACTGAAAACAATCCTATATCTTCACATCAGAGAGCAAAAATCGGAGTCCTCATGCTTAAAGCCTATGGATGTCGATAATTATTCTAGTCTACTTCCTGCTTGCTCAAAAATAGCTCAGTGCCACAAACCCGACTGAGGGATAAGGCTGTGTTTACGTTTGTCTGGTCGTTATATAAGGGCATTGTAAGGGCCAGAGTCAGTGTCTGCCCAGTATAGCCACTGTCCTGTTTATTCTGCTCCGCATGGACAGAGAAGACTAAATCAAACACTGCCCCCCACAGGGGAAGGACACATATTACGTGACTATTTGCTTTGTATGGCACATCATTTTGTCAAGAGACTAAATGTAAAGTTTGAATTTGGTAGTGTGTTCTTGCAACCCTCCGAGAAAGTAAACCGAGATCCACCCGATGCTGATGTTTGCTGTTGCACCTGGGAGTATAACACTGTAAATGATCATTCCTTCCTTCTCTCTTGTTGTGACGCAGTTCAAAACGATATCTTTAATGAAACCAAACAGGGACTGAGAGACACAACATAGATTGGTTGTCTGGCGTTTGTCTGAAAACCCGATGTACCTGAGAAAACCAATGGATTGTTTACTGGCAAAGTTGATTTTCTGACAAAGCTTTCGGTCGCCATGGGGAACGGAGAGGAATGGACTGGAGGACTCGGGGGTTGCCATGGTGACGACTGCCGACATGACTCTGGATTTCCTGAAACGCAGTCTCGTTTATGCTAATGAGTCTGTTGTCAGTGTCACGTCTGCGATCGGTGCAATCGGTGAGGCGGTGGCCTGATCTGGCTCATCCAATAGACTCGCACGCTCAAGCCAGGGCTCTCTGAGAAAACGTTTCAGATTTTTTTCTGAAAGGTCAAGTTTTATCAATGTCAGTGTGTGAGAGTGTGTGTGTGTGCGAGAGAGAGAGAGAGAGAGAGAGAGAGAGAGAGAGAGAGAGAGAGAGAGCAAGAATGTATCTGTCGCCTATGAGAGAGAAAGGGAGAGAGAATGTACCTGTATGTGTGCGTGTGGGGTGTGTGTGTGTGTGTATGTGTGTGCGTCTGTAATGGACAGAATGTATGACTCACACAGATTATTGACAGCACAGGGGCCTTTTACCTTTCTTTATTTCTCTCTGATATAAAATGAAAACCAGTGAGTCACCACGTCAATGACTTTGTATGAGAAGCAGAATCCTCCTGTTTAAATGCCCTACACTGTATCAGCAGCCAGTCCACATCATCATTAGCCTGCACAAGAAATGGAACAAACGTGCAACAACAACAACAACAACAACAACAACAACGGCACATGCTATATGTAACAAGTAAAATCAGTTCGATCACAGCCCAGGGAATGTTGTTAATTGTGTCTTTCTCTAAAAAGAGACGTGTGCTTTCATTCAAAGCAGCAGAGCCCATTTATTATTGTATGACACAAATCATCGGTACATGACACAGTGAGAACAAATTCAATCAGTCAAGTGCATGTACTGTACACAGAGCAGCTGAACTGGGTTATATGTTTATGTATAAACAGTACATATTGTACTAAAAGGGCATGTTAATGTGAAATCACCAAGGTAACAGATAAGGAATACATTATGTCTGTGTTAGTTTGCCATGTGTGGAGCATATGGTTGTGATGAGTTGAGTGGTAAGGACTGGGTTGTGTTTTTGACATGTTTGTGTGTATGTTTCACTCTCTCCACAGGCTGCACAGGTCGAGAGGCAGCTGTCCACTCAGGTTCACTCCTTGCGGGATGATTTTCGAGAGAAGAGTATCTCGACCAACCAGCACATGACCAGACTAGAGAACCTACAAGCAGAGGTGAGGAATCATGGGAGATGTAGTCTTTTCCTCTTTGTCTACATAAACTCAAACAAGAGAAATGTGAAGAACTCATGAAAATGAATCTTATGATTTATGATGACATAGATGCATATATATATATATGTATATACTGATGACCATAGATAAGAAATGAGATCAAATTCAAATGATCTGAATTGTCACATTTTCATTTATCACGCAAATGTGATGGGTAAAAAGAAGTTGTAGGTATAAAAATCTCATTAAATTACACTTAAAGACATCAAGATTTGGCTAAAAAAAGAAAAAAAAAAAACATCAGAAAGTTCTGTGTTAGTCTATCAGACCTCATCTCTTAAATCCGTTTTCTTCGTCTGTTTATAATGTCTTTTTCCATCCTTCCCGATTATGACGGTAAATTTGTCTCACGGTCGGAGCAGCAAGGGCTTGAAGTAAGTGGCTCCAACTCTGTATTGGCTGTGATTGATCTGCATGCCTGGCATTTTCGATATAGAGAAACGTTTGAGTTTTCACGCAGCTCATTGTTTCAATCGCAATGCCTCCGGGGGGGGTGGGGGGGGTGGGGGGGGTCAGAGCCTGACTGGCATGGTTTTATTAGAAGATCAAAGCCACTCGTAACTCTCCGGGCTTACTCTCGCACGAGCATGCCTTTATGAAGAACGTGGAAAGCCCTCCTAGTTCCTTTACCGTGACAGCCGGGGGTTAAACAGTGTCGCCCCGAGTTTTCTAGCCCGTCAGATACTGACTATCAAGTGTATCAAAGTGTATCTATCAAGTGTAGTTGTAGCAGAGCTAGAACTGTGCGTCCTGTGTGTGTGTGTGTGTGTGTGTGTGTGTGTGTTTTAGAAGAAGTCAGTGAGGGCTGTACTAACCCTGACATGGTTGTTAATGTCCCTTTCTTGTCCTTAGACAGCTGCTCAGTGGGACAGCACTTAGTGGTAGAAATGTATTATGCATGTGGTCAAAGGCATACAAGGTCTGCTCTGGTCTCTCATTGCATGCATCAGTGAATTGTGAAACTTGTGTTTTGCATGTCTCTGTCGTGGTATCAGATTTTGAAGTTTGCGTTTAAATTGCTCAACGCGTAAGATGGTTTAGAAAGAAGAGGAACTTCAGCAGTTCGATCCATTTCTTGGCCTCGACATAAATATTAGCCTTTCCGTTCGTTCTTTGGATTGAGACAGTCAGCATTTTGCACGTTGTCAGTTCTATTGTGTGCACACCCTGTGAAGTATCCAAGACCCTGGATTTAGCAAGCAGTTTCCATCAAGCTAAAGGCGGATGAGGCCGCTTATGGAAACCAATAAGAGTGTTTCCCAATACCGAAGCGCTCTCTGCAAGCAGTCTCATTGGAGTTCTCATATATATAGAGTAGGGGGTAATTAGCTAAATTGGCTGCATGATTAGTAGGCAAAGCGGTGACGTGCTGTCAGTCCGATGAGCTGATTTAAAGAGGGAATCAATAGGCTTCTCTGTGTTTCTTTTTTCTTAAGACGGATTTGATCAGCGTGGCACAGAGTCTCCCTGCTGCATGGGTTTGTGCTGGAGCAGTAATTTAGAGGAATAAGATGCTGCTCTATTTTAAGGACATCTGTGGTAATGTCTGGGTAGTCCCACAAGTACAGCTGGTATTTTTAGTCTCTCATAGACTGAAGAATGGTAAATCCTCTTCTAGCAGCTGTCCTGTTTTTAAAGAGGATATTAAACTCCAGTACATCCTCATTTGTTATATCAACGTTCTTTCCTGAGTTTGCGGAGATACAGTATGTTGGTCTGGTGTATAACCTGCAAGAGGACCGGGAGTATGAGAAAACGTAAACGGGAATGTGCCAGGGTTAATGAATTTGTCGAAGACGCGTAGAAAGCCAGACAGACTCGGTCGTCGGTACATTTAGGTGAATCGTTGTTCGGTTACATCCAAAGCCAGCGCTCAAAGTCTTTGAAGTAGGTTAACAGATGTAGGTCATAACAAGAGGGAAGGAGTAAAAAGCGAGGCTTGCTTGATGTTTGTTTAATGGAGTGAGCTCTTTGGGCGGCCTAGCCGTACTTGCGACTTGAGAGAAACGTTTCAGGTCACTCTGCAAGACATCTTTCAAAGTGACTGTCTTAGTTTCAGTCTTAGAGCAAGATTGACCCTGTTTTGTTTTGGGTTTTTTTCTTTCTTTCTTTTTTTTTTTCTTTTGGAACGAATCAAAACAGATTAGGGAGTGTATTTCATGAGAAATATTAAAAGATACCCACGACACATTCCTGAGTCTGGGGGTGTGAGTAACCTCCTAGGTCTTGGCCAGGCAACTGGCATTCCACTGACCTGTGGGAGTGTTGTAATCCTCTTGAGTATTTTGTCCGAGAGTTGAGCAAGGACGCGGCTTTACCTGAAGGCTGACGTGGGGGAAATTTCCAACCAAACGCAAGTTTTGAAAAGCCAGGTTTCTGTTTCCATGGCGTCAAGTCTTTTGCCCTTTCCCTCGGTCAGATAAAGATGCTGTCGGAGAGAAAACGGGAGCTGGAGCGACGCGTGAACGAGGTGATGGAGGAGAACGAGCACTTGCACAACACGGTGGAGAATCTGAGAGAGAGAACGCTAGTTTTGGAGAAGCAATGTCACGAGAAAGACTTGCAGGTGAGCGCTCACTAACGTAACACTTTCACACAGTGGTTGACGAGAGAGGAAACTATAGGAATTATGCAAGACAGCACTTCCCCATAGTACCGCACAAAACATGAAACAAGTTTGAAAAAAATGATTGAGAAACATTGTGCGGTATATCTGGTGATACAAACAGATGTGTTAAGTGTAGATAAGATTAGATGAGCAAATGGAATAAAGCAAATAATAGTTGAGAATGGAAGCGAATGTAAATAACAGTTTATAACTGCGATTAACTTAAGAAAACCGAGGCGTAACCGAACGGAAATAAAAACATACCATCTATGTGAGAGGAAAACCAGTTTCCCTGTAAACTTCAAGTTCTCTTAGTCAGGATGTTCTGATGTACTTTTGGTAGCGTCCTCCCGAAAAACAAACATTCCACCTCATTTATTTTATGATTTGGCTTTGAAAAACACTAATTTCCTTGGGATTATCTCAGGCTGTGTATTGTGTGTTTTTTTTTAACTCTAGAATTGAAAACAGTGATGATGTATGGTCATGTTTTGTTGACAGTAAAACACACAGAAAGTTAAAGTCAATGGTGTCCTAACACTCACGTTCTACCTTTCTGCCTTACTGAATAAAAACCATCGCTTAACTGCATTAAACATACAGAAAACAGGAGAACAGGGGACTGTAGCTCAAACTGTATGAAGAGTGTGTGTACTTCCCTCAAACTGTGTGAAAGCTGCGTATTTTTGTTTAATTTCTTACGCTTGAACCAGTGTATGAATGGATGTTTTTAAGTTACAGAAACCTGAAATGACTTAAGTAACTTTTTAAAGTAACTCTAGCTCATCATGGTTTGTTTTTAAATTCAATAGTAAATAAAGAGTATTGGTCCCTGCCTTTCACAAATTAGTCTCGCAATTAGTGTTGTTTGCTTCAGCAGCAGGTGACACATTCCAGTTCTGGTTGCTTTGGTGATGTTCTCGCGTCATCGTGACCTTGAGATATTACTCAAGGGTTTTCTTTCCACTGACTCTCTTTGGTCTCACAGTATCAATTAGAGAACACACTGTACTGAAAAACACGTGTTTCCTCTGTTGTTTACTCTAATGTGTTTCTTTCCCTTTCTTTTTGCAAATTTTTTTGGGCAAAGTAAAGAGAAAAAGATAGTTGGGAAAGGGTGTTTTGTGATTTTTTTTGGGGGGGGGGCGGTATTGTTCAGAAGCTTCTCTGTACTGTAGTTTTTGTTATTGTGGTTCAACTATGCTCCTCAGTGTTTCCTGCCAGAGGGCTCTGTGTGTGTGTGTGTGTGTGTGTGCGCGCATGCGCGTGTGCGTGTGTGTGTGTGTGTATATATGTGTGTGTGTGTTTTGTTAGTGCATGCGTCCCCTGAGACTGTTGTGTAGTTGTATAATTGGTCAGTTGACGTGATTCACAGTCTGCTTCTACCCCTGTGTGTATCTTTGTGTGTGTGTGTGTGTGTGTGTGTGTGTGTGTGTGTGTGTGCGCGTGTGTGCGTGTGCCTGTGTGTGTGTGTGCCTGTGTGTGTGCGTGCCTGTGTATGCACTCTGCGCCTGTGTGTCTAACTCTCCCCTGTCCGTGGGCAGTTGCGTCAGAGTCAGCTGGAGCTGCAGGAGGTGCGTGTCTCTCACAGGCAGCTGAGTGCTCGTCTGGAGGAGCTGTCTGAGGAGAGGAGTCTGCAGGGCCTTAGCCCACACCCTGCCAGCCTGCTCTGCGAAATAGAACAGAGCATGGAGCAAGAGGAGCTGGAGCAGGAGAGAGAGCAGGTACATACACACACGCACGCACGCACGCACACACACACACACACACACACACACACACACACACACACACACACAGACACACACACACACACAGAGTTATTCAATCACAAACTTTCATGCAGTGAATGAGCGCTGGTGCATACACAATGTTCTCCGGGAACACTAGATGAAAAGATACAGGTGCTTAAGTGACTGTGACTTGCAGACCAGACACCCACTTATTCACACACACACACACACACACACACACACACACACACATACACACACACACACACACACACACTCTCTTTTTTTTTCTCACACGCGTAAACACACACCTGCTGAAATGCGCGCGCACACACACACACACATACACTAACATGTTTGAGAGACATATAATATTTATGATCCATATATTTCATGCAGATGCAGAGTGACTCATACCTGCCAATGCACACACTCTCTGTCTGTGTCTCTCTCAGCAGTTTTGGATTATTTCGACCAGTATTCTAACCTGTGTATTGTATCCTCAGTTACGGCTGCAGCTATGGGAGGCGTACTGCCAAGTAAGGTCCATCTGCTCCCAGCTTAGAGGAAATGACGTCACGGATTCGGCTCTCTCCACTGACTCATCCATGGATGAGTCGTCAGAGACGTCATCTGCCAAGGACGTGCCGACAGGTAGCTTGCACGCCAGCCTGCTGGAGCTGCGCAGACTCACTCAGAACCTTCTGGATGGCAACGAGTCTACGGTACTGCCAATCAAAAGCTCAAACAGGCCTCACTGACAATCATCATTGCTGTAAATTGAACCACACCACGACTGTATCAGATAAGTACCTTGTGTGTATGTTTGTGTGTGTGCGTGCGTGCGTGTGTGTGTGTGTGTTTGTGCTTATATGTTCAGGGTTCCCGGCGCAGTGACGAGGAGGTGTTGGAGGAGCAGATACGGAAGCTTGGGGAGGAGCTTAGAGGAGTCAGGGAGCTGTATGAACAGGAGCAAGAAAGAGTGCAAAGCACTCAAGAAGAACTGCTGCAACTCCACAATCAGGTATACACCCGCAAGATATCCAAACACCTTACTCTTAGCATTACACGTTTTAATACACTGTAACTACACGCAATGTATATTTATCTCTTTCTCACATCCGTGTCATAATACCATTTCTCCTGCAGGTGGCGATGCTCTCTGTGGAGGTTTGCTCCACAAGAGAAGAGAATGATCGGTTAAGAGCTATGGCTGATGTACGGGAACCTAGCGAGCAGCTACAGAGCGCCATACGAGACCGAGATGACGCTATCGCCAAGTACTGACCCAAAACACACACACACACACACACACACACACACTCTTCAGTCTGCACTTTCATACTGTTTTAGTGTTGTGGAATGTAGTCGTTTTAATATTTGGAATGTAAACATTCTGGAGGAATTCACGCTCACAAGACGATTAAAAAATTTGTGGTGTTTGTGTTTACAAAACATTTTTGTGCATGCCTTAACATATTCTAAAAAAAGAGAGAAAAAAAAACACACACATTTGAAGATACGCTCCTCTTCATTTTACTAGATGTCAAAGACGGTTTTAACATGACCTCGTTCTGTCATACACTGGCCTATCCTTACCCAAGGATTAAACCTCTTTCTCCCCCCTCCTCTCTCTCTCCACCTGTGTCTGCGTGTGTGTTACAGGAAAAAAGCAGTTGAGATGGAGCTGGCCAAGTGTAAGATTGACATTATGTCCCTTAACAGCCAGCTATTGGACGCCATCCAACAGAAACTAAACTTGTCTCAACAGTTGGAAGCCTGGCAGGTAAGTCTCTGTTAAACACAGAGACACATTAACACACACTAATACACAGGGATGCACAGGGCCCACTCAATACCATGCTGAACTTAACACTTTCCTGCACACCACCGGAGTCTAATACCATCAAAAAACATAACCACGTTGGCTAGGGCATTTATATATATATATATACATATATGAGGCAAAAAGAAAGAGAGAGTGACTAAGTATGTTCCCTTCACGTTGGTTCCTCTGTTCCAAAACAGTGTCAGACTGCGTAGTTTTTTGTCATAGGTTGAGTTTGTGTTTTTGCCTCTTAACCTGTTAGCCTTTCACTTCCCCTGATAACATGTAGGTCCTCCTTATGTCTTTCAAAACTTTGTGTGTGTGTGAGTATGTGTGTGTGTGTGTGTGAATATTTTATGCCCATCCTCTCCTCTGCCTGTATAACTGTTAAATCTTTCCCCTTTTTGTTTGTTTGTGTGTGTGTGTGTGTGTGTGTGCATGTGTATGCGAGTGCACGTGTGTGTGTGCGTGTATGAGTGTGTGTGTGCGTGTGCGTGTGTGCGTGTGTGTGCGTGCGCGCGCGCGCGTGTGTGCGTGCTTGTACGTATGTGTGTATACGAGTGCACGTGTGTGTGTGTCTGTGTGCGTGTGTGTGTGTGTGGGTATACTTCTCCCAGTCCTCTTTCCCTGTCTGTAACTACCAGCTCTTCCCTCTCTCTCTCTCTCTCTCTCTCTTTCTCTCTCCCTGCCTACAGTTTGCCTCCTCAGGGTTGTTTACTGTATGGCTGTTGTGGTTTCTGATCTAGTGGCCTTTCTCAGCTTCCGTACCAACCCCCCTCTCCCCTGTGGCACCCCTCTCCTGCCTTAGAGGTGAGCTCAGGTGTGCCATCTCACCCTGTGCCTTGTGCCATCTGGTGCCAGCTTATGCCATCCGGGGAATCATTCTATGGCAGTGTCATTCCGAGCTTCTCCATGCTTTCACTATGGAACATGAGTCTATCGGTTTCACCGCACCAGTCATCCGGCTTCATTAGAGTAGAGAACCACTCCGTGTTTTTTTCATTCTTATAAAACCATCTGTTATTTTTCCTTTCGACATTCTCTTTTCCTTTACACTGTCATGCGGTTTTCCGTAAGACTGTTGAAATGTGTTATGGCAGACTCGTAGGGAAAAAAAAAACACTATTACTGTGTAAGGACTGATTAATGTGGTAAGGGCACCACACTCAATATTTCCTTTTTTATTGGTAACTGCAGCATTACGTTCACTTACATGTCTGTTACAACACATTATAACAGTGTTGGTACACTCTTGTCACAGTACTGTGGTGTTGGCTGTTTTAATGGAAGCAGCTTCAAAACTTTGTGAACACTGTATCATTCTCATGATTACCCCCCCTCTCTCTCTTTCTTTCTGTCTCTCTCTCTCTCTCTCTCTCAGGATGATATGCACAGAGTGATAGATCAGCAGTTGATGGATAAGCATCAGGAGGAGTGGAGGGCATCTACTTACTCCTTCTCTGGAGGCAATGAAGGCTCCTCCAGGGGACACTCCTCCAGACGAGCCCACCGTCACTCCAACGGGGACAAGAGGCTCTTCTCGTTTTTTAAGAAAAACTGAGCTTTTCTTGATACTGAGAGGGAGAGAGAGACAGTGAGAGAGAGAGAGAGAGAGAGAGGGAGAGAGAGAGAGAGAGGCAATGATAGCTACATGGGGACAGACATGGCCAAAGAGTAGAAAATACTAGAAACACTAAGCAGTAGAAAGCTAAATCATGAAGAGACTGGTGCCTGTGGAAGCCAGGGGCCATTTTGCACTTTATCCGTTCTGACTGAGTCTTGTGTCCTTCGATGTGTTCCAGAAGATTCTGGGAGAGTTAAGCGAACGAGCACATATATGATGAGGTACAGGTAGAAACTTCAGATCTTACTCTCAGCTGAGTCAGGCTAAAACACTTCAGGGTGGTTTCAACAGGGTCGTTACGCTTACCCTCAGAAGCCAACCTCTTCTGTATGAGTGTCTCATGATTGCCCTCTCCCCCAAAACTACCAAAGTAGTGTGAATAAGAGAGGACAGTGTGTGGTCATTTCTCGCAAGAAGTCGACAGAGCTCAGCTCAAGAGTCTAGTTTCAAAAGTCTGTGTTCAGAATGGGTCTTGACTATGGGTGAGGTCTTGGGGTTTTTTTTAAGGCTTTGCTCAGTGAATTTGGATCACGCTCTGTATTCTCCCAAAGTCTGGTTAACAGCAGTTTTAAGTGATGGTGGAGAAACATTACAGAAAGTCTGTTTTTTTTTTTTTCTTTGCTGCAGCAAACTCAGTCATGTTCTCAGGGTTTATTCACGTAGCGCTGTACCCGCAGACCTTAAGTCAGATCAGCAGTGTACGACATTTGAATATGTTATAATATATTTGCTACAGGCTATTATTATTAACGTTTGCAAAGTCAACATTCGCTCTTTTAAAACACGGTGATCAATTCCATTTGTCTGTGATGTGAGTGGTTATCGGCGGGCCGGGTGTAATAATCGGTGTTCTGAAGAACTAAGACTTCTTTCTGTCTTGAGTTTTGTATGTGAATCCAATACAGCAGCAAAACAATTACAGTGCAGAGCAATTCCATTTGAAATGTTTTTGTCAATATTATGAATGGCGTACAAGAAGATGCTTCATTATTTTTTCATTGCAGGCTCTGCATGGTGTTCTCATTAACTGCACAACAGGTTTAACTGTCAGCTCTAAAAAAAAAAAAAGAGTAAAGAAAAAATCATTTTTGTTTTAAACTCTGGTCACAGGTGTTACGATCTAAATCCGCTTGGGCTTTTGCAAACCTAAAACAAAAAGCCTGGAGTATGACTGTGAACCTATGAACATCTGAGTTTAGCTGCAGCCTTTTAACAGGTCCAGTTTACAGACCTTACCCTGGACAAACCGATTCTCAGTGTTTACTGATTCAAATTCTTCAAATATGTTTACATATACTTAAAAGGCAAAGTCTACAACAACATTTCTGTTTCTGTCCAACTTCAAGCTGACATTTAAAAAAAAAAACAAAAAACAGCGACATTTGTGTGAGCGAGGTTTAGAACTCAACAGTTTCTAATTTCAATCAGGTTTCATAAAGTTTCAGCAAATATCTTATCAGGCTTCAGAACTGTGCTGCAGCTGTAGTCTTAATTTAAGGCCTACTGCCATTGGTTGTGCTTCTAATCGTGTGGGAGGGATTCATTACGCTCCAGCCTATGAGACAGTAAACAAACTCTTTAGATCTTAGTTGTGGGCTTCCAGTGATTGGTCAGATGGTCTCTGATGCATCATGTTTGTGTGCGTTTTCAGACTGACGTGATTGGTCTGAAGTTATCTCACCTCCGGCTGTGTCTGAGAGATGTGCGGAGAGATTTAGCACCATGACCCATGTCTGTGTGCGTGTGTGTGTGTGTGTCTGTGTGTCTGTGTGTCTTGACACTGTGCGATATGGCAAAAGTCTGGTGCATTTGAGCAAAGCTATGCAGAAGTCTTCTCCTCATTTTAATGTAAGGCAAGTGTTGGGTTTGGATCAACCCAAAGAATGACTTTTTATTTAAAAAAAAAAAAAAAAGAGAATTAAAAAAAAAAAATCAATATATTTATAAAAAGGCATAACTTTTTGAAAGAAAAAAAGTGTACGTTTTCTAGAACAATCTACTTGTATACAATCGTCTGTCTGTTTTGAGTTTCATGTAAACCTCTACAGGAAGCTGGAACTCCTCTGAAGAGTTGGAAAGGTTTTATGACAGAGTGGAGAGAAACTGAGTCTGGAGACAAATTGTGCTTTTTTTTTTCCCTCCCTCTGCTGCTAGTTTCCTGCGCAGAGTGGAAATATCTGTTTGAAAGGCCAAAATTTGCAGGACTGCTTCTGTCAAATACCATTGCGACATAAAAGAAGTCACACTCTGTCTCACCCTAATCACTGATTGGACAAGTGTTTAAGTTTGCTTGTATGTGTGAAAATTTTTACAATGTAATTTGAATCTGGCAAAAATAGAATGGAGTTAGACACAGTTCATTGGTTGCTGGTTTCTTATCCTGCTGTATTGAATGAGCTTTCGATTGACATTCCTGGGTTATGAACTGGTAAGCTTAATTGTACTGGTTGAGTTTGACACGTAATAAGGGAGCAGTAAGTGTGACATCACTCCCGCTTAGATAACTGTCAGAGTTTTACACAGAAAGGAAAAGAGGCCAGAGCTGGAATCTCTCCACCGTTTGTGTGTCACCTCCAACTCTTCATTTAGGAAATCCGTTTCAGCGAGTCGTTTTGGTTTGTTATTTGTAGCTTGATTTCTTCTTAGTTTCTTCTTCTCTTTTGTCTTACATGTACTGTTCTGTAAGTGTCTCATTGTACTTTGTACTCTCTTTTTTTTCCATTTAAACACTCTTTTTAAAAGTTTCTGCTGCATGTGTCTGGAGTCTTCTTGTTTTAAAACGAAGCGGCGTGATGGAGAGCTGGTGTGAGTGTGGTGTAATTGTGATGTGATCTGGGTGACTTTCATATATACACACACACAGATGCATGCGCACACACACTCTCTCTCTCTCTCTCTCTCTCTCTCACACACACCCCTGCCATTTCCACAAATGCTAACCCTCAATGTGATCAGCCATTCTAATCAATGCCACTTCCTTTATTTGGCACTTTGTATGTGTGTGTATGCTCTTATTGAATCATTAGTACATGTTTGACCTATTTTCTCAACTGGAACCAAGGAGGAACTTTGCATGAATGACTATCATATTTCTCATAAGCCATTTTACAGCTTTATAGCTTCTGATAAGTGAAAGAGGAACCCAATCAAAATGCATCGTCGGCTGAGTATTTCCTTTGGGGACCTGTTTGGTAAACGGCTAATATGACTTGGGTAGCTCCCCCATTTCTGCACTTTTTTTTAATATAATTTCTCATAAAAAACCTGTTTGTCACGCAAAGAACTACTGTATCTATGAGTCATGCATAGAATCATTTGCTTTGTTCGTACAGTGACGAGAGCCTTTGATGTGTATCGTCTAATACGTCATTTCAGTTTTATGTCTTGAATATCCGTTCCAAAATATAAACAGCAATTTGTTTGAGATCAGCGTGTTTGGCCAATAGCTAAAAGTCGATTGTTCATGCTAACTGCCTTTGAAACATTTAGCGCCTAATATATATATAAAAGCAACGATTGTTGAATACGAGAAGATATGATTTTAAGAGATGTTCAGTGTTCTTCTTGATCAATAATATAACTTCCATAACATGTCTAGCCTCGGAAAACTGCATGCATTTTTATGTACAAGCATTGTGTAAAATAACATATCTATGATTTTTAAGGAGACCAAAATCACGGATTCAATAACTTTCATACTTAAAAAAAAAAAACATTCTGATCACAAGTGGACTTAATGAGTCTTAAGACTGATTAAAAAAAAAAAAAAACTAGAAAAGAAAAAAAGATGAAATTATCCTGATACAGGTAATGAATGTGTGCAGACAAGTATGTGTTCATAAATGTGTATACGTGGACCCTGTACCAACTGTAAATAATCCTGTTTTCTATACTAAATACCTTTTCATAATATATGTAATATTTATAACTATATAAGAGTTGAATGAACAAATATAAATGAATAGTAGGTTTTATATTTATGAAATACATATTTTTTAGTAAAGAAGAAAACACTCAGTAAACTACCATATGACATGAGATTTTTACAAATACGTGATTCCATGCCCAGAAAAGCATCCAATGAATATGTTTCTTCATGTGGAGCGCACTGTGACATAATAAAAAAAAGAGAAAGAAACCTTGTTTCACCTTCTTGCTTTAAGAGTCGGAAAACAGGTAAGAATTACAGCATACATGTCTTGGGAGAATAGTTATAAATCATTACTTTCTTTTCTATGACAACCAAATCTGGCTGATAACTATCCCTATTTTTTTTTTTTATTGCAAAAAAACACAAGAAGAAACGACAAATGTAATTCTGTCAAATAATTCATTCTTTGTAAAATATTTATTACTGATTTAATTCATTAGATGGGGAAAATCCATAATACATCTCTTTACTCCAGTGTACAGCAAACCACAGCTGAAAAATTATTTCAACTCTAACACACATATACAGTATGTACATGCCCATGTATAACGTATGTGTGCAAATATGTCATGATTATTGTGTGTGTGTGTATGTATGTATATATATATATATATATATATATATATGCATACACACACATATACATACACACACACACACATACATACAATGAATACAATCCAAATAGTTGGAGACCTGGCGCCTTGTCTCGAGTTGATCTGTCCAGCTGTCATTGCCTTCGCCCAGAAATCTAAGTTGTGTTATTGCCTGTGGGTTTCCCCACTGCGTTTGCTGATGATTCTGGATTTGCTCACAATCTGACCTCCCACTACTGCAGAGAGCCTGCAGTGGGACTTCCGTCAACCAGACGGTAACAATGGCAACCTACGTAATGGGCCGTCGTTGGTAGAGCTTGGGTATCTGAGGTGTGCGGGTCAGAAAAGCGACCCCGAAACCAAGCCCCGTCTTTAACGTCCGCCTTTCCGTTTGAGCGCTGGTCTTAAAGTAATGGCCGGGCTGGTTGTGACAGGGAGGGGTAATCAAACCAGTCCGTGTTGGTTACGCCGTGATTTCTCCTGAAGGTCTGCCAGCGCTCAGGAGGAAAAAGAGGAGAGACCAAGCGAATGAAGAGTCCTGGGACAGGAGAGAGAGAAGGTATCGTAGTGGCCATATGCTCCTCTTTGGGAGGGTGGGGGGGGCTTGTGTTATTCTGGCACCGAGAGGAGCCGCCAAAGACTCCAAAGACTGATAACGGGCTGACTCGAAGCACAGCGCGCCCAATTCGCACCCTTAATGCAGCTTCTTGGCAAATAAAAACGGCCCTAAAAATAATCCGCCGCGGGGCGGGAAGCCGGCCAACCAGCCGGCCGAACGGTCGTAGGATACGGCTGTGGTAGAGCCGCTGACGATTTGATTGGGCCACGGTGACCGAAGTGTGAGGTGGGCGGACAGGCAGGGGCGTGTGTGCGAGAGAGCCAGCGAGCGTTAACGGATTTGAAAAAAAAACAACAACCCAAAAACAAAAACCAAAAACAACTACCCAAACTGCACACAGACCCCTTTCCAGAATCCAGCGAGCATCACCATGGCAACAGACAAAAGGAGAGAGAGAGAGAGAGAGAGAGAGAAGGGGTGGCGGGGCTTGTGCGGTAACAGCACAGGAGGAAGGTCTTTAAACACATGAGAAGCACCTTTCACATGAAAATATGGCAACATCACTCCTTTTCTTCCTTTCCTATTGCAATAAAAAAAAGGAGAGAAAAATGCAAAAGGTTGCTTGAAGCGCAAAGTAAGACTTTCTTCTTTTTTTTCTTTTTTTTTTGAATGTCAACGGGGTGGGCGCTAAAACCCGGCTGGTGTGTGGAGGACGCTGAAGTGCAGAGATGCGAGAACTGGGGAGAGAGGCTTACTGGGAGAGAGAGAGAGAGAGAGAGAGAGAGAGAGAGAGAGAGGGATACACTTGGCAATATAGAAAATGACAAAAAAAAAAAGACCAAAACCCCCCCCCCCCAAAAAAAACACGTCACCAGTCACGCATGACGAATTCGTTGATGAACGGCGAGTGTCAGCTCCTGGGATTTTTTTTTTTTTTCTCCCTCCAAAAAAGTCGGAGAAGGAGAAAATATTGCGAGTCCGTGGTTTGTTTGGCGTCCGTGTCTGTGAAAACAGCTGACTCAACGCTTAGGAGGGGGAAGTACGTAAACCCCACTTCTCCCATTTTCTCTTCCCATCTTCTGAAAAAACAAATGTAATAATAATAATAATAATAATAATAATAACAATAAAAAAAACTACAGTCTCCCTCTTCAGATGAAGATGTGGCAAAAAAAAAAAAAAAAAAGAGCAAGAAAATAGATTTTGCTTTCATAATAACTCTTTATGCATAATAGAAATCTGCACATGGTGGCAATGTCAGCTTGTATGTCCTTCAAGAAAGAAGGAGGGTCATTTATTAAATATTATATTTGTTGAATTCCAAATAAAACTCCTCGCTTCTAATAAAATCTGTACATTTCTTTCTTTTTTTTTTTTTTTTCTTAAAAAGTCATTATGATTTATTCTGTCCAAAAGGGACGTTTTTTTTTTTTGTTTTTTTTTGTGTCTTCCTCATTTTCATTATTGTTGTTTTTTCGTTTATTTAATCTCTGCCTTTTTCTTCATTTAGATGATCATAGTCCTATTGTGTGTGTGGGAGAGTTTTTTTTGCACTGGAGCCTGTAGAGGAGAGGAGGTAAGCCAGAGTCCGTCAGCAGCACTTTTTCTTTCGTTTGCTGTTCTTGCCGAGTTTGACTACGTCATTCTGTTGCTGTTGTTGCTGTTTGGCCATCGATTCTTTCTTTGCTCGTAGCACCAGTTCCGTGATGCAGTTAAACATCTACAAGGCACGCGCGTGCACACACACACACACACACACACACACACACACACACACAGAGACACACACAAGAAATGTTATCATAGTTTTCAACATTCATCATTGTTATCCCTCACGATGCGCAGTTTCACGCTCAGACAAAAACACTACATCACTTTTACGAGGCAATAAGTGGAGATTGAATTACAACAATATTGTATTTAAGGACACTAACACTAACGCCAACACTAACACACACACACACACACACACACACACACACACACATGCGCGCGCGCACACACACTCACTCACGCACAGGAAACTATTCTCTGCTTCTGCTGTAATATCAGGGAGATTGTAATCCATCAGAAAATGTATTTTTCTATTCTTTTCTCAACTAACGGCGGCACTGTAGTCTCCGAAGACAGCATTGTGTGTGTTTTTTTTTTTTTTTTTTGCTCTAAAGTTTCATTTTCTGGCCTTTCTTTTCCAGTCCGTCTTAATCTGTCAGAACTCTGATACCCGCAGCGATACCCACGGGCTTGTTCTTACCTCCTCCACGTTTATGTTCTCTTTTGCACTTGTCTCGAAGAGGCTGATACCCATCTGTTCCGCAAACTTCTGGGCATCGTTAGTCTCCACCACTTTGGAGTTTGGATCATCGTTTTTATTACCCACTGAGAGGAGCAGACAGATTAACGTTGTGAATGTGACAAATGATTCCTTTGGAGCTGAATACTTTGTGCAAGAACATTTGTCACCTAGTGAAAGTGCTACAAGATGACTCACCTAATATTCGACATACGTCATCGCAGTTCTGGTTAATTTCGTGTAACCATCGCTTCACGTTGACAAAGGATTCGGCACTAGTGACATCATATACTACGATGACCCCGTGGGTCCCTCTGTAATACCTGAAAAGAGAAACAGATAAAATATGTTTAGAATGTATATGGGCAGCGCATGTTGTTCCATCACTGACCAGCAGGTGGAGGCCCAAAAAAAAGACAGTTCTTAATACAGTGTAAACCTTATCGGTCAGAGAATCTTTGACTGACTCTTCACACAGATCAGTCTAAAGAATTAATGCCATAACTATATCCTAACATAATCAGACAGACGGGCTAGTCTCCCCATATTCTTTTGCAGACAAACTTCTCTTCGGTTGACTTGCTGGATGGCAGAGGCGCAGAATTGGCTGCATTTGATGTGTCTGTTCAATCGACTGAGGAGACTCTAAACATTTACAAACTCCAAAAACATCCGTTTTAACTGGAACCTCACTCTCAGAAAGAACGCATCAAGTCTTATTGCTCAACTTAAACTACCCAAGAGTCATTGCTTCACTCAGAGCTGTTTGTCCCCAGTGTGTCCGTGAGACACGCACATGCACACAGAGCGTGCGAATTCAGACTGTACATGACTGACAGCTGCAGCTTTATCGTGATCATTCAATTTCCCAGGTCACACGCGCGCACACACACACACTCACACACACGCACGCACGCTCACACACACAAATGCACGCACGCACACACCGAACATAAGACATCCCAATCAACAACCAAGCACAGATGCATATGCACACACCCACACTCTCTCTCTCTCTCTCACACACACACACACACACACACACACACACACACACACACACACACACACACACACACACAGACAGACAGACACACACACACACTTAAACACCACATCCTGACTAAGTGAAGTTGCACACATTACTGTCTGTGTTGGTGACCCTGTGGTTAAAGCTACAAACAGAACGATAACCGTTCCAGGATATGCACTAATGACCTGAAGATGATAAATTTGTAATCCAAGTAAGAGACACTGCTGCTGCTTGTTCCGGGTGGTTAAACAAAAGGTTGAAAACCAAAAAAAACGTTTTTTTTCATTCTTCACCCATTACATGTTGTGTATTTACTGGTCTGTAAAGATGTAAGTCTCACTACATTCTCACATCAATCTATTTCAACTGAATGTATTTTCTGGAATGTTCTGTGTAATAAATCACCACCACCACTATCACAGTAAGTCCATATTATACACCAAATGAAGATCCCCAGCTGTTCATGCATAAGATGTAAATGGATGATTGAATAAGGATGTTCAAGAGCTGTTTATTGCACTCAGTTACAAACTCTAATTCCTTCAAGTTTCTATACAAAAAGTCTATAAAAGAGTCTGACAAAAAAAAGCAAGTAAATGAAATGTATAAAAGGTTTTTTTTTTTTTTAAACACAGCTTTAGTCAGCTTTAATCGGCGTTCTTCAGAGGTGGCAGAAAAGAAGGACAGAGATTGGTAGAGGACAGATGTGTGTGTGGGCTAACATCTCCGTTTTTCAATGGGAGCTCTGCATATTCAACCGTTCCCATCAAAGCGACCACATTAACAGACAAGGTCTTCGTTTTGTCTTACCAGGAAAAAAAAAAAAAAAAAAAAAAAGTGTGTCACTTCACTGACAAAAACCTGGCTGTGTCGTTTGATTTTCGTCTTAGTTAAAAACCTTGGGTTACAAAAATAAAGGCTTAGGTGACTGACAGCTCTTGGTGTAATAATAATACACTGTGATTATTACGCTTCCAAGTCCTTTCAAGGTTGTTTTTTTTCCCCCCTCTCTTTCGCACGGCTTTTCTCTCCCTCTCCCTCTATCAAGAGCACAAACGGAGGGAGGGAGGGAGCGAGGGGAGGGAGGGATGGTGCTCGGACGCCTGCCTGTAACGCCACGCGCCTTTGAGGCCTGAAACACCCGCTCACGCCCGTACACGCACACACACGGCTCTTTGTGAGTGGCTATGGGAGCCAGTGTTCCCTGAGCCTGTCACTGTTTAGCCTTAATGAAAGAGCAGAGAGGAGAAACTAAACACTCATTCCTCATCCTCATAAAGCATTCTCTTTACACATAGTACTACAGCACAACATGCTGGCAGCAGGCCAATACACACACACACACACACACACACACACACACACACACGTGTGTGTGTTACACTTTAGACTGGGAGGGAATACGAACTGTAAACTGGATGCTCTCCGCGTTAGCTCTCAGGGTTGGAGAGAGGACGGGGAGTTGCAACGTCCCGAACAAAGCCCTCCCTGTCAAACGAGCAGCGATTGGAGAAAGTTCCAAGTGGATCAAGTCAGGGCAAGAACCTCATACCACTAATGAGGCGCTTCAAAAGCTTTGGTCGTTTGCTTGCAATTAGGGGAAAGAAAAAAAAAAGCTCATTGTCGCTAACAATCAGGACTGGAGTAAAGACACGCGGGTGAATAACTCGGCTCAGTACTCAGAGGGATGGCCACGGTGTGACTGTGACACTCTTGAGTACAGAGTTTTAAAACCTTTTAAAATGACTGGAAAGTCCCTGCCAAGGGCCTTATCAGTGACTTCCCCAATTAAAGAAAAAAAAAAAAAAATGCTGTGTCACCTGAGCTGGTTCTGCCTCTCTGACAGTTTGACCAGTTTACTTAGACTCACATTTAAAAGGTTTATTGCTAACGTTTAAATGCTTAGTAAACTGCACAAAAAGGTCAAAGTGCTTGACCTTTGTATCATCCACAGAGATGTGGATGATACAAAACAAACTCTGATCAACTTGTGCAAAAAAGGTTTTTTACAAAGCCAAGCTGATTGGAATATTAGGCTACTTAACGTGTAACGGATAGTTTGGACATCCAATGGGAAACTGAGCAGATGAGGAGGGCTGTGGAGGGGTGCTATCATGACTGTCAGAATTGACCAATCACCACCTTATAATGAATCTAATAGAGGTTTTATAATGGTCACTCAGCTATTCTCTGTCTGGCCAGAAGGCGCAGGCCCAACACAGGAAACGCATCACAGCCTGTCGATACCACGACACCAATCACTCTGTCAGGACAGCCGGCTCAC
Organism: Chanos chanos; assembly: GCF_902362185.1. Classification (NCBI taxonomy): domain Eukaryota; kingdom Metazoa; phylum Chordata; class Actinopteri; order Gonorynchiformes; family Chanidae; genus Chanos; species Chanos chanos. Next base: position 53,866,875 of record NC_044495.1, on the reverse strand, counting down.
TGCACTGTTAGAAAGTATCTTTCTGTTGTGAAATCTCTTCATTAAAAATGATTAGCTAATCAGCTGCCACATTAACAGTATTCAAAATGAACAGTTATTCTCTGACGGATTTAATTTGCCACGGTTCCAACTGACCTTACAGAGAACATTTAAACCCTGATAATGAAAGCAAAATCCTTCAAAACCCAAAAGGTCACCCTTAAGAGCTTCGAACTGAAGCGGTCTCAAATCCTTACACTAGCAAAAATGACAAATGGTCTCGGTGTGTGTGTGTGTGTGTGTGTGTGTATGTGTGTGTATGTGTGTGTGTGTGTGTGTGTGTTTGGCAGCGGTACTTACGTGGAGGTGATGGTTCGGAAACGCTCCTGTCCTGCCGTGTCCCAGATCTGTAGTTTGACTTTCTCCCCATTGATCTCCACTGTCCGAATCTTAAAGTCCACACCTATAGTGGTAATATAGCTACCTGCAAAAAAAAAGAAAAAGAAAAACAGTGCACTGCTTAGGGGAGGGCCTGAATGAACTACAAATCCAAATCCACACACCGCTAAACCTAGACCAATGAGTGATTACAAACTTCCTGTCAAAAGCAAAATTCAGTCAGCAACCAGCCACTATGTTCAAATTTCCATCATTTAGATTCAAAACCACACTGTTACATCCTATAGTGTAGTCTGAGTTCTGGTTAAAACTCCGGTAGTGTTGTACTTGCCAACCGTGAGCGTGTGTCTGAGACGATACGAATAACCGTGCTCCTTTTGAGGGGGCATACGTCGCCCAGGGCCTCGGCGTCAGATAACCTGCGTGTTTTTTGCGTTTCCTTCCGCAAAACACTGCTCTGGTCTAATTGCGCTATGTTGCTTGATATCGTCGTTCGTCTTGTAGTGTGAAAAGACGCAGTGACAGGTTTCACACACGCAGGGAGGAAATGTGCCTTACTCTTTCTCTCTCCCTCTTTCTCTCTAACCTCAGCTTCGCGGGCTGTACCGTTGAGCTATGTAAAGTATTAGGCTATGCTGCGTATACCATCCCTCCCCGTTCTGGTATTTGTTTGAACAATGCTGAGATCGGCAGGTAAGAAAAATAGGACAGTCCTAAGGGTGACCTTTAACGCTCTTACCTGAAAAAGTGTTGTCCGCAAACCGAAGAAGGAGACTGCTCTTTCCCACTCCTACGACAGAGGAGAGAAACATGGTCAAAGATTAAAAAAAACAAAAAAAAAAAACACAAAAAAACGCAAAACGTGCACAGCATGCCTGTATACTGGACATTTTAGTCAGTCTCTGTTGTCAAGTTGTAAAACTGAAAGCAGAGGATTGCAACACGACGTGTATTCATCACTGCGATTCTAATTGGGGAAAATAAGCTGTTAGCTTCGAGTTTCAGCTTGTGCGTTGTATAAATATTTAAATGTCTACGTTTATTTGTTTTGGTGACTCACGGTCCAGATCGGGACACTGGCTCTAAATGTCATACGTGAATTTGAGCTTTCTGAGAGACCATCCTACACACACTCGCTCGCCTCAAGAGACGCTAACGAGATGTGAACCTCTGGAAGTACAGCAGGAGACGTGCCAAGGTGCCTGGCACTCAGTCGCTAGCAGAATGTAATCTAATACGGTCTGCCTGCATCGGGCTGGTCTGGAATTAAAAGCCCATCTGAAAACAAACCGGCTCCCAAGACGCTCTCCCTAGTCATGTTTGACCCAACAGACGTGTAGGACACACACTTTAACATCACAGCGTCAGTACGCTCTCTGGCTGTTCTCAGTGTTGGCTACCTCTCTGCTGATACATCACGTAAAGCCAAGGTAACTAAAACCAGCCTAAAACTCTCTATCTGATCAATATACCAGCTTGAAGGTCTTAGTGTGGGGACACATTTCTCTGTGTAAAATCTTACATGTTTGGGTTTTTGTGTGTTTTTTTTTAGACAGGATGCAAAACTCTATCACTCATTTTGGTTACTCTGAATGCTAAGCAATGCAGTCTGCCAGAGTCCTTGGACCTAAAACAAACAAATACACACTCTTAAACTATACAAGTTTGAACAGCAAAACATGCAGTACTTTAAACTGCAAAACACTTCACAATTGAAAATACTATTTTGTCTGACAGAGTTTGGATTCCTCTTGAGGCATGGCTTGGGCATCATTACCCATCCATTTCCTGCTTGGGGCTTTGACATTCAGACATTTTCACAAGGACTCTGCTGCCGTCTTAGGCAACAAACCCTTGTCATTCCATCTAAGATCAGGCTTTCATTATTCTGGCGCTCAACTAGCCCCTAAATAAAGACCCAAAGAACCACCCTAGAGCTGAGGGACACTGAGGACTGTGTGTGTGTGTGTGTGTGTGTGTAGGAGGCTGAGCACAGAACAGCTTCTCACTGTTGTAGTCCTGGGGTCTCAGGACAGGGTAGTGCCAGGATCGGCATGTTGGTTGATGTACGAAGATCTCTCTCAACGTTCAATCGCCTCATAAATTACGCCACACACTAACCGTACGACCCCCAATGCTGTGCGTGCCCAGTTGAAACATTAATGGTTGATAAACGGTTGATAGCCATTCAAACATGGAGTCAAATGCGCAGCCATAGAAAGCTGAGGCATAATCCCGCTATGACGACATACTAACATTAACGCTGTACAACAAATGACTAATGCCTTCATACATGACTTCCCAGAGATGGCATATCGAAGTCACAAATAGAAAATGAAAACAGACAAAAAAGCCTCTGAGCAGGATTCCACTGTCGGTCTTTTATCGTGAGAAACGGACTGTCATGCACCAATCCTGCAGTGAGTAGCTGCAATGTTTTGCAAACCGTGACATTTTGATCCAAATAGCGACTAAGGTCAGATACATTTACTCTGCCACAGCTGTATTGGTAATTTGGTATTCTCTATTTAAGAAAAAAAAAAAACTTGATTAACAGTGAAAATAAGTGTTTGGAGTATCTTGATGTTGTTTTGTCTTAAATGTTTTATTTTAATGAAATGAGATGAATGGTTTAATCACATGTGCGTGGTTTTAGCAGGATTTCAAAGGAAGGACAGAATATCAAGTTAGCACATCAGCCACTGCCAGGGCACCCAACCACAAAAACCAATGTCTCACTTGCTGCTCTGCACTGAGTTTTTAATCAAATGAAAAGTGCATCTTTGTTTGTCTTAAGGTGTGTTTTAGTGAGCAGAACTTAAAAAAGCTGGCATGGAACTCGCCACTTTTAATTTTTAATCTGAGGTGATAAACTCCCTTACATTTGTGCAACAGGGCAGTGTCCAAATACAATCAATAAACACATTTACAAGCAACATGCGCGCGCGAGCACACACATATATAGGCTACACACAGCAGGGGTCAAATCTTTGGCCTTGGCTGCTCCAAGTCCACCAACACCCTATAAAAATTAATTGCACTACCTAAAACCAGCTTTTATAGTCGTGATCTGCCAACTCACCAACTATCTGAGAGTCTTATACTGTACATATAATTATGTATACATATAGATATATATAAATAAAACACACACACACACACACACAAACACTCTTTTCTCTAGATAGCCCAATAATTCATACAGTTTAGCACGGAGTTGGCCACTGAAAAGAGGCTAAAAACCAGAGAAGAAAGTGATACTACGAAGTCACTTAACGATTCTCCATGAAAGAAATTCTGATTTTTTTTTTTTCATTATAGTGACTGGTCAACACTTGTCTCAACGAAGCACTCCTCACAATAACACTGTTTAGTGCTTAACTGCTCAAATTCAGTACACAAATACTGATAAACATGGTACACCGAAGAGATATCTACAAAAGCTATAGCTCTCAAACGCCCGAAAACAGTATCACTTTCGGTGCGATTGTTCAGTGACCGTCATGTTTAATTACATGAATAAAAGCTTTCAAAGCGAATCGTGTTAATTACAACGCCGTAAAAGTTCTCTGTACTAAAAAGCAGCTAAATAATCGGTAAGAACACACAGCCAGTAGATATCCGGCCTTGTTGGCTGACACGCTCAACGTCAACCTCCGCCCTGACAGCAAGCGCTAAAGCAAAGACTACCGACAAACGAGTGGCGGATATGTAGCAGGAGACATGTTTTTAACCAGGTAATCATTTGTTTCAAGACCACACTGAAGTTCCACTGTAAAACAGAGTACTAAACCCTGTGATAGAGGCCCACTTCCCGTCACGCATCCGCGGCGTTAGCTTACCACTGTCACCGATGATGAGCAGCTTAAAGAGGTAATCGTAGTCTCTGGCCATGCCGGTAGTTGCTGGGTCAGCCCCCGCGCTTTAGCTTCTGTCCTACTCCTCTATCTCCTCTGTTTTTGTAAAATGAAGGTTAAGCACTTAAATTTGGCAGCAGTCCTCTCGATATGAGAGTAATATCTGACAAGGGGTGTCCCACTGATATCCAAAGCCAGCGGCTTTTTCTACGTTGTTTAGCGCTGTCAGCAGTCCTCTCTCTCAGCTGCAAATAGCCGGAAACACCGCTTCCTTCTCTGGTGGTGGCTGCTGGCTGCACCCAGTACAGCACTGCACGCACACTGCGCAGACGCGTACACCGTTTGAATCCACTTTGAAACAATACTACTAATACTAGCGGCCGATAAAGTATCTCTCATGATTTTCAGTTCAAGGTACGACACTTCCCAGTTCAAAGTCCTTTGGGCATGTGCTAACCATACATTTTTGTAACATTACATTTATTCGGTTGGTCACTCAGTTTAAAAACATGTCGTTTGTGCAGGTCAGTGTACTAAGCTGATAAAGATCGGCTCCTATTGTGCATTGCATCCGTTTGATATTGTTACCCTGTCCGCTTGCACATCCCACTAACGGCCATTTAAAAATATTTTTACTTTGAATGCTTAATGGAGTGCTTAGTAGTGATCGAGGTATCTGAAACGAATAATCGGGAAAAAAATTGATTGGTGTCCTTCGAGGTTTCTGTAACGTCAAGAATGTAGATTATGAACCGCATTGCTTCCTGATGCCCATCCATCTTCTGCTCTCTCATCGTCTCAAAGTTTTCAAGCACATGTACAGAAACTTCTAGATTTCTATGGAGGCGACTTTGCTATTCTATTAACAATTGTACACAGCCAATGCTGTAAGGTCATCCCATTAAGTAGAAGTTTCCTGTTTAAATAACCATAATACTGGATGTCAACTATATTTTCAGACACACACACACAAACACTCAGCAACTTTATTTTTTTAAATTCAAACCATTTATTAAAGCAAGTTCGTTTATTTGTGTTTTCTTTGTACACCCATTTTTAAGGGATCTATCACTGATTTGAGATTCAATGACATTCTAAGGGTTGTTTTCCACACACATTTCACACACACTAAAGAAAAGGAGATTGCTACAGCACAAAAAAAAAAACAAAAAAAAAAAAGCAAAGGGATGAAACACCGGTGACAGTAACATGGTGAAGCAGATTACAGTGTCTTTCCACCACTGGCACAAATTTCTCGCTCTTTACTTAAGATGCCTTCTGCTCAGAAACGCATTGTGCAAGATAAAACAAATCAAATGTTTTAAAGGAAACTAAATGATCATTAATGACCAATTGAAGGATAACAGCACTTTAACACAGAAAAAACCCACCAACCTCATTGCTAGCTTTTAAATATGCTCCATGACACTTCTTTATGTGAGTTATGGACCAGTAACCTAGCACTGGGGAGGGCGTGTGCGCGCGCGTGTGAACTTTTGTGTGTGTGTGTGTGTGAACTTGTGTGTGAATATCTTCTTTTTACTGGTATGCTGATGACTTGCCAAATGCACGTTTTTTTTTTTTTCGTTTTTTTTTTTATTTAATCAGAGAATAAACCGTTCTTTGAGAACGTGAGTTGACTTGGATCCCTCCGGAGGTGATCTGGTCGATCACGTGAGGATGGTATCGTCGATCTCTTCGTTGGAATCGGGCTGGCCGGAGATCTTCTTCAGGGATCTGCGATAACATTCTGTTAGCAGCTCGTTACTTGCAGAGTCCAGGATGGCTGTGATGCTCTGAAAGGCAGACAGAAACAAAAACACAGAGTCACAACCATTGTAGATACGGAAACAGACCACAGCAGAGCCCGCATGCATATATATATATATATATATATATATATATATATATATATATATATATATATATATATATATATATGTATGTGTGTGTGTGTGTGTGTGTGTGTGTGTGTGTGTGTGTGTGTGTGTGTGTGTGTGTGTGTGCGTGTGTGTTTGTGGGCTTTGGAGAAACTGAACTTGCATGCATGTAAACTGATGTTTTCAAATGGTTTATGGTTTAAGTAGCATGATGAAAACAGGTTTCAGAGTTTGATATATGTGTATGTACAGGTTGTGTGTATGCGCGTGTGTGTGCAGCGGTGTGGAAGTCTTACCTGCATCACCTCCTCTCCCTGTCGGAGTCTGAGCAGGCTGACGATGGTGTGTTCGCTCTGGGCTCTGACACTGGTGTTCTTGTCCTTGGTGTTATCCAGCAGGGCTTTAATGAGCGGCTTGACCACATTGGGCTCCATAGTGGGCGTGTCCTGCTCGTTCCACACCCACCATAACACACGCTCTGCCACCAGCCTGATGTCACTCGACTGGTTCTGCAAACACTATTGTAGAGGAGATGAGAGAGGGTGTGACTTTACTAAAGATGAAAGACAAAGTGAAAGCAACATTTTGACTTCTGCTAAATGACTTCTATCTTCTATTTTGAGAGCCGCAGAACACTTTGAGGAATTTTTGACGTCATGGCAAAATCTAAATCACAGATCACATCACAACAAAATCACATCACAACACAACCTTTTTTTCTTTTTTTTTTGCTGGTTTTCTTTGTTTTACGTTGTGGGCATTCTCAAACTGACGGGTTAAATTCTTACTATCGCTGTCCCATTGTAAAGCAATAAAACTAGGAGTAGGCAGTAGAACAGTTCAAACTTCACACACTGTCTGGTCTGTGTATTATATTTAGAGATGACGTCACAGTGTTGTAAAGCTGAGGGAGCCTCACCTTGACAAACTGTGTGATGATCCGGGATGATACGGCTTCTCCCCCTCCTGTTCTGAGCTGATGTTTCATTAGATAGCCCATGGATCTGATTCCACTGCACGCTATTGGAATCTGCAGAGGATGAAGACAGAGGGATAGAGAAGGGGGGGGGTGTGCAGAAAAAAAAAGAGAGGAGTAGAAAAAAAAGGGAAAGAAAGAGACAAACAAAAAAAAAAAAGATCAAGGGGGAAATGAGCAAGTTTAGGACTGGAGAAGTGTTTAAAAAAAAACAACAACAACACACAATATGATTACGACAGTGGTGTGTGTGTGTGTGTGTGTGTGTGTTCGCTCACTCTGTCTGCAGTGGCGCTGGCTAGGATAGCATCTAGTACAGCTGAACTGTACTCCTCCGCGCACAGCTGCTCTGGAGCCGACTTGACCGCTATAGCCAAAGCCAGGCTACGACCATGACGCACCATCCAGTCCACCCCAGATATGTCCGCTGTGGACGGAGACGCGGACAGGCAAAAAGAGAGTCAGTGAGAGAGAGAGAAAGAGAGAGAGAGAGTCAGTGAGAGAGAGAGAGAGAGAGAGTAAGTCAATGACATTAATTTAGTGTGCACCAGTAAAATTCTCAACTGTCGCACTCAACTTAAACTCTGTTAATCATTGTTTGGAGCGTTATTTTTATCTTCTATTTTATTACACAGGTATCAGACTGTGTAAGCCGGTATGACAAACCAAACAGAACGCTCATCACCGCTACTCAGATGTGTTTGGTATAGAAGACATGAATGGGAGACTGTGAGCATGACTGAATGCCTTAATGAGAGTGTAGGGCAGGTCTGAATCTATGCGCGACTGAAGATGAATGCAGAGACGAGGGGACTAACCCAGGACGTGCTGAAGCAGAACACTCCTCAACTCATCTTCCGACAGGAAGGCGCACAGCACACCGACACAACCTGCAGAGGCCATGCGTGTGGCATCCTACACACACACACACACACACACACACACACACACACACACAGAGCCAAAAAAACAAACAGGTACAGATGACACGTTTTGTAGACCACATCCTGTGTAAGCTTGACACCACTGTTTTAAGATTGACGGCATTCATACACACAGGAACAAAACCATTGTTATAAAGCTGTGCAATGTGATCTTTAATTAACTTCAACTCCCCGAAAAGGAACACACAGCCTTCTAATGTGCTGAGATTGTACTAGAATCTCTGAAATGTTATAACGCTTATCAGAAGAGTCCAAGAGCATTATGCAAGCAGGAGTAAAGACTGATATTAAATATATAGCGTAGAAGCAAAAGGTGAAAAAACCTAATGGAAGTTAAACTTATAAATTAACCATGAACATGTCTGGTTTCTTTCTGTGGAGAGAGAGATATATAACAGCACAACGCCTGAGAATGCGTTCGCTCTGAAAAGGTGGGTAAATACCTCGTCGTGTCCCAACATGCCCAGCAGTGTGGTGGTGATGTTTTTCTTAATTGCTGGGTCCACTTTTGACCCCGCTCCCTGAATGACGAACCTCAGAGCCTGTAGCATGGTTTCCCTGAGGCAAAATGCACCAGTGTTAGGCCTTTTACGCCAAACGTGTGTGCGCACGCACGCACACACACACGCGCACGCACATTTGTTCTACAGTTGCCATGACAACGGGCCATCTTTCATCGCCCAAAGTCCCATTCATCATAATCTGCATTAAGTTGATTACACTGTACAGGGAGTGTCTGTCTACAAAGTTCTCTTATCATGTCTCACCAGATTATGGGCTATCTCCTCTTGTTGCTAATCTCGCATATTCACACAGTAGTAGTACATTTTTTTGTCAATAATATTTAATAATGTGATGACATTTTTTTTATTTGGTTAATAATTTAGACATAAACATCCTCAACCTCTTTAAAGACACTTAAAAGACGGGAGTACATAGCGACGTTGAAAACAATGCTTAGGTCTTGTCGTGAGGTCACGCGTGTCTGAGGCGGAGGAGGTTGTGATTTTACCTGATGCCAGAGTCCTCGGCGTTGCGTATGGCGGAGAGCTGCTCGGTAAACAGAGGATCTACTTTAGTGTGGATGGATACCAGCTGGCCCAGGGCCTCGGCCGCGCGTAGCCTCACCGCTCGACTGGAATCCTGCAGCGCCTTCAGGAAGGTGGTCTGCAGCTGCGGCAGGAACGGCTTCAGAGCAATGCCCACCTACAGACAGAGGAGTCAACCCACACAGATTAAACTCTAACCTTTAGTCTGAGAGAGAGAGAGAGAGAGAGAGAAACAGGAAGGACTATCATGGTTTTTTTTTTCATTTTGTTAGCCACACAACGATTTGCTTCAAGAATAAAGATAAGTAGAGAACATTGGTAAATGATGGTTGAATAACATAGCTTAAAAAAAAAAAACGACAATTTAATGAAGCTGTATAAAGCGAATAACGAGCCGATAATTGAGGAAACGAGCAAATTAATACGCAAATAATCGAGGCAGTTGTCAAAACGGGCCCGGATGCCAACGAGGGCTGGGGTTAAGAGCCCGGATTTGTTTTGGCATCTGAAATTTTGGCACGCGTGTGAAATAAGTTGGACGGTTAACGGCTCCAGCAGCGGAGTTCTGCCGGGAGCTTCACCTTTGCCAGCAGCAGGGTCAGAGTCTCAAGCAGAGCGGTCTTAACGGTCCAGGCGAAACGGTCGCCGAGGATACGGATAAGCGGCCCCGTGATGTGGACCACGGAGGGTCGGAGGGCGTCTGCGGAGGTCAGTTTGATGACGGCGCCCAAGGCCCGCGCGGCTTCTTCCTTCTGCTCCGGGCTACCGTTCAACACACCTTCCCTCAACACCGGAAGAATACAAGTCACTCCCTAAGAAAGAGCAAGAGAGAGAGAGAGAGAGAGAGAAAGATAGTCAACAGAGGGTTGAACAAAACTGACACACACACACATACATATACACACAGACATATATACATATATATATATACACAAAATATTAAAGATTTGTTTGTCTTTTAGTTTCTTTAATCACATAGGATCTGTATAAATTAAATGACTGAAGACTCAGAGAGAATATGAGATAGGGACAGAAATGCAGAGTCTGACAGAGAGTGTGAGATTTTGGGAATGAACATTCCTGTGGAATTGCCCTATTGGCTCCTGTCTGTCTCACCTTCTTGGGCAGACAGAAGCCTGGAAGGTGCTGACCCTTGACCTCAGCGGCAGCTGCGCGAATGTCCCTGTGGAGGTCGTCAATCAACGCCAGCTGACTGCCACCATCCAGTTTCTATAGACACAGAGGATCAGATTTTCATGTTTAAATAGACGGTGACGAAGACCAAAGAGATAGCATGTGATGAATAAAACCAGTCACTTCTCATTTAAAGCAAAAGTCTTATGCTTGCTTATTTATTTAACAGCTGGATTTGGTATTTCCACTATTCATATAAGAGATTATAATCTTAATCTAATCCTTACTACAAAGAACGTTATTTGGGAGTTGATGATGACGCATAGGATGTGGGTGTTTCAATCTTTTGTGATGAAAAGCCTTTCAGTCAAGTGGCTTTACTTGCGAGAGAGCCATACAAGTGGTTAGATGATTACTGTGGTGATCAGAGCTGACTGTGTGTGTGAGGTGGTTACCTTGGTGATGGAGCTGATGGTGTCCCAGCTCTGGTTGAGTACTTCAGGGTTGGGGTCATTAAGCAGACGGATGAGGCCGGAGAGCAGAACGCGGTTGTGGGCGCTGTAATCGAGTCGCGTTCGGGCGAAGTAGGCGTTGAGCATGGTGACGGAGGCCTCCCTCAGCTGGGCGTCCGAACCACGAGTCGCCTCCAACAGGTCCTCGATAATGATACGCTGTCCAGTCTCGTCCTCCACTGACAAAATGACTGTCTGACAATTACTGAGTTCCTAGAGAGAGAGAGAGAGAGAGAGAGAGAGAGAGAGAGAGAGAGAGAGAGAGAGAGAGAGAGAGAGAGAGTAGGAGAGAGAGAGAAAGAGAGAGAGTAGGAGAGAGAAAGAGAGAGAAGATGCATGGAGTGTACCATCAGCTAATGTTCTTCTGAGAGAATAGGGTCAAATAAACAGAACTCTGTGTGTGTGTGTGTGTGTGCGTGCGTGCGTGTGTTATATTGAGATTACCTGCTGTCCCTCCTCTGTGCCCAGTTTGTCTTTAAGAGAGGAGAGCAGGGCAGGTAGAATCACTCCCAAGTGCCTTGTCAAAGCATCGCCAGCAACCGCTGACAGGAATGCCAAAACACGCGTGTTCACTGGAGGGGCCGTCAGCTATGAGAGGGTAAGCGAGAGACAGGGTGAGAGAGACAGAGAGCGAGAAAGACAGGGCGAGAGAGACAGAGAGCGAGTGAGATGGAGCCGGAGAGACAGAACCATTAGTCAGATAACAGACTACCGGGGCGTTGATTTTCACAATACCTCATTAGCGGTGAGAAAGAACCAGCAAGTTATTGGCCATAATTACTCTAGAGGACCCTCTTTTTGTAAGATTTATTACCAGGGAGCCTACAGTATGATTTCAGGTAGACCATGACGACAGGATAAAACACTATGATCAGGCTGGTATGTATGTAAAGAGCTCACCTTGGGCACCAGGTAAGGCAGCACCGAACGGCTCTTCACAGCCATGACCTGTTTCAGACCGTCCAGAGCGAACTCAGCCGTGTCCTCATCCTCCTGATGGGGGGGAAAAAAAACCCGATGTCACACGCTCGGTTCGGGCCGTTCGCAATACAAACCATGCAGCGTCATCAAACGGGTAATGAAAGCGCCTCTCTTCTCACCAGTTGTTTAAGCAGAGCGGGCAGGATGTCATCCAGGGCCTGGTGGCCAATGGTGGCGTGGAGCTGCTCGAAGGTTTTGGCCGCCGCCTCCCTGACCTCCTCCAGGGGGTCGCAAAGAGCCTTCCTCACCGTGGGAACCAGGGACTCCGAGAACACCAGGACCTGAGACAGACAGACAGACAGACACACACGTATATACCTTAAGTATCAAATATATTGTTCTCACATAGGACTCTAGGAAAAAAGAAAAGATTTTTGAGAATTCTAAACTCATGACTTAAGTGATCACTGCTTGGTTGAGAAATATCTAGAATATTGAAGTATTCTGCAATAGTTTTACACCACGCAACGTTCTTGTTGGTGTATTTTGTGGCATTTTCTTTCTTTTTTTTCTTTCTTTTTTTTCTTTTTTTAAATCAAAACTATCAGACAGAGAGCAAATAAATCTGTGACATTTGGACAAAGCATCATACATAATGAAAACTCTTTGTTTCTGTGTGTGTGTATGTGTGTGTGTGTGTTATGGACTTACAGCGTCCTTGCTGGTGGACTTCATGATCTCGCTGAGTCCAATACACACTCCCTGTCTCTCATCACTCTTGTCTGAGCGCAATCCCTCTTCCAGGATGGGGATAATTTCCGGAAGAATCTTCTCCCCCAGCTTTCGCACTAGGTCTCCCAGCGTCCGGGCAGCGATCTACCCAAACAGAGACAGAGAAGGGGACATCAGCACGTCACTACACGCAGTGCATGGACATTACCATCTCATGACACTACATGTGAAAGTTAGAACAGAGAGCTAGCCTCAACGTTACAAATACAGGCTGTAGGGATTATAGAGCAGAAACAGGTACTTTTTGAGAAAAAATGCTGAGAAAATGTAATTTCATCAAAGAGCTAAGAAAATGGAGCAAACCGAAAAAAAACAGCCGTGACGACTGTGGCAGTCCTGAGAACAGCTGAGCTGACATTTAAGAGACGTACAGAGCGAGTTTAATTTTGCGAGTGTGTAAACTGTGTGTGTGGCGCGTGTGGTGTGCGCGTGCGGCGAGTACGGCGTTCGCGCGCGCACACGCGCGTGTATCGAGGCCTTCGCGTACCGTTCTCTTGTCGCTGCAGGTGGAGGCGAGGAAACCCAGCAGTAGGGTGAAGAGCGTGGGGAGGATTTCGCGGAGCGTTCGAGGAGTGTTGGACACCACGATCTTCCACACGTGTAGCGAGGCCTGTCTCACCACCAGCTGCGTGTCTGATCGGCCCATGTAGAGGCCGGAGAGGACACGGTTACGACGCTCTGCGCCGAGAGCGCTGATGATGGCCTGTCCATTAAGAGAGGAAGAGCAGACGGTAAACGAAAAAACAGACAGGAGATGAAGAGCAGACGGGAAAGACTGAACCAATTTAAACAGACAGACAGTCATTTTAAGCAGCTGATCCCTGGGTCGGTTATAACTGAATGTGTCTACACCATTATTCCAACTAAAGGAGTATCCTCTAGATTATGAGGAACAGAACAAATAAATAACCAATAAACAAATGTCTATTATTAGAGGCCCATTATACATCGAAAACAGCTGTAAGACTGAGAGTGTTTCCTGAAAGAACATATTCATTTTTACATATGCCTACATAATACATATTCAGTATGTAACCCATATTCATATTCCAAAATAATCCAGTCCCCTCAGTCCCTGGTACTTCACCGTACTCATCTAGCTGACTCTCTTAATTAAGAGCAACTTGGTCATTTTCTATCTAACAGGACACACAACCTCAGAGCTTCCCTCTAATTCAGTGCCTTTTCCTCAGGGTCACAATGACAGAGAGATGTCTAGCCCAGGAATCGAACCCCCAAACTCTCTGGTTTTTGGACTATTTCCCGGTAAGCCGAGCTACTACTGCCAGACCACCTGTCACACTAAAGTGAGAGTGATGATCGGAGTGTGGATATTTATTTATTGTATGTAGGTTACCTTATTGGACTGTGCTGTGCCAAAGTTGTCGTCTTCAGAGGCTGTCTCCGTGGTCATTTTTCCTGACACGCCTGAGATATGGAAGAGCAGGTCTCCTAGCAGCTGTACGGAGCTGAACCTGAGGGAAAGGAAAAAAAAAAAGGTGTTTAGTTTGACTTTGATTACTGTGAGCACAGAAAACTGGGCCTACACGCACACGGCACAGTATTTATACAATGTGTTACAAGAATATGAGTAAAGATAGACTCTTTTTTCAGTTTTTAACGCGTCCAAAAAGAAAACGCGTGAAATGATCCGATTAGAAAAAGAAAAAAAGACCGTGAGAGTGTGTGTGTTTGTATGTGTGTGTGTGTGTGTGTGTGAGAGAGAGAGAGACTCCACCGAGAGACTCACCTGATTCTCCACAGGTCGTCGAACAGGCCCTGTTCCAGCTCGGGCAGCAGCAGAGCGATGGCCGTCTCAGCGTACATGCTGATGATCCTCTGACCGGCACGCAGAGCCGTGTCCCTTACATACTCATTCTCATCAGCCAGCGCCTGACAGACAGAATCACAGAGAGAGAGACAGATAGTGTGAGACAGGGAGACCTCAGGGTCTGAACTGTACAACCCCGATCGGAAACATTAGGTAGAAATTTGATTGTGTGAAGTTTTGCTGATGTAACTATCACAAGCATCATGGACATTAGAAGAGAGGCTGGGAAAAGAGAGAGAGAGAGAGAGAGAGAGAGAGAGAGAGAGAGAGAATATGAGTGAGTGAGTGAGTGAATGAGTGCATACCTTGAGGATGCAGGGAATGATGGGGCCCACGTAAGAAGGTGGGAAAAGAGAGTGAGAGAGAGTGAGAGAGAGAGAGAGAGAGAGAGAGAGAGAGAGTGTGAGTGAATGAGTGAGTGAATGAGCCCATACCTTGAGGATGCAGGGAATGATGGGGCCCACGTAAGGGGTGAACTTGTCCCCGAAGGTGAGAGGGAGGTAGATGAACATCATGATGTAACCGTCTCTGACGTGAGAGGCAATGTCCACTTTACTGGCCGTCTGCACCACATCCGGCATCAGTTTATCCAGTTTCTCCACACCTAGACCAGCCATCACCTCAGCCAGACCTGAGGAGACAACCAGAGCAAGAGAGGACAGCATTAGGGGTATATTCATAAGAATACCATGCAATGTATACAAAAGAAACAAGAGGATTGATTCAGATATAGTGACGAGTAAGGCAGAGAGGTGGAGATAACGACACGCACAGGATAGACAGAGCGAAGCAATAAGACGGGACTGATGAATATTAAAAATTTATTTGGCTTGTCGCCCCCTGCTGTTGCTTAGGAGAACAGCAGGATAAAGCGCTCACCTTGGGCAGCCCCAGATCTGTCCACGGAGCTTTGCTCGGATGCAAGAGTTTCCATGAGCCAGGGCAGCAAGTCCTCAAAGCAGGATTCACCCATACCCTTCACCATAGCACCCAGCGCTTTGGCAGAGACTGTGCGCACCTGTAAGGGGAGAGGGACAAATTTAGAAAGGACCTTGTAGAAACTTTTGTGTTGAACTTGTGGGTTGTGGGTGAGATCCTAAACCAGAGAAGCAACTGTGGAACCAAAGAGAGAGAGAGAGAGAGAGAGAGAGAGAGGGGGAGAGAGAGAGAGAGAGAGAGAGAGAGAGAGAGAGAGAGCGCAAAAGAGAAAGAGAGAGAGAAAGAAAGAGAGAGGGAGAAAGACAGAGGGGGGGGGAGAGAGAGAGAGAGAGAGAGAGAGAGAGGGAGAGAGTGGATCCAAAGAAAGAGAGAGAGAGAAAAAGAGAGATTCTGACCTCAGGTACAGGGTCCAGCAGCGATGCTTTGAGTCCAGGAATCACACTTGGCAGGTATGGAGACAGATCCTAACCACAGAGACAAACAAACAAACAAATAAACAAAGCTTAGTAACCGCCATCAGAAGTACACAGCAGCTTAACAGCTTTGACTCATACATAGAAACCAAACGGCAGAAATCATTTCTGTGTGACTTGCTGCAGTGCGATACCTTCTGGTCGGTGAGGGAGTACATGTTCCCGATGATCTGGGCGGCCATTTTACGGGTGTCGGTGGAGCGGTCCTGAAAAGCCCTCTGGACGACGGGCATGATCAGGGCCAGAGACGGAGCGTCGATGAAGTGGACGAACTTAGTGTCCAGCAGCGTCTGCAGACAGTGCTGTGTCTTATGGGAGGGGTCAGTGAGGGCGTCCAACAGGATTGGCGTGATAGCTGAAAGGAGAGTGGAAAAATTAATTATGAATACACACACACACACACACACACACAAACCACTGAAACCAATTACCATTAGGGATTACTTGTTCAAATGAGCCAAGAAGAGTACAAGTTGAAGGTGACCTTGACGAAGTTTTATACGTGCACTAAATGTATTTGTTTTTCCATTAACTCTCCCCTCTTGTCCCTCATCGGTCTCAGAGGTAACAAAGAAAAACCCCACGTTTTAGCTGCATTTCTGTCTCAAAGTAAAAAACTGACCTTTGCTTTCCCTTATAGTCACGTTCACACGTTTTCTCTCGCTCTTTCTCACTCACCCAGGATCTCGGGGTTGCGAATGACGGAGCCGATCTGTCGGAGGGCCTGCTGGCCAGCCTTCTGGACTTTCACGTGGGAGTCGGTCAGAACCTCCGTCAGTTTGGGCACAATGCTGGGCAGACAGGAGGACAACTGCTTTGGAGCACAGTAAGCCATAGCACCCAGCAACTCCACGGAGCCTAAGCGGAGAGGGGGAGAGAGGGGGAGAGGGAGAGAGCGCTCATATTTCAAACAATCAGGTCACGCTTGTCTGTCTTGTTTAAAGTTTAATAAATAAGAGCCTAAGTATGCCACGACTAGCAAAAAGAACATGACCATGGTCCTGATTAAAATTTAAGTATTTCATGCCCCATGCTCCGCTAAAACGCAAGCGAGTTTTGCTTGTAACTGCGAGCCTTTCGTAGTATCATGACTGTAGAATGACAAGCGTAACGACCAGTCATCTATCGCGGTGAACACCCACCTGCTTTGGTCCTCCAGGATTCCTCCTCCAGCGCCACCAGGAGAGAGGGCAGCACCAGCTTCACCCCGTGGGCGCTGAGGTTCCTCATGACCGCCTTGGCACAGTCATCCGCAGCCTGGCACAGAGGAGAAGCAGTAGGGTGAGTGGATGTTTCAGAGCGAACAGAGATGGCAGGAAGGAGGGGTACGACAGAACGGTAGAGACGACCAAAGACGCGGTTTAATTAAGGACGGAAATGGAAAAGCGCATTGAGACGGAGGAGCAGACGTACCTCTCTGACGTACTGGTTGCCGTCTCCGAAACACAGGAGGAGGTGGGGGAGCACGTGAACCACATACGGCTCAAAGAGTTTCCCGAGCATGTTGCACAACATCTCAAACGCAAACAGGGCTCCTGAAAGACAGAGAGAGAGAACGAAAAAAATCACATTTCATCCTCCAGATGTCATTAAAACATCAGCTAGTAGTTCGCCGAAGTGTTGCTGAGATGGTTCCAACTGTATTATGACGATAGATATTGTCCGAATGAAAAGAGAGCGTGTTGGAAGTAGAGGTGTGTCAGCCTAGCACAGCTGACCTTCTCTGCGTCTGAAGTTCTTTTTGTCTTGGATGGCGTCCGTCAGGGTGGTCATGATCTCCTGCTGTTTGAGGGACAGGATGCCCAGGCCCTTGACCAGGCCGGCCAGGCCGTAGGCCGCGCCCTTTCTCTCGGCGTACTTGTCGCTCTCCAGGAGCAGCTGCAGGAGCTTCCGCACCATGCCCCCGGCGTCCTCCTTTATGGCTGGCACCAGAGGGGGCAGGCAGCTGGCGACGGACTCCTGAACCTGAAAGAGCAGGTGCAGGGCCCACGTCACAATACAAATCTTTCCGTTTTAAGTGGAGGAATCCAAGACGAGAAAAGGCCGACGAAACAAGGTCAACACAGACGGGTTCGCACACAGAGCCTAAGTGTTTTGATCCGCAATGAAGAGCGAAGGACCAAAATAAAGAGAGAGGAACGAGGAATGGAGGAGAAAAAAAAACGAAAACAGAAAACGAAACCTGCGTTACCTGTTGTGAAGGTGTGGACAGGGCAGTGATGAGCTTGGCTACGATGGGCTTGACTTTGGGGTCGCTCTTGTCCAGATGTTTGGCCAGGGAGCCCATGAGAATGACCACGCTCTGTCTGACCGAGTCATAACTGGCATCCTGGGGAGCGTTCTTAAGGAACTCCTCAAACACGGGGAGCAGGGAGCTCACGTTGTCCTGGTAACGCAAAAACATCACAATCAACACAACTGTTACATTAAAAACATCGCTGTCGACATGTATTACTTGCGTAGTATGGCAAATAACATTATTGTTCTGCTTATATTCAATAATACTTTCAATAAAACACATGACAGTGGAATGGATAATTGGGTGGATGGATGGATAAAAGTTAATGTGTGGATACGGATAGACGTAAATGCATGGACTGAGATAAGAACAGGGATAGATGGATGGAGATGAATGTATTGATAGAGAAGGATGGGTGGATGGATGGATGGATGGGTGGGTGGATGGAGATGTATGTATGGATAGAGATGGAGATGAATGTAGGGATGGAGATGAATGTATGTATGGAGATGGAGATGTATGTATGTATAGAGACGTATGGGTAGATGGATGGGTGGATGGAGATGAATGTATGTATGGAGATGGAGATGTATGTATGGATAGAGATGTATGGGTAAATGGATGGGTGGATGGAGATGAATGTATGGATGGAGAGGGATGGGAGGATGGATGGGTGGGTGGAAAGAGATGAATGTATGGATGGAGATGGATGTATAGACAAGGATAGATATAAGAACAGAGATGGATAACTAGATGAGCTGTTTTTTTGAGGGGCAGGTTTGTACCTTGCCGTGAGTGTTGAGGGCAGACAGAGCGGCGTCCAGCATACAGCGCCTGACCTCCACGTGGCGATCGTTCAGAGCGTCAGGGACGAAGAAGAGGAACAGAGGAGTGACCTGGGTCTCATCCAAGTACTGAGCCAGCTTATTGAGAGCCAGGGCGATACCACACCTGCACAGAGCAGAGACGTCAGCAAAAAAACCCCAAAAAAACCAAGCCAGGAGCCTGAACGACTGCTTCAACGTGATAATTCCATAGAACGTTCTATCAACAGAATACTCAGATCTTTACCTGGCTTCCCATTGGTCAGGAGGCGCCTCAGAGATGACCCGGCCCAAAGCGTCCAGAACAGGGGGAGGTCTCTGTAGTAACACAGGCTCAAAATCAATATACAGGAGCCCAGACTGCCAAATTAGAGCTCATTACCGAAATGGTGTAACTACATTATCTGTACAACCCATGTTTTGCTCATTTTCTTGTAAAGTGGGACTCATACGATGTGGTTAGCTTAAACAGTGATTACAAATTTAACCCTTTAGGAAGGAACCAAAGCGCTGACTGGTCATTGCAGGAGTAAGACTGAATGGTGTGTGGGCCAGTGGGCTGGAGACTCACGTAGAGTTTTTGGTGGTAGAGTTCGGTGAGTTGGGCGAGTACACTGGGAGCCTGGTCACGGTACTGGCTCACGGCGCTGGACAGGGCCTCAGCTCCAGCAGTCCGCACCACCTCCTCGTGATGGGTCACGTCAGCAATCAACAGAGGACAAAGCTCAGGAACCAACTCCAAACACAGGGCCTGCGACAGTCTGAGACAGACAGACAGACAGACAGAGAGAGAGAGAGACAGAGAGACAGAGAAAGAGAGAGAGAGAGAGACAGAGAGAGAGAGACACAAAGAGAGAGAGAGAGAGAGAGACACAAAGAGAGAGAGAGAGACAGACAGAGAGAGAGAAAGAGAAAGAGAAAAAGAGAGAATGTGAGAAAACTCTAACACTGCATCATCACAGTTTGAGGACAAAATGGAGAACGAAAGTGAGATGCACTATTGAAGTCTGCATGGAAAAAGAAAAAAGTCTCACTCACTTCTCAGCGAGTTCTCTGCCCTCCTCTTCCACGTCAAATTTGGCCACCCAAAGCCTGCGCAGCAAACTCATGCCGTTCGGATCAGCACTGTCTGTGGGCAAAGCCAACTCCATCTCCAAAAGACCCTGTACACACACACATAGACACACACACACACAGTGTCAATGACAATGTGTTTGTGAATCAAACCCCAGAGAGAATTTCGGTGGTGGTGGTAGACGCCCTCACTTTTTGTGAGGACCATGTCTCGCACAGCAAGACAAGGAGAAAGAGTGAGAGAGAGAGAGCGAGAGAGAGAGTTAGTGTGCTAAAGAGACAGACTGTATGACTGTATGTAAGAGAGCGTGCGCGTGTGTGTTTTAGCTCCTCACCCTGAGGGCGGCGTCTCTGACGGAGAAGCAGGGAGAGAGCAGGGCCTCCAGGAGCACGTCTATCTCAGGCTGCTCCGCCAGCGCACAGCCCTCGTCGCCCCCGGCGCTGGCACACAGCGCCGTCAGACAACCAGAGGCCAACACCTGAAACACACCCAAAACCCACACACACGGGCACCGGCATTACTGAACTGCCACGCTCAGTTAAAACCCTTTAAACACGACACAAACAAAACTCATCAGACATAACACATTACACACGTTTATAACGTTGGTAATGAACGTGATGCAGAATTGTGAGTGTAAGAGCGTGAGTCTGTGTGTGTGTGTGTGTGTGTGTGTGTGTGTGTGTGTGTGCGTGCGCGCGTGTACCTGGAGGCGTGGTGTGGATGTGCCGATGACTTTTGTGAGGAGCATCAGCATCCCGACCCTGGGGAGCAGCTCGGGACCATTCTGACGTAGAAACAATCACATAAAAACATAATCAAACGTACGAAAAACGCAACATTTAGAGATAAAGTAAAAGGAGAAAGACTGTGTGTATGCGTGTGTGTGTGTTTGATAAGAAAAAAAGCCCTGGGAGAGTGGCGCGGTGGTGATGCTTACCTCGTCGATGACCGTGTCGTCGGTGTTTGTTTGCCCGCGGAGCTGAGCGTGTTGGTTGATGACCTGTAGCGCTCGGGTCATCACGGTCTCCGTCTCCTCGGAGGTTCCGCTGTTCTGACTCAGCACCGCTTGCAGCAGAGGGAAACAGAAAGAGAAAGCCGGGGCGGCCATCGGCTGGGCCTCTGAAACCAAAAAGACAAAATGACAACGTGACTGATACGCTCTCTGTGTGTGTGTGAGTGTTTTGTGTTTTACCAACGTCTGGAGACAGATTTTTCACTAAATTCTTGTCTGTGTGAGTGTGTGCACGTGGATGAAATGAAGAGGCCCTACGTTTGGAGCCAAACTGAGTCTGCAGGCTTTCTTTACAATTCACATGAATTTTAGTGAGTAGAATAGGCATTTTATTCAAATAAAATGTGTTTTCTGAGTGTGTGTGTGTGTGTGTGTGTGTGTGAGTGTCTGGAATCCCAGTGTGAGGGCACTCACCGGCTTTGCCCTCTCTCTGTGGGACTGTGTGTGTGTACAGCAGCAGGACCGTGCGTTGAGTGGCTGTGTTCAGGTCCTCCTGAGCCCAGGCTTGGTCCAGATCACACTCTGGTTTCAAAAGTCGCAAGGTCACCTGACCCACCAAGACGGCTGAGAGCAGTGACAAGTAAACAATTGAGAGAGAAAAACAAACAAACAAAGTTTCAATCTGTCAATTCAGCACATTTCAGTTTTAAATTCTGGCCAGATAACAAATAAACTAAGCGTAAATGGAGTTAGTTGCTGAACTCTTTTGTTTCTATAATAAACACTGTCAGAGGAAGAAAAGAAACTGAGACTTCTGATTGGGTAAGAACCTCCCCCATCACTGAGTTAGCTATGAAGTCGGAAAAAGGGGGAGGGAAGGAGAGAAAGAAAGAACATGGAGAAAATGACAGGACGCCTTAATAAAAACAGTATCTTTCAACCCTTCCCGCTTGAGTAAGGACGGTCTAACAGGCAGACGGTCCGTGTGGAGCTGGGCGTGAGAGAAGACTGCGTACCGAGATGACAGAGCTCTTTGGGAAGCAGACAGAGACCCATGTCCAGGAAGCAGTGTCTGAGGGAGGGGGCAGCCAGCGGAGACTGCAGCAGGGGCAGCAAGACCTGAAGGACACCCGGCAGATGCCAGGAGATCTGAGGGGGCTTACTCGCCAACACTGCCTCCAACAAACCCACGGCACACTGCAGCTCCATGTCCAACTGAGAGAGAGAGAGAGAGAGAGAGAGAATGTCAGACCAGAGATAGAAAAGTTAATGGCTGCTATTTCACTTCACCCCAATGCGACAAGGCAATTAATCAAGCTCACTAGAAAGAGAGAAGGACTGGAAAGTGAGAGAGAAGACTGAATCATAAGAAAAGTAACGCTTGCGACAAAGGTGAAAAAAAAAAAAAAGGAGAACCCACAGAGCGTATTCCAACGGGTTTTGGATTTTGCTTAAGTCTGACATGAGCTGTCTAAGGTACTGGCAACGGAGAAAATCCAGAAGCAAGAGCACACAGAACAACGTTCGCCTACCCCCTGCATTCTCTTGCGGATGCCGGCCTCTTTCTCCAACTGGTTCTGCATCATCTCCTTCTGTTTGCTGGTCAGCTGCACCTCCTCTTTGATTCCTTTCTTCTTCTTGATCTCCTACAGGGGCAGACACAGACACGGGAAAGTTTCATCTTAAGCCTCCGACTGGTTTAGCCAATTCAGAACTCACTCTCTCTCTCTCTCTCAAGTTCTCACCTCCTGCAGCTCCAGTTCGATGATCTGCTCTTTGAAGGAGTAGGCCTTGTTTTCTCGCTTCAGGTTACCTTTCTTGCTGCTCTCCTTCTGCGCACTGAGAGCAGAGAAAGGGGAGGCAAAAAAAAGGACGGTATGAGGAGAGAGGAATTGTTAAACTCACACCTGCGCGCAAACGCACCTCAGTGTCTTTTTCAGCCGCCCCCCCCCCCCCCCCCCCCCAAAAAAAACTCCAAAGTGGAAGTATGAAGATTTTACGACGGTGTGCGTCAACGTTACTTTCAAAATGACGTTACACGCACAAGGTGTCAGAAATGAAGAGTGTTAAGGACCGGCGAATACACGGAAACAGAAGGTTATTGTAAGGAAAGACAAAGTGGAACCGTATGAAGGGGAAGAACAAAAAGAGACGGAGCTAAATCCACTGACGAATCGCAGCCGTACCTCTGGATGATGCTCTTGTCATACAGCTCTCCCTCTGGTGTGAGCATAATGGCATACTCGTCACGCGTCACCTGTCGCAGCGCCGGATTGGACAGCAGCTCTGTCACGTGACTCATCACCCGTGGGAGGAGCTTTCCAGGTGAAAGAACAGACAGGGCACCTACTGCATTCCTCACAGCCTGTAAAGCCAAACCGAAGCGCCATGAAAGAGGGTAACACATCAGTCATATACTCGCTCAGACATGCTGACAGTTAATCAATGTATTCTCAGTCAAAACAAATCGATATTTCATCTGATATGATTCTGAAAGAGGTTTTTACGGGGTCTCGTAAAGGCCAGAGAGGCGTGGGTGACGGACCTGATTGTCGGTGTTGGCCTCCAGCAGGCGGGGCAGGACCGTCTCCAAGTGTTTGTCAAGAAACTCGACAGCGTCGATCTTCATGCTGGACAACAAATGTGGCCACAAGTCAGACCGGACTGAAACTGTGAAAGGAACGAGAGACGAGACGAGGAATGGGAGAAGAGAAGGAAAAAAGAGAAGGGAAGTAATGAATGCCTGGGTTTCAAAAACCAAATCAGAAGCATATATCATTCGATCATCTCACCAGTGGTGTCAGTGAATACACTTAAATCAATCTATCTGAAAATTGTGACAGACAGACAGACCTATAGAGGGGTGGTGGGTGACAATGATGAGGTCCAGGGCCAGTTTTTCAGCTTCGGCTGTGTCATTCCACTGGCCTGCCACCGCACAGATCACACTCAGAGCTTCCAGAAAGATCCGCGGAGGAGTGTATGAACGTCCCAGTTCTGTCAACTCCCCAGTTTCTGTCTGCAGAAGATCTGGAGATATCACCTGAGGGACAGAAACAAAAAGAGAGCATGAGAGAGAGAGAGACATGACAGAAAGAACGAAGTAGGAAGAAAAGAAAAAAAACATTCAGTGAAAAAATCCCATTTGTAACATTATAATATAACTCCCCCTGCTGTCGTCAGTGTGAGCCCAACAGACGTTTACCTTGTGTTTGTTGATAACCACACGTAGCTCCCCCAGAAGGCCATGGGCCAGGCTGGAACCGCCCAGTGAGGAGAGCAGTTTCTTCACCGCCTGGTGGGCACGCTTCCGCACGCGCCACACACGACAGAGCAACACTGCCACTGTGGCCTGGTGGTACATCCTGAACAGGGCACAGACGCAAATGAAGGTCGATTACCAGGAAGGACACGCGATGATATTACATGCTGAACAGTAACGTGAGGTTTAGATAAATGTCTCTTTCATTTAAGGAATTTTAAACATCTTTTAAATACTGGAACAGATAGTGATTGTCAAAATCACAGTAAGAATAGGAGCGTGAACAGAGAAGAAAAATGGATGGGGACTCACTGGGACTTGTTGTTGTTGCTGAGTCGGTGCGGCTGATCCAGGAACAGTCTCTCACACAGCTGCAATACTGTACTCAGAGCTGAAGGCACAAACCATAGTCATATGTATATGTGTGTGTATGCGGATTCATAACTGCAACTGTATGTATGTATGTATGTATGTATGTATGTATGCATGTATGTACAAAATCTCACCTTCCTCGTTGGCCTGGGAGAGAAATTTCTCCGTGGTGAAGAGAGGTTTCTTCTCGTCCAAGATTAGATTCCAAAAGGGGGCTAATTTGGCCTCTACAGAAAGAACACAGTTATACAAACCTTAGTTACTGCACACAAATTTATTTCTTGACCTCATTCACATCACTCATTTCACAGTGTTCAAATTAAACCACATCCTGCGACTGGCCCGTGTGTATAATGATGGTTGATTACAGAGAGACAGACAGTGTAAAACATAAGAGATCTGCTGACCAGTTTGAGTCTCCAGCAGGGAAAGCCGACACAGCAGGACCGACGCGGCCACGCCCTCGGCCAGCAAAGCCTGCTGGGAGCTCTGAGCTGCTGCTTTCTCAACCGTCTGAATGAGGAGGGGGACGAGATCGACAGCCTGGCTTAGTGTGTCACCTACAGAGGAGACAGGAGGAGAGCAGGGAGACAGGAGGAGAGAAGGGGAGAGAGGAGGAGACAGGGGGAGAGAGGGGGAGAGAGGAGGAGACAGGGGGAGAGAGGAGGAGAGGTCAGAGAGAGACGGAGATATGTTTCACAGCACACTCACATCATCATCACCAAGTATCTTCATCATTAACACTGTTCATATGAAAGAAAACCCCAGAAAGACCAGCACATAAGATAAAGGTATGATACTTGCCACAGGTCTCCATTCTTCATAGAGGATTTGTTTCATGCACAGTGAAGGAGCGTGATGTGTGTATGGAAGAAGGGCAGTGATTTTTTTCATACCCAGAGGGTAAAAGAGCGTGATGTGTGTGATGTGGGGGCCTAGTGGTGACTAACCTTTGAAGGCCCCCAGCATGGCCTGGAGGTACGCGTGCCGAACGGCCGAAGTGGAAGTCTTCAGGGTGAAGGCCTTTTTAAACCAGTCTATCAGAGCGGCTGGCACCTCCACACTCAAACGCCCCGTCCAATGAGACAGCACTGAGACCGCGTGCACCAGAGTGCCCTCGTGAACTGCCGTAAACACACACAAACAAACAAACAAACGAATTCAGTTTCTGAAAGTCATGTATCAGGGTGGAGAGATGAATTTCTACAAAACCAAGAAAGAAAGAGGACAGAGGAGAGGAGAAAAGAGATGGAAAAAAATGATAAAAGGATGAAAGATCTTGAGAGTTAAAGAAAAAGATAAAACAGAAAGACAGAGTAACTGCGAGTAGGAGAGAAGAAAAAAAATGCTGAAATGTCAGTTGACAGTTACCTTCTTGTTGAAGGAATGGAATGAAAAGTAGGGCCATGCTAGAGCTGAGAGTCTGGTTAGAGGAGCCAGAGACCGCGTGGTGACTACAACTCCCGATTCCTGAGGACAAAAAATATAAAACCAAAGTCATTACGCATTCCAAAAAAAAAAAAAAAAAACCCCCCCGCAAAAAAACAGCATAGTCGACCTGAGACACATGTTTGAGTGTATATGAGAGTGGAAGAGATGTTTTAAGCCTCTACCTGAGAGGACACTTATCTTCTGGGCCACCACAGTAAGTTTCCCCTCTGAGCCTGTAATGGCACAATACACCAGACACAGAATATTACTACAGCACAAAGAACAGACTGACAACACTGAGAAATGTGGCTATAAATGTCCTACATAATCAGAGTGTGATGACAAAGCTTTGTGTGTGTGAGTGTGTGTGTGTGTGTGTCCTGACCTCCCAGGATGCCGAAGAGGTGTGTGACGAGGTCCTGGACAGCGGTGGCATCACTGCACTGCTGAGCCAAGTTCTGTAAGGCTTGGACCGCCTGCTCCATCAGCTCTGAGTTATTGGCCTTCAGCTGACCTAAAACACACACACACACACACACACACACACACACACAGCATATAGCATCAGTCCTTTGACGCGCATGTAAACTGACAAAGAAAGACATGCACAGCTGCTTTGACATTGTGTGAACTCTGGTGTGTGGTCAAAAACAGCACACGCATAAACTCTCTGATGGGCTCTGACTTACTGGCAATGCCCTTCCCAATGTCCATGGCATACTGGCTGAGGTCCAGAGTGAGAGAGGCCAAAAGACACGAGATGGCTGATGAGAAGAGAGGAAAAAGATGAAAAAAGTATATTAAAGATGGGGTGAGAGAGAGAGAGAGAGAGATTCAATGGCAGTCAAATGGCAACTTGCTGGAGAGCAGCATTTTAAATCTTTTCCTAAGCTGTCTAAGTACTTATCAATACCTGGTAGGAAATGCATCGGTGAAAGCTCTGAGTATGTGATTATATATATACACACACATATATGTGTGTGTGTGTGTGTGTGTGTGTGTGAAAGAGTATGTAAGTAGGGACTCACTTTGCATGGAGTTCTCTGGACTTCGTAGCATGGCTTTCTGTAGGGTTGGGAGGAGCTGCTCCTTAAACTCTGAGTGGGAGACATGCCTCAGCACAGAGCCACTTTTTTCCTGCTCACACACACACACACAAACACACACACAAAAAAAACATTTCAGTGCACAGTCTCCGGGTCAAAGAAAGACAGATCTCCGATCAGTCTACGGTTTCCCCAACATTCTTGTGCCGGGACTGAACGCTAGGGAATGAATACTAAAACACTCACATTGGTACAGCGAATGAGATGCATAAATGGATCTAAACAAACTGGTTTTTAAGGTTATACTGTGAATATACACTCACCAGGATGTGCGAGTGTGGCCTGGTCTTGCTCATCAGAACTGTCTTCATATAGAGATCCAAAAGTGCCGTCTACAACCACACAGAACACACGTTTCACTCTCATACTGAACACTCGATGCTGAAATGATTTGGAATACAGAGGCAGAGCTTTGGGGGAATATGTATTTTTGGGATGTGGAACCTTGTGCTTGTCGATGGTGCCAATGTCTTTCTGGGCTGTGCAAAAGTCCACACACACGCCAAGCAGGACCAGAGAGGAAGGGTTCTGATCCAGACTCAACAGAGTGCTCATGTACTGATCGGCCAGGCCCGGATTCTGGACGGAAACGACCAAAGAGACGTTCACAGATCGAAACATTCACAGACAAAGCGCTTTTGGGTCATATTAACTGCATCCTTTATTTCGTTAAACGTGAAAGTATTAAAAAAAAATCGCCAACCTCCTTCCAAATTTGGGTGAGACTCTTCAGTGCAGATTTGAGGGCATTACGGGAAGCTCCTCCCACTACTTCAGCCAATAACAGGCTCTGAACCTCCAACTATCAAAGAACAGATGGAGAGAATAAAGGAAGCACGTTAAAGACACATCAAACGGAGAAAAGACCGACTCGATGACCCGCGATCGTACAACCAACGGGCTTAAGGCACTAAGACTTTCTTTAAATATGCCACGCAGTTCACGAATGACGCCAAGCGTGTCTTAAACAGATTCCTGTCTAGAGTGGCTCACAAGGGTTAACAAAAAGGACAAAAGCAAAAAACGTACTTCGGGCTTTTTTTTCGGTGCGATTCTTACTCTGCGCTCTACGGGGAACAGCAGTCGGGTCACTCACCAGTTTTTTCCAGTTGGGGCCCTCTCTCTTCTCTGAGGAAGAGAAGACGGCACGTACCAGCACGCAGGTCCAGGCCAGAGCTGTGGTAGCTGCCGACGCAGAGCTCTTACTGTAGACGCAGGGGGAAGAAAAAAAAAAAAAAAAAAAGACATGAACATCTTTAGAAAACTTCTAGTAACTTCCTAACTGAAGAGCAGTAATGAACAGAGGTCACAGCTGTTGGCTAATACAAATCAATAATCTGGGAAGAAGATTGATGACACATGCACCAATTTAAAAAAATTTAAACACAGTCAGCAAAAGTATATATGTATATATATATATATGCGGTATCTTGCATTATAATCAGAGATCAAATGCAAGATTCAGGTAAGGTCCTCAAATGTACAGTTTGACATGCTTGTTTTGTAAGAGTGCAATCTGATCTAGGTTCAGTCTTACCCAGGCATACCGCTCTTGCTAATGACTCCACTGCTGAGCAGGCAGTTAGAGAGGTTGGTTGCTATGGTATCCGGCTGAGCTTGGGCCAGCAGGTCGATGATGGAGAACATGACTCGTCGAGAGGCAGCATCCCTGTGAAACACATTGACATTCAGCTTGGTATAACACTATGCCCACAAACATATACACGCAAGCAATTTACAAGTGTTACATTCATGTAACGTTAATCGTATAAAATTCATCATATAAATATTCACATTAGAATTTCAACACGGCTAAATCTGCGGTGAGGGAGTGTTGAATTTCCGTGTTGTCCAATCAAAATGGGTCTTAAATGCAAAATAAAAAAAAGTAGAAGGAGCAGCATTATTACAACACAAAAGAACTAGTCAGAAACTGCAACCAGTAACATAATACAGCACAGAAGATTAAAGCGTTAATCAAAGTGGTTTAAGAATTTTAAGCTCTGAGAGAAGGAGGAGCCGATGAGGAGCTGTGAGGAGGCTATGTGGTACTCACCTGTATCTGTGGAGAGTGAGGCAGAAGAGTTTGCACAGGCCTTTGATGGCTGGCTCCGGTAATTCTACAAACAGGCATTAAATATGGTCATTGAAAACCACAGACGTGTCCAAATCACTAGTTGCATTCCACAAGGAGGAGGACTAAGCATGTGACAGTTCACAAAACTGACAGTAGGAATTTTTTTTTTTTTTTTTTTTTAAACTGAAACTCACCTTTTCCACTTATGCATTGCTTCAGTTCTTCCACAATCTCTTTTCGCTCTTTCACACTTGATGTTGTCACTTTCACAGCAAATTTCTTTAGTGTATCAGAAACCTAGCATGACAGAAACATACACATACCTTTTAAACGTGTTACTGCAAGAGGAGAATGTCAACACAGTATGTCAATATTAAACACAGAATACGAGCTGCAACGGTGGATTACTGGCAACAAGTGAGAGTTGGATCCAGCTGATCCGAAAGCAGAAAGTCGCCATAAATCGAGTTCGCTTACATAATAAAACAAATCACCAGAATCACGAATCTAAACCAAATGACTGACAAACCCACGTCGACTGTAATTTCATTTGCTTAGCGGAGGGACCTTAATTACTTTCCAAAAATGTTACGTCATCGCAGCATGTTTGCAAATAGCCTTTCCCCACACACTTCCAGATGTTTCACAACTATTCAACTAAGATTCTCCTTCTACAATCAGCACCGGAAAAAAAAGAGGGCAACCGAGAGATTCACGAACATAACAAGAGTAACAAACCATCTTTCAGACACGCTGGGTCTCTCGGTCTGTGCACTCTAACTGTGAGTTCATGGAATTCTAGTAAAGTTCGCCCAGAAGTATCTGTGCTACCGCCAGGTATCTCACGATTACTCCCACTTTTACCTTCACACATTGACTCCTGGCTAACTTATCTACGCTGCTCTTCATTACCATGGTGTCACATGGTACAAAATCCACAACTGGACATAATGGTGAAGACTGACTATCTACAAAATGGAGCTGAGATCGAAGTTAAGATTCGGTCTCACAGAAGCTAGCTAGCGTTGGCTTGCCCCTTGCCAAAGCACTCTCGTTCTGTTGCTCAGTTTGCTCGCATTGTTAACGAAGTTATTCTGTGGATCGAAAGCTTCGGCATATCTCTCTTTCTGTGCTCTAAGTTAGTCGTTTTCGACCACTAAATCGTGTGAAAATGGCAAACATTAAATATAAGATGGTGGTAAAATGAGTAACTTGATAAGCATGGGGATAATGTAATTTCAGTCATGATCACACACGAACCTGCGTGTCCGCTGCCATCTTGCCGGTCTCGATCTGGAAAGACTTTATGTCGTCTCTTCCGGGTCATGTACCACATCCTCATGCTCTTCTATGCGTGCAGTACACGTCTGCGTTGATTTTCTCCTAATGCTGAAGCATCAGGATTGAAGAAGTTACACATTCTTTTTCTGGCCTTTGAATATACTTTTTCAAAAGTTCGCATTAGTTATCATTTTTAATATATCTATCTATATATACACACACACATATAACAAGGTATATCTTCCCAGAGGTTGAAATTTTCCGTTGGGAACGGTTCGAAATGGGGAAAAAAAAACAACCAACCAAACAAACAAAAAAAAACAAGACACACAAGACATGGGAAGAATATATCTTTATTTCGATATGATTAGAATCAGTTAACAGAACTCCCAAAGCATCAAACAGTCTTCAAGGCTCTATCCTTGTTTTCCATCTGACAATACCCAGGCAAAAATGACACGGTATTTCTTGTGGACAAACTCGCCAAAGGCGTCTCTTTTGTTGGCGGGTAGCTCTTTCACATTTAGAAAAAAATATAAGCAAAATTCCTCAAAACCGCATCTTCTGCGCAGACAGTGATAGCGCTGAGTAACTGGCGTAAAACTGAAATTCAGATTTTTCCATACCGATCATTTTAGGATTACATCTGAAAAACACCGTAGAGCCGTAAAAAAATAAACATGTTTACGAGCAGGTTATTTCCTTCCTGGTCCTTGCTTTACACAGCCTCAGTAGTGATCCACAACGTTTCAGCTGATTTTATGTCAAGCAGATTGTAACAGAGTGTCGATTATCAACTAGCTATAAAGTGAAATGATGATGGAAAAAAAAAAAAATCCTGATGTAATTTCATAGCCTTGTTCTGAAAACGGAAATGAAACATCCTGGAAGGCATTCTGTGAGAATTATGTCACACATGCATTAACCTCTCCTCTCAACTACCATCTCGTTTACATTGCTATTTCCCAAAATCAGCAGATTAATTTAAGACTTGCCAAAAAAAAAAAAAAGAAAAAAAGACAAACAGAAAGGTATCAGAATTGTAATACAGCAGTTGCCTGGTACGGACAATAAGAATGAGAGAATAAATAAATAGGTTTTTTTTTTGAAAGAAAGAAAGAAACACTGTGTTTTCAGATTAGCACAATATCGTCACAGCCATTTTCACATATATCAATACCTTTATGATTTTTATCATTTATAATGTTGAGTGGTTATTTCAGTAATGTGTGTGAACAAAGCGTCTGAGCATAAATGTCGATTGTGTGAGTTCTAAAACATTAGTTCGGGTGGTATATATAAGAATTATGGGCTTGCAAAAAATAACAGTCAAAACACTAGCTCCTCTTCATGTAAATAATAAAATTCTTGCCCTGAAAATGGTAGAATAAATCCACATCTAATCAGATGTACAGTTAGAATGCGGCATTGAAACCTAATGAAGAAGACAAAAAAATAAAAGGAAAAGGTAGTAACACTGATGATCTTTTACCATATAGTACATGTGTGTTGCATCCATACATCTGTAAGTGAGCTTTAAAAATATCTTCAATAGCAGAGATGTGATCTTGGAGGATAAGCGGTTCTTCTCAAACACACATTATCATCTCCCATACAAAATTCACAATAAATATACTTCTGTCTTCTTATACGTACTAAAAACACTATCTTGATACATTTTCACGTGTAACAAACTGCGTTCTCAGACAAAGATAAAAATGGAGATACAGACGTGTACACGCATGATTTGCGTTGAAGGTTGCCTCCGAACGCAAACAAAGAACTGACCTTAGCGACAGTGATGTGCATACAGGAAAAAAAACATACAACTACATATCCACGAGTCTCTTCTTCTCTAAGTTTACATGCTCGTCCATCAGTTTTCAAAATGGTCTTTTACGGATGTCTGTGTGTCTAAATGACACAAGAAAGCACATATCACCAATCTGAAAACTGAGAGAACAATTTCCAGTTATTACAAAAAAAAAAAAAAAAAGAAAAAATCACATTTCTTTGTTATCGTCACCACAGCCTTTGCACTGTTATTGGTGTGTTATATAATCTATAAGAGAGGCTTCATAGTTAAAAATTCCATCGCAGGTCAACTGATCCAAACTTTAACCAAGCACTTCAAACGTCTCCATCTTCATTCAAACTCAACCAGTGAGCAGAAAAATCACAGTCAGTAACAAATATTCCACGCGTCTCAACAGCACTTTACTAAAATTCTCCATTTGAAGTACAAGCTGGGCAAAGCATCTCTGAGCACTCATAAGAATAAAATCTCGTGTAGGTCTAACTCTGATCTCTCCCAGCGAAACAGTTGAACTTCTTGCCAAAACTTTGCCTTTCTGTCACTCAGGTGTCTGGTAAACTTTGGCTTTCTGAAAGTACTTCTAGTTTCTATTCATGCATAATAAAACAGGAGGCACATCATCACCATTTGGCATAGATTCCCAATAGGCCCTGCCTACATCACATTATAAACTTCAGCTATCAGTTGTGTCCCCTGACTTCTCAACATTAGTTATGGTCAGCGTCAATGGGTCAGCTTTTAAAGATGCAAACAAGCCTTGGTTAAAAGATGCTGCGATCTGTAGAAAGGCGGAGAAGCTCGCTATAACCTGAAAACTGAATAGCTTGCTGTGTTGAGACTAATCAAACCCAAACCCACTCTGTCACAAACAACATAAAGTTCATTACCCTCACCTATACATGCTACTTCACGTGTTACTGTAATGTCTCTCTCTCTCTTACACACACCTAAATACATCTACACTCACGCATACACACTCACCCCCAAACACGTTAAACTCTACTACCTGAGTAACGCAAGCACTGTCTTAACATTTGACTCACAACACACAGACACACAGTCTAGCTGAATAGTTTGATGAAGCATCCATGGCAGTAGGGTTTGTCATTCTGCTCTTTAAAGGTGCCCTTATTGAGCTGTTTCAGGCAGAAAGCACAGACAAAGTGCTCGGGGTGGAACTTCCGGCCCATGGCGGTGATGCAGCGGCCCGTGATTGGCTTCTGGCAGCCGGAGCAGAGCGAACCCCGTCTCTCGTGGTAATGCACCTCACAGTACGGCTGGTTGTCGTGTTCAAAGAAGCTCCCATTCACAAAGGGTGTGAAACACTCCTGCAGTAACCAAATACACACACACACACAAGCGTATGCACACACACACACACACACACGATTTCAGGAACAGCACGGTTCATCTCTAACCAACAGATACAGGCATAAACTCAACTTTAATAAGTCATCCTAAAGTGTTTGATTTCGACAGTCACTTAAAAAAACTCTATACCCACAAGCTAAACAAAACATATTGGTACTGACCCTACAGACAAAGCACTCTGGGTGCCAGAGACAGCTGAGGGCAGAGATGTAGTTCTCGAGGATGGCACGGGCACAGCCTCCACACTTTGGAGCAAACAGGTCAAAGTAGTCTTTACGACAGTAGGCCTTCCCGTCTTTCTCATGGAAACCTGACGGACACACAGAACAACACTGACAGACTCCTGCAGCACTGAGAGGATTACAGTACAAGACGCTGAAAGCACAGTGGCATTTAGCGGTTTAGGTGACACACTAGTTAATCGCGTGAACAAATATATTAAAGAGGAAGAGTAATGAAAGGGAGGTTTGGAATCTTACCCTCAGGGCCAAAGAATGCTCCACACTGAGCACAGAAAAAGTGTTCAGGATGCCATGTCCTGTCTAAGGCTGTGACCACTTTCTGTAGAAACAGTTAAAAAAAACAGCAACAATAAAAAAAAAACATTTTAGGCTCATTTACCAAAGGGAATGCTTCAACATGAGCGGATGTACATTGAGTGGATATGTTAGAAAACCTGCAAAAGAAAGGGCTGTAAAAAAGGATATTTTAAACAATTGTGCATGAGTGTGTGTGTGTGTGTGTGTGTGTGTGTGTACTTACATCCAATATGGGTCCATTGCAGTAGTAGCAACGTGGGGAGAAAAGGTGATGGTAGTCTCTCTCACAGTACGGCTGTCCATCTCTCTCAAAGAAGTTTCTAGAACCAATCTCCTCCTGACAGTGTGTGCACACAAAGTGCTCTGGGTGCCAGGTGCGTCCCATCGCTGTCACCACCTGTGCACACGCACAAAAACATGTAAAAAAAAAAAAAAAAAAATCAAGTTACTTGGTTTTTAAGCAGTTTTACAATGTCATTTATAGCAATCCTATAACGAAACTACTGGTAAAAAGAGAAACATTCAAGAAAGTAATATTCAAGCGCCCTCACCTGGCCAGCAATGGGTTTGCAGCAGGCTCCACATACCCCCTTGGCCACAGTCTGCACTCCCAGCTTGTGCAGGTCAGACTGCAGACTGCCCAGCATATTGTCCAGTTTATTGACCTGTGTGTGAGGGCCTTTACCCTGAGACATGATCTACAGACAATGGGGAAAAAGTCAGAGGAGAGGAACAAACAAATATGTAGACCAGGCAAAAAAAAACAAACACACATACATTCGCACAGTCGCAAACCATATCACTCACAGACACACGCTTGTAACCACACATAAAGCCTGAACACCATTCACTAGCCAGGACACTAGAATATTGAAATGATTCCATTCCGTCTAAAGACCCTTATCATCTTTCATCATCCATCATTTATCATCAATCATCATCATCAATCCTTTATCATGAATTTATCATTTATCATCATCATTAAACATCATCAATCATCAATCACTGTAGTGTGCAGTTTCTGCAAAGATCACTTAAATCCATCTCAGCTCAGCAATTTCCACAAGCGTCCCTGACAGACTTTTTTCTGCAGAGAGACCATGTATTAATTCAAGGTCAGGTCAAAAAGTCAAACAGACCTGCACTATGACTGACACTTAACTGAGTTTTCCATCTCTCTAATCTTCACAGTCTTAGAAATTCTCACCAACTACCCAATCCTACTGAGCTCAATGGAAAATATGCGTACACACACACACACATACATACATATATATATATAGAGAGAGAGAGAGAGAGAGAGAGAGAGAGAGAACTATACACCGGTGGTTTGTATTTCAAAACAGATAACAGATCCAGCAACAAGAGCTGATCTTTCACTTCAGCAACTCAGAGCAGAGGGAGGAGATTGAGGTTTCCATGCCTGCATTGGAGGAAAGAGGGGGTCATACTCCGTTTGGCAGCCCACGGACACCAGGACTTTGGGAGGAATGGGAGGGGTGGGAGAAGGTGACTGAGCAGGTGGGGGGCGAGGTGCAGGTTTGGGGACAGGTGGAGGAGACTCCACGGGTTGAGGGGCCGGGGGGCTGGGGGGTCTAGGGGGGCTAGGGGGCTTAATCTGGACTGGGGGTGCAGGGGGTTCCACAGGAGGCTGAGGAGGTGGCGTAGGTTCTCTAGGGGGAGGAGGAGTGGGGACACGGGGAGGAGGTGGGGGTGCTGGAGCAGGAGCCTGTTTCACTGGAGGAGGCTTCTTTGGCTCCTCTGGTGGGGGTTGGGGGCGAGGTTGAGGTGGGGGGAGCACTTTCCTCTGAGGGAGAGGTGACTCAGGAGGAATGATAATCTAGAAGAAACAATTGACAGAGTAAAGGAGGAAAAAAGATAGAAATCAAATAAGTATATGCACGAGAAAAAGAAACAAAAAAAAAAAAAAACAGATTTAAGTGAAAAGACAGAAAGAAACTTAGAGAAAGTTTTGAATATTACCTAAGTTTGTGCAATTACAATGAACAGCTATGCCAAGCATGCTAAAAAAGATGAGGGCAAAAAAATCCCTGTCTTTTCAGTCCATCTTCCATCTACCTTATCCACATCAGCTCTAATGTGCTCCTCACGCAAGCGTTTGGGGTTGGACATAACAATGACACCCTCCGTTAGCCAGTCATCCGGCTGCTTCCGTGGGCGATCCTTTTTGGCAATTCCCAGCTTGCCTTGCAATTCTTCAATGAGTCGGTCCTGAGAGCTGCTCTTGTGGAAGATGATTGGGCCCATCTTCCTTCGGATGAGCCCATCCCGGTACATGGGGTGAACGTTGGGTGTCTCCTTGGTGCGTCGTATCACGGATTTGATCTGGGCGGATGGACAGATCCTATCACATGTCAAACGCTCCATAAATGGTGTTAGAGAACACACTAGAAGCAGTCTGGTGATATTTGGTGAAATTTACCACCAGATGACGGAGCGCAGAGACATGCTGAAGCTTAAACTCAGCCCTGGGAAAGGGTTACAATTAGAGGAGTCCACCATGTGAGTTTGGATGCCAAGGTAAGAAAACCTGGCAGCTATTCGCAAATTGCACTTGCAGTTCAACAAACACTGCCCAAAGCACTGCTTTGCCACAGAGTCAGAAAATCTGGGATAAGTGGTGTCAAAATCACAATTGTAAATCACGTTGAAGTTGCAACATGAGGACTCATGTTTCAAAATGTGAGTTGATTCACATTAAGTGTCTTTAAGTAGTTATGGTACCATGGAATCACAGCAACCTATGTGATGCAGTTAGTGAGTGCGGAGAAAAGTTGGTCTACAAAAAATATCTCCATATATGCAAACTGGGGTGAGTACACACTGCAAATCGGCACATCATTCTGTCATTTTGCAATCCACCATGCAGTCAGTCAAACAAGCAACACTAAGGCAAACTCTCCATTCGTCGGTTATGAACTCCTAAACAGTTGTTCCGTACGTGTCCTGATGCAGAGACCCGGTCCACAGCGGAGGGCTGCAGCAGGGGCAGGTCTAACTGGGCATCAGGAGTGCCGGGGCAGGAAGATGGGGTGAGTGAGTCATCCATCCAGCTTGCTTCAGTCAGAGGTGTCATGGAACCATCTGGCCCGTCGTAGGGCAGTTTCAGTTCCATGTCAGCCCAGTCCAGAAGGTCACTCCTGCCGTCCGATTGGTCCTCTGGGATCCCGTCCCCAAGTTCGCTTTCAGTTTGTGTGTCAGGCTGGACCTCCCTGCGATCCATAGCAACAAGAGGCTCCTCAAACACCTCCTGATGCACTTCAGAGTTTACATGTGGAGCCTCTGAGGCCACCAGCGGAGCTTCGGCCTCAGGCTTGGTGAAACTCATAGCTAGGAGCTTATCCAAAGCTTCATCCAGGGAAGGCTCCAGTCCTGGGGTTTCCGGTCCAGCCGGGGGAGCAGGCCTGGGGGGAACAGCCACATGCTCTAGCTGCTCCTCTCTGGCTGGAGGGCTAGGGTTTGTGGGTACGATGGGGGCTGGAGGAGAGGGGGACTTTGAGGGGGTGATGGAAACTGGAACTACCGGGGTTTCAGTGACATTGGGTGGAGAAGAGGTCACGGTGGCTGGAGGTGAGGATTTGGGTTCAGAGCTTGGCAGACGTGATAGGTTATCGACAGCTGGAGTAGCTAATGGGCTTATCCTCTCTGGGGTTGTAATAACAGCAGGGGAGCGTGGAGGACTGGGGGACTTAGGAGCTGGTGCAGAAAAGGGGGATTCTGTCTTGAGAACAGGACTTGTTGAGGGACTGATGGATTTGTTTGGGCTTGGCTCACATTTACCAGGAGATATGGAGGGTGTGGAAGTAGTGGTAGTCTGGGATAGAACCACCAGAGATTCCACATGAGAGCTTAGCATGGAGGGGGAGACATCAATGATGTTGTCCGGATTGGGGTTTGCCACAGGGGAGAAGCGAGCAGTGGGCTGGGAATGAACTGGAGGATTAGGGATAGGTTTTAGGGTGGTCACAGGAGCCAGTGTAATACCCCCAGGTTCACCAGAGTCTTCCACTATGTGTAACTCAAGAGGTACTGGAGGGGTTGGGAGGGGAGAGTAACACGCGGGTTTCGGGGGGACGCTTGGGGATGGGGAGGCTGCAGCAGGGGCTGATGGGACAGCAGGAGGAGCGACCTCTCCAGCAGTGGAGGTGTTTGCTGTTTGATCAAACAGAGGCTCAGAGTTTAAGGAGCCCAAAGAACTGGGCTGGAGGACATGAAGGAAAGGAAACAAAGAGAGAAACACAGAAGATGAGCAGGTTAAAGGAGGAAAAGGGAAACATAAGCAGAAAAAGACTGTGGAGAAAGTTTTGTTTAGAAGGATCGAAAAAGAAAAGACTCTATAGTATATTTTTGCAGAAACCTTTGCTACAGTCACTCATCAGTTATCACCCTGTCTTCGCAATTATACAGGAGCAGGTACCTACACTATTTTATAGAGGTTTCCAAAGACTCAACACAATCCACTAGCAGCACAACATCCTGGCATGACCATCTGAACCTTCAGCACACAAACAGATGCATACACATGCAAACTGCTCTGCACCTTGAAATCTGAAAGACAGGCCATGAGTTCATCCAACTCCCGTGTGGCAGAGGTGGCTGAAATGCGGCCCTGTTGCTCTGAGGGAATGTCCAACTGTCCATCTGTGCCCCCTACTTGAATTGGACAGGGACTGGGCCTGAAGCACAAGTGCACATGAACACATAAAAACACACACACACACACACACACACACACACACACACACACTCAAACAACTCAATCATTTACAAAAACCAAAGTACAAAACTAAACTGCCAACTGCAGATTACAAACATACAGGAACTGAGATTTTAAACATCATCTGTTTTCACTGAAAAATTTTTCCAGAGAAATCACTCCCCTTCCCCTGCGGGAAAATAACTGGAAACAAAACACTGCAAACAAAGCAAACAACCTGGAGCCTGCATTGCGAGATGACTCTATCTGTTGACCACTGATCGATTTAACACTGGTGAAAAGTACACGGTTCTTACGTTGGAGAGGGAACAGAACTCTCCAGCTCGTTCAGCAGGCTCTCTACAGTTGGTCGGCCTTCTTCTGACCCTTTCGCCCCGTTCCTCTGGGATCTGTCCTGGCCTGCAGGGGTCAGGGTGACGCCCGGGTGGGAACCATTTTCCTGGATGTAGTGTGCCACGCTGCAGGGCGGCAGGGGAGGGGCTGCATCCTCTGCGGACCAGAGATACATTGAGGGGAGGACAGGGTGCACAACGAGTTCAATACACAGAGAAGAGGGAAAAGAAAAACAGTCTGATCAAAGAAACCGTGCATCAAATACTGAAATAATATCTGTGTTACGGTCTGCGTTTATCAATATGTTAACACAACAAACGACATTTTAAATTTGTCAAAAGCATTACATCCAGGGTCCAAGAACTCTTAATACTCCCTGTGTGTGTGCAATTACACCCAGGGTCTAAGAACTAAGAACTAAGAACTAAGAACTCTAAACACTCCCTGTGTGTGTGCACAGGTCTCTTTCTCACTTGAGCTCATCCCTTTTGCTTCATCCCTTTTCTTCAGCGTACCTGTTGTGGGGTATGAGGGTGTGTTCTGCTGAACAGCATTGAGCTCCAGTAGCAGGCGGTCCAGTTCAGACAGATTACTACCCAGAGCGGTGGTCATGGCCGCAGCAGATGAGTCTGAGTGTTTCTGTTTGTTTGGGAAACTGAGGGAGGGACAAACACAGAGTCTCTGAACTATGACCTTAACCTGAACAGAACTATGTCAACACACAAAACCCTTAAAACATAACACGATCTCTTGTGTATTGTGGCTTAGTTACATCTATTAAAATACGAAATGCTATCCTCCTTCATCTTATGTCTCGTTACAAACCTGTAGATGTGATCCTCTTCTACGTGAGACAGTGGAGGGCTGGTGCTGTCCCTTGACCTTGAGCTTTTTGGGACAGAGCCAAGGGACTGGTGAGGAAGAATACACCACAGAGCATTTAAACAAACACCTTCTTCATCACATTTTCGCCAACATGTATCGTTGTTGTCAACCTCATAAGTAGTTTTAGAAAATGACAAATTAAAATATCCAATGATGTAAATCTCACACGTTTATCTCCGTATTATGCTCATTTACGTTCACAGGGATCATCACCCGTTTACTCTACTGCTCCATCAAAGTAAATGTCTACCCGCGCTATAATGTTAAACATTGTAATGAAACACTGCGTTCTCTAATACTGTATTGTCCCAGGATAAGACATATCCACTGGTTGTATTTGTTTCTCAGTGAGGGAGCTGCTGTCCGTCTGACCTGTTGGGAGGAGTGTTGGGAGTCTGGCCGGTGAAGGAGGGATCCGTTCAGCGCCTCAGCGGAGGGTGGGGGAGGCAGTGGAGGAGGGACAGAATCGTCCTGGAGGAGGCGCCCCTTGTTGGGAAAGGAGTACGGCGTCTCCTCCGGCAGGAACACCGGGCACTTCGAGATGTGGGCGGTCGAGGACTCGAGGTCCGCCAACAATGCGTCTGCGTAAGAGATACCAACAAAATGTAACATACCAATGCCAACAGACAGTTTTATTCCGCCACGACAACACACGGTGAACTTGACTGTGCCGAAGCAGCTGTGACTTTGCCTTTGTAAATCCAAGGTCTCACCAGGAAGCAACACATTTCAAAACTAAATTTATCTCTGAAATGCCGTAATGATGTCAGGCGAAGTGCCACGAAAATAACAATTCAACCCTTTCATCGTTTCTTTTAATACACAGGTATGATGGGAAATAAACAGCAAGTATTAAAATTAAGCTCTGAGCCTTGTCGTCCAACAAAAACAGTAGCTGTTCTTTTCTTGGTGTGTGTGTGTGTGTGTATATAGATATAATGCCTGTGTGTATGAGTCACTCCCTCATTCCACCCTTTCAGTCTCCTCCTCCTCCTCCTCCATCACGTTGTCTAAAAAAGGCCTATAAACAGAGAGGTTCTTCTGTGCCAAGGTTAACCTTTCTATTAGCGCACGCAAACATCCGACAAGCAAACCAACAACACTGCCTCTCTTGCTGCTCTGTGGGCCAGAAGTCCATATGCCTTCACTTCAAATGATTTCAGCTCAAAAAAAGAACCTGTAACACTTTTAGGGACTATTAATAGGGACAGCTATGCACCAATCTTATGTACAGTTGCTTGTTTTGGATATGCTAGACATAGAAGGCACTGTGACATAGTACAGAGGTGGGTCTGCTTGTGGTTTGAATTCCTGCTATGCCATACTTCCCAACTATTGTTGCAGAACGGAGAGGACATTCCTTGTGTGGGAATGTCATCCCACGTCACTCTCGCTCTCACTGTCCGTCACTGACCGTTCGCAGTCAGGTGCCTGTGCAGTCGTGGGTAGCATTTCACGAATAGTGTCATTCTCAAACCATGCTCCACCTCTTGTGTAAGGCTGTGTGATTTGTAGCATTAAAAGATGAAGTAGCAGGCTTTACACGTATCGGAGTATTACCTCACCTCAACTGAATCAACTGCCCTGAGGTGGGGAAATTTACGAAACAAGGATTCCAAATTGGCAAGAAAAAAGGGAGACGTTTAGAGTTTAAAAAAAAAGAAAAAGCCAACTAGTGGTAAACCTTTTTGTAAATGTGGCCCTGAGAGTGCCAATAACTACCTGTTTTGTTTCGCTGATCGTAAGCACGTCTCACTTCAAACCTCTTCAGTTGTTATGAAACAGCATTAAGCAATCAGGTGGACTGCTGTCCCTGTACAATATCCCTCTTACCCAACTCAGACCCCAGGTTATCCCCTCTCCTGTCAGTGGCCTACAGAATGCCTGTCAACACAAGTGCCACTCTGGAGCTCCAGAGATCATACACAGAGAGCTGTTTCTGTGATGATGTGTCATAGATTCCAGCTGATCTCTCATCGTAGCAATTTCTAAACCTGATCCAGCTTTTAACACATATGGGCATTTCCTCCCAATGGTGTAACTTCACACGGGGCTGTGTATGAGCGTCTGTGTGTCTCAGAGCCCCACAGAAAATGAGAGGGGGAGAGAGAGAGAGAGGGAGGGAGGGAGGAAGGGAGAGAGAGAGAGAGAGAGATTGTACGCCTCTCTAGGCGAAAGGTTTCCTGCATGTAATTCTTAACCTGTTGCTGACAGACAGACAGACAGATCCACAGGCATGCAGAACACAGCCAGACAGACAGATCCACAGGCATGCAGAACACAGCCAGCAAGCCAGACAGACAGACTCATAGCCAGAGCTATTCGGTATCGGTTCTGTGGGTGTGCTCCACACAAGCAGTGCAAAATAAAGCTCTTACCTCACCCCCTCCACCCAACTCCTGACAGTCAATAATAGCCAGAAGCCTTTTGCCCACACATACCGTACGGGGAGAGAGACACTCACATGCAGGGGAAGTGACTTCATGGGTGGCATTAGCATTCCGTGAGCTGGGTTTATATGACAGATATACAGTAACCAGTGTCTCACACGCTCAAGGCTGTGAGACGAGAACTGAAAGTTTAGAGGCAGGCGTCCTGAAACACAATATATAAAATACTACCAGAGACGAGGTCATAAAAACTC
The DNA here is from genome assembly GCF_902362185.1 of Chanos chanos. Lineage (NCBI taxonomy): Eukaryota > Metazoa > Chordata > Actinopteri > Gonorynchiformes > Chanidae > Chanos > Chanos chanos. The sequence goes on along the minus strand of NC_044495.1, from coordinate 53,824,241 downwards.
ACGTAATCAGAGGATAGGCTGGTCATGAACAGATAATAAATCTGTGCGTTGGCTTCAACACGTATACGACCGTGAACGTGGCGCTTTGTCAAAGTGTGGAGGTTTAGTCAGATGTCTGGTGTACGGACTGTCTCCCATAAGGAGTCGCGACTGGTTGGAGAGACAGATATAGGTCTGCTGGTGTGAGTGGAGGGTTAAGGAGACACACAGTGACACTCAAGCAGCCGGGGGTCCCTGTCAACGCTTTTATTAGAGTGGTTCAAGGGGACACCATTGCAAAACCGCTTTGGGCTTGAACAGTGAAAAATGGACCGCAAAAACTACTACTGGGTTAGCTAAATTTTGAGGGGGGTTATGGTGATATCAGTTTTATTTAGCGCTAAATAAGACATACATGAATAAGAGGGTGGTTATACACTTTCTCAAAACACAACGCATGCTGTTAACACACACTGGGGTAAGGATGTTCAGCAGGGTGGAATTTAATGATTTACTTAGTTAGATAGATAGATGCTACGAGGTACGCTAGCCATTTCACATTTGTACTCACAGAGCTCTGCGCGGTATTCCTGAAAAGTATTCCGTCGTTGTCTAGGCCTGTATGCGTGTGTGTGTGAGTGTGTGTTGAACCGGTAAGTGGAGTATCTTAGTAGAGCCTGTTCACTGAGGGAGTGGGGGCTGTGCTGGGAGGGGGGGGGGGGGGGGGGGCAGTTAGAGTGGTGTGGGAGGAACATTAGAGGCAGTGCCAGTTAACCCAATCCTGTCCCTGTACTGTACACACAATAACCAGTCTCCTGTCCTGCCCCAAAAGTCCTCTGCACTGACTGCTCCTTTTTTTTTTCTTTTTTTCTCTTATTTCTCTATCGTCATGCGTTTCAAGCTCGACAACACTTCAGTCTGAAAGCGAAAGGTCAGAGGTCACACACAAGACAGACAACTTTTGCTTTCGTGTTTTCTTTCTCTCTTCCCCTTCTCTCTACACCCTGTGCTCCGGTGTAACTGAAGGGGGAAAAGAAAATGACGCGGCGGGAAACTGGTACTGAAGCGGTTCAACTGGGATGCTAAAGGGAAATCAAAAGTTTGTCTGGTTTTGTTTAACCTGACCCTGGACTTATTTGGACTTCTTAGAGGAACGTGAGAATTCATATGTCACGTTCCTCATGCCTCCCGTAACGCGTTCCTCTAAAAATAAAGACAAAAACAAAATAAAAACAGCTATCCGTATTATAAATGTGTACTTACTCTCTGTAATATAAATGTATATTTGCTCTCTTTAATATGGTTGTATATTTACAATATAAATGCTTACTTGCTCTCTGTAATATAAATGTATATGTGCTCTCTGTAATACAAATATATATTTGCTTTCTGTAATATAAATGTATATTTGCTCTCTGTAATATAAATGTATATTTACTCACTGTAATATAGATGTTTATTTGTTTTCTGTTATATGAATGTATATTTGCTCTCTGTAATATAGATGTATATTTGCTTTCTGTAATATAAATGTGTATTTACTCACTATAATATAAATGTTTATTTGTTTTCTGTTATATAAATGTATACTGGCTCTCTTTAATATGATTGCATGTTTACTTTTTGTAATATGAAAGCATATTTTCTTGCACTGCAAGGCATGTTTCAGCTGTTTAAACTGACGAGTATCAGGGGGCCTTGTTGCAGTCTGTCTGTCTGTCTGTCTGCATTGGCCTCTTAAACGTTTACAGTCTACAGCAAGCTATGTATGACTCAGCCATATTTATTAACAATTAAAATGTGTATGAATAAATAAAATGTATACATAAATAAACTCTTCGTGTTTAAACGTAGCTGATTCACCACATGGGAGCAGGTCTATTTTAAGGTTTTAAAGATGACACGTAAGTCTGTGGAAAGGCTCCCAAAATAAACCAAGCTACTCAAAAAAAAAAAAAAAAAAAAAAAAAAAAAAGAAGGAAAAAAAAAGTTTGCACCTGGCTCTAGCACGCTAAACAGATCCATTAAAAGCCTGAGAGAGGATCCTTGACTGTACAGCACAACCTGCTCAGGCCGCTTTGAAACGTCACTGACGCATAAGCCCCGTCACAAGCCTGATTAATGATTTTCCCATCAACAAAAGCAAACAATACGTAATGGTCCTAAAGACCCTGCATGCTTTGGAGGTTAGAATGATTTGGAAAATTCCTTTGTTGACAGACACAAGGTAAATGCCAGGCTGCTCCTTCTACCTAAAGCACACACCCGCATACTGTGCAGTGCTTTGTCCTTTGGAGAAGTTATTAGGGCAGACAAAAGTGCACATGTGGCAGACTAAATGAAGGCTGATCCCGGCTTTTACTGGGGGTGGGGGTATGGACCTCCACGACTGAGGGACACAGGATATCCTGTCTGACACAGGATCTTCCTGTCAAGGGTGTGACAGCTAGCTGAACAGCAGGATTAAGAAGAAAACAAAATCAAAAACACCTGCAATGGAAACCAGTGGGCTCATGATATTAAACATTTTTAATAACTGGTACATATCGAGTTGAACGCGGACACAGAATCAGGAGGGTTGCTCCTGTCTGGCTTCATTTGGTCGATTGAGTAACTTCATTTTGTTGCAATGTGTTCCACTGGCCAGATAGGGGCAGCGTTGTCATTCATTTCAGACGGAGACCTGTGTTTGGGCGCTGTTTATGGTGAATGTAATAGAGTGGTTAGTCAGTGTGATTAAAGAATGCAAACAGGCGTGCACAGCCAAGCTTGAACTCAATCCTCCACAAACTGCTTGTTCACAGAGCAAAGTCCAAACCCACTAAGAGGATATGGAGACTGCAACACGAACTGTGTTTTTTTTTTTAATCTCGGCGGAATGCAATCTGTGTTTTCTGTCACTTCCACATTGAGGTGAAGTCACTAACCATCAGAGAGGCCGTCTTTCCGTAGACTCGGTGAACTTCTCAAAACTTTTTTGAGTCCTTCCCAGCGGTCGATACGGCGATACACTCACAGCCTTGTGCGCGCTAAATGTAATTTGTTTTTCTTCGTTCCAGATGCTTTTTTTTTTCCCCCTACAGCGTCTTGGCATACATTCCTGATGCATCCCTCCCCTTTCCTTTACCCTATCTGAAAATGAACCGAAGAATTCCTGGCATTCCGTTATAGAGCCGCTAAGAAAGGAGCTATAGAGTCAGAGACGAAAAAGACGGGGGGGGGGGGGGGGGAGGACAGAGAGAGTGTAGGATGAACGAAGAGATGGCAGTAGCGATGTAGCTCACGCTCTCGCACAAAGGATGGCGTTGACTCTGACACGAACCGCCACCATCAGAAGCAAAGCCACTCAGAAATTCCACCCACCTGAGTAGAGAATCACAGAAACCACTGTACACACAAAAGGCCCTGTGAGATCCCAGAGAACAAACATATAACGAGGGGCCTTTCTGAGAACGCGGTCAACGCAACAACTGTTTATACTGTCTGCAGGCACGCCGGACGGATTTCTTTTGATAAGATTAGATCTCGCTAATGGACAGAGAAAGAGAGAGTGAGTAAGAAACAGCCGTATGGCTTTCTCTGATTTGAAAAATACCTGATGTATAAGCAGGCTGATGAATGGGGAATGCTTGCTTTGCTCTGTATGGGTTGATTATTCTCCTGAACAGTAGTCATGTGGGCAAAAAAGGTCAGCGAGGTCCAGCCATGCCAAGGCTGTTTACGACTGCTGGACACGGTCAACGCTGGCAACAAACCCACAGCAGAAACCCAACACCAGTCTACCAAACGTACCCTGATATTTATATCAGCCAGAGAGAGAGAGAGAGAGAGAGAGAGAGAGAGAGAGAGAGAGAGAGAGAGAGAGAGAGAGGGCCAGAGAGAGAAAAGAAAAGCAGGAATTGGAGTTGGGAGAGTGTAAGACATGGGGATGGTGGGGGGGGGGGGGGGGGAGGGGGACACAAAGAGTAGGTCAGGGAGGTCTGGCTGCAGGAGACAGGGATGACCCTGGGAAAAAGTCAAAACAAAAAGAACAAAAGACATAAAGTTGTAACAGAATAAGGCTTGGGGAGAGATATAAGAGAGAGAGAGAGAGTGTGACAGAGGGGCAAGAGGTGTCTTTCCAAAATCTCACCCACACAACCGCGGCCCCACCCTGCCCCGAAAGCCGACACTTCCCTAAAGAGAGCCCACCAAGAACCAAAATAAAAGCTCTTCTTCGCAGAGAAGTCCTCCAACCAGACATGGGGGACCCCATGGTTCTATTCTGGAAGTTCACACACACACACACACACACACACACACACTGATTGGTTGGCTACTTTTAAGTAAATGTTGGCTGACTCTCTGTTTCAGTTCAACATGTTAAATCTAAAGAAAGTCTTTGCTGACTGTCGGAACAGAAAAGCTCATTAGTACAGACTGTCATCATTATCTCAAGTCTTCTCCCTCTAGACACTCTCTCTCTCTCACACCCGTCTTACACCAGTACATGAGTCAAGCGGACAGTGGAACATGTGAAACTGGGGGTGCACGGTGGGGGGTGGGGCGGGTGTCGGTTTGAGTAATGTGGGAAGAATGCTGCTGTAGCACTGTTTCACTATGATATCCAAGGCCATCAAGACAACAATCAGCATTGTCTCACAGCCAAGGAACACAGCCAAGGAAGAGAACTGAGAGGAAAAATGAGACACATGGAGAGGGAGAGAGAGAGAGAAAGAGAGAAAGAGAGAGAGAAAGCAAGACAGGAAAGGGAAAGGTCAAGTGTTAATGCGAGTGACAAAACTGGCCGGTAGCACAGGAAAGGGTGTGTTTTTGTCTCGTAAAATGTGAAAAACATTGATCTCCACACATATAATCTACGTTCAAGCGGACAGAACAGTCAGGCCCTAACTGTGGAAAGGAGCCACAAGAACAGAGCGGTTCAGAATTTTATGGAGCGATGCAAATGGCTTATTTCACCATGCATCATATACGGTGTGATTCTTCTCGCGCGACTCGACGGCGTTTGCACGTTTGAAATATGGCTACGCCTCGCTGTCATGTTTCATTTTTTATTTTAGAACTTAAGAACTTTCAAGAAATGTTCTGATCCAATGACAGCTGAAACCTCTGAGAGCCATTTTTGTGTGTGTGTGTGTATTTGGACAGTCTTGACCAAAGCCCTAGATGCAGAGCTGCGGTCACGGCCCGGGCCCAAAGCTTTGCTGAGAGACGCTTCCTTTTGTTGTTTCCTCAGGAAGCTGTGTGGTGCTGTCTCTGCAGCTTTCAGCTGTGGACTTACCTCAGGACGAGAGCACTGGGTGTGGCCCCCAACCCCCGACCCCCCCAGCCGGAACACCACCTTCATCTTCTTCACCTCTTCTCTCTCTCTCTATTTCTGTCCCTCACTCCATTGCTCTGTCTTTCCTTCTACCCGTTTCTTTCTTTTCTTCCTTTCGTTCTTTTCAGTCTCTCTGAAGCGCTCTCACTCTCTCTCTTCCTCCGACTGTGGGTGTGAGGTGTTGAGTTCTCTCAACAGTGTGTGAAAGCTCTTGTGTGGGTGCTGACTAAGGGGTGAATGGTTGAATGCCCTGGGGTTTCTTGTGATGGCAAAAAAACAAACAAACAAACAAAAAAAACCCAAAAGAAAACTGATGGTCTGAGAAAAACTGAGAAAATCTTCATTGTTCTCCCCTTGTTTTTAGCCTAATTACTGCCCTGTGAAATGTTCAGTCAATTTCATTTCTGATGAAAAACAGAGATTTAGGTCTAACAACATCTCTATTGTACACCTGTTTGTAATGATTATATAAAGGGCCTCTTTAAATGCAAGCCAAGGTTTGCGTCCATGGCAACCGTTAGAAGTGGAACACTGTTCTGTAATGCTGTACATATTCCCCGAGGGGGAAAATTCCAGGGTTTACAGGAATTCCAACGAGGCTCAAGGGACCAGTACAGGGGTCCACAAAACAGAGACTAAAAACTGACTCACACACACACACACGCGCGCACAGAGAAGTCAGGCTTTCCGACACGCGATAAACCACACGGGGGGGTGGGGGGGTGGGTCCACTCGCCTACTCCAGCAAACAGCTTGCAGATTAACACTGGCGAAATAATTTATTAAAACAATCAAACACCTCCTATACGTAATGCACAGTGATGGACTGTCCATAGAATTGCACCACTACTGAAATGCAGGACAATACCAGGTTTTCTTTTTGTTTGTTTGTTTTTTTTTTGTCCTCCCAGAGTGAGAAGTGATTCCGGTTTCTATTCTCTTTACTCGGTTTGACCTTCTGACTTCGCTGGGACACGATCCCACACCAAACAATGTCAGATGATTCAGCAGACCGCTGGTAAAACACCACGTTACTCTATTTCACTGGAATGACCTCACGTTATAAATTATGACTCTTCCCCAGCTTTACCGAGAGGTAAACCCAAAGTGGGTGGTAGGATTTAAACGTCTTTTTCACCCACAAAAATCTCTCTTGCTCGTCTGAAGCCCCGGCCCACAGACGCAGTGACGCTACGCGTTCCATTGTCACCTCTGCTTCTTCAGCCAGACAGGTCAAAGCATGGACAGACGCTTAGCCTCCAAATCCACTAACACTCAGCTCTGTCACTTTCCCAGCAACGGTCGCTAGGCAAAAGGAAAAAAAAAAAAAAAAAATCCCCCAAACAGCAGTCATGGAATATATAGCACACTAGTAGGTCTAACTCTTTGGTTTCTTTGTGCCTCCAAAGTGACACAAATCACTTTGTGTTTTCCTGAAACGCAGTACACAACATAGGGCTTCTTTTTTTTTCTGCAGTGAGCTTTCGGTCCGTGGCTGCAGTTCTTGTGTGACTTTTGCTTTTTTTTATTTATTTATTTACTTGGCTAAACCGTCTCACTCACAGGCTGGTGTCACAGACCAAACACCACAAAAACACCACACTAGACTGAGAGGTGAAATTTGGGACAACCCCATATGTCCTCCCCGGAACAATTTATGCTGACTAAATGTGCAACCAGATGTAGGTGGGCTATACAGAGTTTCAGTTGCTATGGCGAGATGGTCAGATCTGCCTCAGTCTACAGCGGCCGTGTTGGCCCTACCTCAGTTTCCCTCAGGGTCACTATTACACTACATGGCTCCCGTCACGACAGCAGTGAGTCAACACTCAAATGTATTCTTTCACATATCTGCACTGTGGCTGAGTGTCTGCCCAAAGAGTTGGGAAGGACTTGTAATATTTTTCAAGCAGATTGGAAAAAAAAACTACGGGCAAGGGGAACTGGTACTTGGACCCTTGTAAATGGCATACTGGCATTAGTTGACTGTCTCTTAAGGACTAGCAGACGGTGTTGCCAAAAAAAAAAAGAAAGAAAGAAAGAAAGAGGAAAAAAAAGAAAAAGGAAAAAAAAAGAAAAGAAAAATGCAGTTTGTGGTCCCACCCATGAACGTGTACTACCCTCCCAGCAGATCACAGAGGGTCTGTAACTGAGACAGAAATAAACAGCTGAGAGGAGAGACAGCAACTCCACAACTTCTACTCTGCAAGAACACACACTGGAAGGGGGAATATTTTAATCAGATTATTATTAGGATTCCTCCTACGGTTTGATGAACATTTAACACACAGCTGAAGGACAAATATAGCAGTAGGGGAAATTATACAAATTAGGCAAACTGTTGGATTAACATGCACAGTTGGTGCAAACTAAACTTTGGTGCAAATTGAGAACATCTATCTCTCTCACTCTTTCTCTCTCTCTTTAATTATTGCTTCAAACATGAGACTGACTTCCATTCGGGGTTTACAGAATCAGTGTTGTGTGGTTTCAGGACAGATAAAATCTTCAGAACTAACCAGTGAGGATATGAATCTGCTGTCACTGAAATTGTCGCACTCAGGTTCTGAGAACTCCTGACTTATAACGGGACAGGAAACACCTTCTCGCTTCCCACTTCCCACCTACAGCAACAACTAATTTGGGCTTGAGGGATCCAAAATACAGACCCTTATCATGTTTAAGCACCGTAACTACACAGTTTTCACACAGCGATCGCAATGGCAACGTATTTTTCTGCTAATTAAAACCAAAGAGCGAGTATTTACAAATTCCACTGGTCTACATGTTTTGGAAATAAGAGCGCTCGTGAATGTTAAGTCGCACTTATTGCTACTTTTGCAAGTTTTCATTAGGTCCCGGAGAGCCCAGGTATGGTCCTGTATGTTGCGAAACATATTATCTTCAAGTTCCAGCTGTCTGCGGCAGGGGTTTTTCTGATGGTGTCATACCGGGACATCGGACTACAAAAGGCTATTCATCAAATTACATGTTCTTGATATTTATAGGCAACGTTACTCATTCATACAGCCTGACAAGACAATAACTTTCTATCATTACGAACATGAGTGGCGCGTACTTAGGCAAGGAACGACAATCGCTAATTTTGAATACTTGTGACATAACCTAAATGAAGTAAAGTTAATATGATGTCTCAAATGGGTTGAAAAGCATTACTGCAACACATCCCTTTTTAGGAAGCCAATTGTGCGATTTTGTGACAACAGTTTACTTTCAAGTCATCTATCGATTTTGCTGATAAAAACGCATTCTCCTCTTAGGGTTTTAAGGATCTGTCTCTCTAGTTTATTATTAGGAAACCGTTAGCTGATTAGCTACAAACTAGTTAGCCCGCTAACCATCTCCGACCCACTCATATTTTTCTGCAATACAAAAGCTGATAAGTATAAGACACTTACCTAAGTCGTCCATGTTTCTTGAACTGTATTCTAAATAAGTACAAAGTTTTCAAATATTCTTATTTCCAAGAATGTAAAGAGGGTCCTCTCAAAATCTCAGTTCTGAAGTTTCGCTGAAGTTTCGCAAGTGCAACTGAAGCGAGGCTCTAGGCACACCTCACAGCCGACATCAAAGAGTATTGCTGAGCCGTGCATAGATACATCGCCCTCTAGCGGTTAAAGAGAGTACATGGTAAATTCCTACGATAGTTACTATTTAACAACCCATTACTCTAAATGTATTTACATGTCTAAACAACAACTTCAACATCTTACATCTTTTATTAAATTCTAATGACACGTCGAATACGCAAAGACGAAGGATGAGGACGAGGAACTAGAGAAAGGTTATTGCATACACGGAAAAGAGTAACAGAGAAAAAACATCGGAATTTATTTTTCATCAATAAAAATAAGAATGTGTCCGTGTGTTTTCGCGGGGAATACGCAGTAAAATGACAAGAAGGTATGATAGACGACATGATAGTGGACTGAGCAGGACTGTCACTACATGGTCAGTTAACATACTTATATCTCTTATAGATTATACCTCACAATAATACAATAAAAAGGATCATATGAACGTAATCAGCCTTTCACAAAATATTACACGCAGACAACGTATTTAACGTCTATTTACTGCTGCATACATTGCCCAGATGTAGATATTCTGAAAACATGCAATATAACATACAGTGTAATACAATATAATACATTACATCCCAAGATAAGCAATGAGGTTCCACAGAAAGCTGGATAAGATAATCAAGATGAGAAATGAGTTGGAGCTTGAGAATAACCCTTAGTTACCAACCTGTAATTCATTCTTAATGGTACACTGATGGTGTAAGTTGTCAGAGTAAAGCAGATCAATGATCCCTTCCTTTACCTGAAGGTTACGTCAAGAACTTTGTTCTTGGATCACATTTTTACCTGGCATATGATATGATAGTTCAGTTCACATCCAGGGCGGTTAACAGATGTTCTGGCACTACCACCAGTGTGATCCGCCATAACAACAACCAAACTCAAATCTTGTGGACAAATAAGACAGATTTTGAGTTGTGAGACTTAATTTTGTTCACCATTTTGAGCTTTTATTATTATTATTATTATTATTATTATTATTATTATTATTATTATTATTACCACCAGAGTTTTATCATTGTGGGAGCTATTTAATGCAGTGTCATCAGCATGAACACAGCAATAAACACACTGTTTTCAACTGATTTAAAATCTCCCAAAAGGAAAAGCAATATATATGTCTATGTTAAACCAGCTAGCCAGCGACTAATTTCTTAAATCACTTAAACTTAAGAGTTTTAAGCTTACACATAAACACTGATCCAGCATGACAAAGGACTTTTGATGGTACTCCATTCTTTTATTTTTTTAACGTCATGAAAAAGACACAGAGCTGTGGAATGGGACAGTCCCACAACTCTAACTGTATGGCATGGAACAGCCTTTGATTGGACGTGCAATTGGCAGTTTGTTCGTGCGTGACTCTTGCAAGGGCCTGAGGAGAGAACGAATCAGATATCCGGTTTGTAATCCTGATGGGCCGTCATGCTCTCTTTGAGGCACTCGCACAACATTTCTCTCTGCGTCACCAGGCGTTGCTTGTCTTATCTCAGCATCACCATACCCATTATCACATTTGCAGGAACATTTTTTTTTAATATAAACATGGTATTCCAGTCAAGTCGAAAACCTGGACTTTCCAAAAACCTTTCCAAATTAAAACAGGCTGTACATTTAATTAGTGAGACTGCCCTGCAATGCCGACCTCGTATTTTTTATAATTTAGGTAATATCTAAAATGTTAAACTATATATGATCTAGAGTATATAGTTATCCCTGTCCAGCTCCACATTTTAGTTCTTATGGAAATAAAAAAACACACAGAGACAGACAGATATGTAAAAATGAATTATTGTATAATTATTGAAAAAAACTTTTCTCTACATTCGTCTGGTGGGAGACCTGTAAGTTTTTGAATCATTCAGTGTTTTTTCTATGTTGAGTAGCAAAGTGGACATATGACATAAGGGCAAAAAAGAAAAGAAAAGAAAAAAACCCCTAATTTATTCAATAATAGAACAGGGTACGATTGCAACTCACTTTAATCTCCTGACATATTGCTTAATGTACCCTTAACCAGCGCTGTGAATACTTTAAAATAAAAGTCACTTGACATGTGCATTCACCCTACATAATACCACACCGGCTAAAAAAAAAAAAAAAAAAGCCCTATTGTGTTTGCACTTAAAACAGTTAACGGGATAAAAAATGCAGCTGCATCGCGTCCTGTCATCCATCAGAGTGTCTGTGTGTCCGGTGAATGCTATGTTGCTTGTTTAGTTGTTTACACACTGATTTCAGCTGCATAAAAAGAGGAAAATGCAAAAAAAGAGCAAAAAAAGAGCAAAAAACAATTCTTACAGCATTTCACTGACTTTCTGGAACAGAACAAGGGGTGTGTTCCTGTTTGATCAGGTGTAAACCGGACAACCTGTGGGAAAAGAGTCAGATACATGAACCATAACTCATGATGTGTAAAGAGGTATTGATTAAAGAGTAAACATGCAGGGAACATAAAAATCCACTAACACAAGTAAATAGACCACTCCTTCCTTTCAAAACCATCACCCCCCCCCCCCCCCCCCCCACCCCCCCTTCAAAAGTCTATAGCCTTCAGCTTCCTCTCTTCCTGTTGGGTGAGCGGCTGCTGGGCCAAGATTTTGCCGTGAAGCCGGTGGTGCTTGCCTATCCCAAGGCGCGGCAAACCTCGGTTTAAGCCTTCCAGAAGCACGCAGGATTTACACAGGGCCTGGCTGGAGATGTAGCCGCACCGCGAGCAAGTGCCCTGCACCGGCATTTTCACGCCCTCCTTCACCGACAGCGTCTCGCCCGAGTGGATGACGTCCACGATGGCGCTGGGGCGAACGGACTCCAGGTCCTTCAGGAAAGTTCTGGCGTGGCCGCGGTAGGCGTTGGGCGAGTAGATGCATTCGGTGGAGAAGTAGTCGAGCTTTTTGAAGTAGGCGTAAAGCACAATCTCCTTCTCGTAAGTGTACTTGAGGGGTTTGCACCTCGGGATGGCGCCCTCCCCCTCGCTCGCCGTGCTGATGGCCGTGCAACGGCGCAGGCGGGCGATGTCGCCCCGCAGCACGTTCATCAGCACCGTCTCCGCCACGTCGTCCGCGTTGTGACCTTAGAGCACGCGCAAAGAGGGCAAAGGTGAAATCGTCTGAGCGACACAAAGAAAAAAACAACAACAAAAAAAGACAGAACGCAAAAGGAAGCAGCCACTCCATTGTAACCAGACCTCTGAAGCTTGACGCAATGTGGTATAAATACATGCATCACAAGAGTCTAGCGGGGCAAAACATTAAACCTGTAGTAGTAATAGTATTTGAAACTGTGAGACATAAAAAGCACACTACGTAGCAGATTCATAGAACAGAGATGTGAACCTGAGCCACAATTAAGCTACTTTCTAGGCTGCCTACCTGTGCATATTTTGTCCACCTTTAGCATCATGGCCCCTCTGTCCAATGCCTGTCTGCGGAAGACTCCACAGAACGTACAGTTATTCTTTAATCCCACCTGCTTCACTATAGCATCCATGGTCCAACCATAGAGTTCCTCATAAGATACAATTTTCAGTGGTAGCTCATACTGTTGCTGATTTCTTTTGACAGTCTCCAAGGAATCATCCCTATAACCTGTGATTCCCTCATCAACTGAGAGCAGTAGCAGTTTGAGTCCATAGTCATAACGCTCGTTAAGAACTTTCAAAACATGGGCTAACACGGTAGAGTCTTTTCCACCTGACGCCCCTATGCCCACTGTCTCTCCGCGATTGAAGAGACGGGCGGATACGATGGTCTGGTGAACTTCTTCTTCGAATGCCCAGAAGAAGCAGTCCTTGCATAGTGAGTGGCCAGTTTTAGGACGTTTGAGAACTGCTCGCTTTTTAGTACAGCTGCTACACTGGACAGGCATGACTGCTGAAAGATGAATGCAGAACGTATCCCGTGACCTGAGGCAAAGTAAAACGAGACGAGAAAATGAAGTGGTACATCAACTGCCAGGTACGACAACTATTTAAGCAAGAAGCGGTTGTCATTTAGGCTTCAGTTACAAAGAGGAAAGCTACTTCATAAATGATAAGTTGACATTTACTAACAACAAAACTGGGCATTCAGCATTTACAGTAACGTGCACATTTTAGCTGTTTGTCTTGCAGAGAAAGTTTCTTCTAAACAAATACCCTAAATATAGCTTGCCATGCTATCCGCTGCTAACTTGCTAAGCTAACGTTAACATAAGCTTAATCAAAACACATCTACAACATTCTTGTACGACTGTGCTAGACAAAGGGGATGTTATACTGCGATACAACTTTATACTGGTACGAATATATCGCTTTAGGCAGAGCGAGTTAATATGTATCGTAAAGTTCAAACAGGCAAACATTAGTTTACTTCTCCACATGCTTTTCCATTTGTAGGCAAAGGTTACCTAAAAGAGAGATCTAGCTTGTCGAGGTTAGTCCGTGACTTACTATTACAAAAAGAAAGTGATATTTAGTTAATGTCATTATTATTTGTTACATATACTAAAAATACTAATCTGTACTTTGTAAGTAAAGGACAGCCTATTGAATGTCTCTCGACACGTTTCTTACACTCTATATTTCCTCATCACAACACATACTTTATCAACAGTATGCAGTGCCACCGTGTCGCCGTCTAGTGTAGTGGAGTGCAACGCACACACACAGAGTTACAATGCAAGACTACACATGATTCTATACGGTAGTACTCCTGAAAAAACTGAAGTAAGTAAATGAATGAATAAAATCTAAGATTTTAAGAAAAAAAGTCGTTATTGTGTATATGTGTGCCAGGAAGTAATAGCAGTCTCTCAGCTAGAGTGTCAAAATGAAGAGACGTGGAGGATTTGGGGACGTCAAATTGTAATATGGTTTCACAAATAAGGAAATACTTGGTCTTCTAGAACATCACGCAATTAGGCCTACATTCTTGGAAAATCTAATGGGTCATTGATGTTTGTGTTGTAACAGTAGGTTTACTTTACACGAACCACACGGAAGAAACCGACCCTTTTATTGAAACAGAGATCGTAGGCAGGTTAGATCGAAGGATAACGAATGTTGCTTTTGCCTGCCATTCGGGTTAGGTTATGGCAAACTGACAATAAACAGGCTGGCTCTACGTTCGGCTGCAAATTAATGACCAGATTTTTACCCTCAAAGAGCGTTCGCTCCTCAGAAGGTACAGCGGGAAAAGTCTCGCGACATGTGTGTCTAAACTATTAATGGGCCCAAATAACACATGTGTATCATACCTTACATTAAATTTCTAACTGGGATATTGATGCAACGGTATGTCTATTCAACAGTCCATGACGTTCCAGAACCACTTTACGAATTCTAAAGCCATACATTCGATAGAAACTCTCTCCTCCAGAGATTATGTCATATTAGACTTACAAAGATCATTTGCACACTAGAGTGCTAGGGCCAAGAACCACACAGTGGACAATTCCTAAACAACACATCATTTTTATGTCAAAGCTGTAATCAACCATTGACTGACTTTACCCCATTCTTAAAGTGTTCAGGGAACCAGAATCGCATCCCAGTTTGAAGTACAAGCCCCACACTGATCAGAACGAAAGGATGGTTATATGTGGTGTCATGTGACCCATCCACTTGCTAATGATGGGTTCAGCAGCAAATTTTTGGACATTTACATGTGAGGACACTTTGCGCACATATTTAACACCTTACACCTTTAACAAAAAACCCCAAAAAACAACTTGACCCTCAAAATGTACGGTAACAATGCCCATACAAAACGTGTCTATAACAAAGGCTATCCCTTAAACAGGATATTTGTGTTTTCACAGCAAAACAACATATTTACAGCATTTCAAGCGGCAAAGGCATTGGGCACGTTTTGTTGAGATTTTCCTCAGTCGTTACTGTTCGTTTTGTTTAATCGTTGCTGTTCATTAAACAGTCAAACTGATCTGAGGTTGTTGTCGCTCTTTTGTCAACCTGGGTGTACATTAGGCCTATATTTGTGTTTGTAACAGAGACTGTCATTGGAACGTGACCGGTAAGTTTCAAATTTGTCTTAAATTCTTCCCGGACACTGCACTAGCAAAAAAAAAAAAAAGAAAAAAAATCCTAGCGCGAAACCCTGATAAATACATATACATACATACATACATACATATGTATTTCGTGTACTACACGGAGAACACCAAGAAAAATTCCTAGTACATGTAATGTACCATGGCAAATAAAGGTGATTCTGATTCTGATAAATCTATAAATATATATATATATATATATTAGAGTAAAATAAAAAAGATCAATATTTATATTTATTTGTCTTTGAGATACTGTTTTAATCCTCGAGGGGAAATTCGGACACTGCATTTAACCCATTTGAGCAGTGAACACACACAACTAGGAGAATTGAGCAGTGAGGACACACATACCTGGATCAGCGGGCAGCCGCATCACAGACCGCAGTGCCCAGGGAGCAGTTGGGGGTTAAGTGCCTTGCTCAAGGATACTTCAGCCATGTATGTGTCCTGCTGCTTCTGTGAATTTAACTGGCGACCTTTCGGTCACAAGTGCACTTCTGGAGGCAACAGGTGACCCTAGTTCTTATTATGTAGGCCTACTTGGTAATGATATATTGTTGAATGTTTCTGTTATTATGTCCACTCCCTGTACTTAAGTCACTATGGCACTGTAACTTTTAAATCTTTTTTGCAGATCAGTAGTGCTTATCCACAATGTGTGGTACTATGGACAGGTGTTCTCTTTGATAAACTGCTGTCCGAGCTTCCTTGGAGTTTTCTCTTCTTGACTTCCTGTGCCTCTGATTGTTGGGCTCTCCATGTGCTTTTGTTGTGGTCGATCCTTCAGCTGAGTGGTTGCCGTCCCAGGCGGCAGTGCTGAAACGGTGCAGCTCGGCTGTAATCCGGCAAGGCGCTGATACTTCCGGAGACGCAGTTGTCACAGAAGGCTACACTAAATCAACTACCTGAAGATGGAAAAACCAAAAAATATTCAGAAAAACACCTGCCAGGTTCATCAGCTGCAGCTGATTTATATGAACTAGAGACTGGATCCTGACTGAGAAGACAGACTCTTCTACTCTGCATTTGAGGCAGTCATCTGAGGTAGCTGACTACTGTTCCATGCTTGTTTGGGTTCCAGTGAGACACCTGCAAGATGTGGATAACACAGGCTCTTCCACTGGACCTGTAATATTCTGAATAAAGGCCACTGTCACCAAGTAGTATCGTAACCAGTCTTTCCCATACAAAATATATTATCCTTATTGCAAAGTGGTGGAGAACAGACAATGTTGTGGGTCTTAAGGGGGCCCAATGGAGTATCAAACCCTGCACATCTGGGTGGCTGGCAAGAACTCCTCTTCTAGACTTCTCAGCCGGCAGGGCTCCACGTGCGAGGTAGCCTAGTTGGAATCTGTGGGAATGGAAACACACTCATCAGTTTCCTCTTCTTGCCCAGGATCACTCCTTTAACTGAGACTTCATTGATCCTTTGATGAGTTGCCAGCTGTAGTTTCCACCCTTACTCCATGTGCTGCTGTTGTTGTTATCGTCAACTAGGCACATTTGTTGTTGTTGTTACCTACTTTGAATGGCTGCGGTCCCTGAAGTACCAATCAGCCACGGTTCGGTGCGGTGCCGATCCACCAAGTTGCAGCCCCTACAACATTCAGCATATATTGGAATAATGACCTTTGGCAAGAACTTCGTGAGAACCTGGACTAGGTGGACCTCCCCAAGAGGAAAGTAACATGGGCTGACCTCTGGAAACTGGGTCCTTTCATATCTCCTTCCTGCTGCAGGCTGTCTAAAGTGTCACTCTGACATTAGTGAATTTGCACGAGTGAGGGAGGAGAATTGATGCACTGTGCAAGCTCTGTGGAACCAAGGGCACCATGGCACATATTCTCTAGAGTTTCAAAACAGCTCCGACTGAAGTGGGACAGAGATAGCACCATGACAAAGTACTGGCCACGAGAGTTAAACATCAAACTAAAGGCAAAACGACACCTAACATCACCTTTGTTAAACAAGGGGGGAAGCCATCAGATTCTAGTAAAACCAAGACCATCTTGGTACAGTTAGCTGGAATTAGACTTTAGGGGGTAACCTCAGTTCCCAGTTCTGGTCCAAACAACCGAACGTCATCTGGTCCACTAATGGAAAGAAGATCATCTTGTGTAGCTGCCTTTGCAATCAGAAGAGGAACATAAGGAGGTATTCGAGCAAAAGATTATTAGATAAAGATCTGGTGCAAGATTGCAAGGACAATGACTGGAAAAATGGTTGTTTTCCTCATAAGTTGGTATAGTCAGCAGAAAGCCTCCGGCTGGTCATGTAGTCAGAGGGAGGAGCTTAACTGGAAGTTAGGAGAAGATGCACAGTGAATTGGCCACCGCTGCCGACCCGGCAAGAGGACGGAGTTATCGTTCATGGTGGACACACCTCCGTAATGTTGGATACCATCTTGATGCCATCTGATGACGTCTTCTCTTGTTCAAGGCCACAGTAATAATGACTGTGGTATTGAACAGGAGAAGATGTCATCAGATGATATCAGAGATGTTCTAAGATGTGTCCACATATCATAAATGCAAAAGTTATTACATTATGACAGCTTATAATGTTACCTGATGCTCTCACATTAGTTGTTAAAAAATCTGATGTGTTAATGTCTACACAACTGTAACCAAATGTTCAAAGAAACCTCACTTGTTTTCTCAAAAAGTTGCATGGAATTTTTTTTTAAAGTAAAATTCAAGCATACTTTCTCGGTCTGTTGTGACTTCACCAAATTTGAAGTTTAAATTTTTTTTGGCATCAAGGAGGTCAGGAAAAATTGCTCAGGAATCAAAAGTGAATTCTTTATTCATTTATATTGTTCATACCTAAATAAATATGTGTAATAATACATAAGTAGATAAAATGAATAAATGAATATTCATTTTAGTTATTGATGTTTTTATTTACTTTTCCATTAAATTTAATAGAATGCAAACTTTCTATGCATCTGGTAAGAACTCACCACTTGAAACACTAGCTGGACTTTTTGAATGTTGCAGCAAAATATGTTTTGATCTTCTTGTGTTTAGCATTTGTGTTGCTACAATGTCCACATAAGTATGAATAGATTCTGTTACAATGCTGTAACACCTCCTTAATAGTGTATGGGGTATCCACATTGTCTTTTTGATAAATCTGGTTTAACATAATTGACTTTTTGAAAACATTGATTTTCTGCTATTTTAATATATATGTCGTTATAATATCTACTCACTATTCTTATGTGTAAGGCATGTATGTGTGGTTGGAAATACTCTAGTTTGAACATAGTGAGAGAGAAAATTCTTGCTCAGAAGAATTAATAAGTGATTCCCTTATAATTTATTCTTAAAACAGTTTTAAACATGTTGTTTTTTTTATTATACTATTTGAACAGCATATTTAAAAAAAATATGCACAGCCCAAACCCGTTGTCGAAACACCAAAGTTGTTAAAGTAAAAAGATTAATTTTTTTTTACTGATTTTGAATCATTACAGCTTTACAATTTATTAAGTAAATGAGCATCATAACTCACAGTCAGTTACACAGTATTCCACAGCCTTCAGTTGGTATGGTTCAGTTTCTTGGACACATTAAATGTGTAACATTACTCTGTTCTTTCATAATTTAATAGAGCTGTATGACATTTTTGTGTAACCAAAAGTCCATTGTAGAATATCTGTGTTATAGTGATAAGAAAAAGAATAATAAAAAACAAAGGAACTGCATATGGTAATAATCCATTGCAATAAAACTGTGATTTGCACATTTCTTGACCAGCGAAGAAATACTAAAATTTGGCTTGGTCTATAGGAGTACCATAGACCAACTCTGTACTCTGAAAGGGTTTTGTGACCATAACTATGTTAAACATTGCTGAACAAATTACATTAAATTGAACAGCATATTCAGTGTTGAATCAACTAAAAATATGTAAAAATATGCAAGCACTCTTCCAGTATAATTTCTTGGACCTAAACTATATCAAGAGCATCTCGGGAACACTTTTGGTTATTAAAGATGGGGATAAAACTAATGTTTCCAGTATGTATCAAAAGTCTCTGTATGGAAGCAATTACACATTGATTAATTAGAGTATGACTATGTATATAAAGTGGACAGTGTAAAATATTGAAGTTTAATGAAAATACAAAGCAGCCCGAATTGCACACATAAGCAGCCATTTCTTAAGAAAGCATAATTAATATAAGCATAATTAATATAAGCATAAATAACACGTTTTAACCCTGTAATTTCAGCACCTCGACATGATCTCTTTTTAACCAAATTATCCCTCATTGTCAAAGACCATCAGTTAGATTTTAAAAACCCCATAGTATGTAAGCCTTGTATACTTAATCCTTTGATAACAGAAATTATTTCCAAAAAGCAAACTGAAATTGTAATGTTACACGTTTTGAGTGCCCTTTGAAAAATAAACTATGACATTCAACAGTTAAGAGCAAACAGTTGGCAATACTTTGCTCAGCCATCATGAAAAATACCAGTTGTAGATTTCATGAGCCACTTTATATTCTCTATGACTATTTATGTGTTCACATGCAGAACAAATTGGTAGGACGAATTCTTGTGTCGACAGCAGGTGAGGTTCAGCAGTCAGATAGTTTCGCCATTGAAAGTATTTGCGGTAAGCTGCTTCATCTTTGTCCAGCTGAAGGAGATATTTAGCCAGTGCTTCTGCATTTGGAAAGTCATTGACATGAATAAAAGCATCACTTGGGAAAAAGTCTTCATAGTTTTTTCTGGGAGGACCCAGCACCACAGGAACAGTTCCTACAGACAGTGGTCCATTTAGCTTCTCGGTGATGTAGTCTCTGTGAATGGAGTTCTCAAAGGAGAGATAGAATTTACAACTGGCTATGGTGGAATAGTAGTCTTCATGCCTCAGAAATTTCCCAGAAAGCTTGCCAAAAAGATCTACTTTAATGTGCTTAATAAACTCTTGATAAAATTTATATCTGACTCCTGTACCAGTGCCTGGATTATTGTTGCTTACGATCCAGCAAACGAGCTTGTCCTTTTTAGGTATGACAAATTCCTCACCAGGGTTCTTTTTTACTTTCAGATAATAACGTACAGAAATGTCAGCATCCTTTCTGTAGCTCAGAGTCAAGTTAAACAGGTTCTCAAGCCCAGGTATTTTGCGTGTGTTTGTAGGTGACTCTAAATGGAACCACACCCATTTTTGAAAGGGTGGTCGTGGCGATGGAGGTAGGTTGGAGAGATCCCTTGCGATAGATTTGTGATATATGAGCACTGCATCTGCTTTAGGGTACACAGATCTGTCATCTGTCAAGTTACAGCTTTCAATGTTGAACAGAGTTTTGCATTCTGAGAGCTGGAACCTGAAGTTTTCTGGCCAGAACCACAACAGCACAATAGGTTTCTCACGCTGTGGTGGAGGTGTTGGCACTGGTGTTGGCACTGGTGTTGGCACTGGACACGTAGGAGTGCTGTTGGTCTCACATGGCATACATTTCTTTGTCTCTTGCTGAATAGGTGGAGGTGGTCTGGGTGGGCAGTAGTCAGGAGAGGTTTGCTGAAGATAAATGAACATCAGTATCAAAGCCCCCATCCCCAGAAGCAGTACGATTAAAGGGCAATTCAAAGATTTTCGAAACGGCGCTGTCATTTTATCCCCTACAAAAATAAGAACAATGAGATCATAAATCAAACCTCTTGCAATGTTCAGGTTTGCAAGATTCAGTCTTGTGCTAGCAAAATATACTGGTAGTTCAAAGTTCATGATTTCTTGTTTCCTGCATGGAAACCTCTCTTAATGGCAATAGTTGCAAAATAACAGAGTAGCCTTCAGTGGAGCTGACAGAACTTTTGTTTTTTTTGTCCCTATAATTATCTTAGACTCTCTGTGGATAAGGGAGGACATTACTCTCATTCTTTTTGAAGAGCTTTAAAACTGCCTACTGTCACTCAGCATCGTCAGGCAATGCCATCATAATTGAAGATGAAAATGGAGTTAACACGAACCCAACCCGTCTGACAGTGACCAAACCTGACACCAGTGGTGGTTCTAGCTTATATGGCGCCCTGGGTGAATCCCCCATTTGATGCAATCAAAACTGAAAACACAGACACCGGAGCTGGAGAGCTGGAGCCTGAGACTGATTTTACTAATTGCATCAGTACTGTACAAAGTTAGAGGTGCACTATTTGATAGATACCCTGCTCCCTCTACCTCAGGCTTCCAGCGGGGAGACCTGAGGTCAACTGAACTCCACCCTCCTGACCATCTTGTACTTCTGAGTGGGAGACCTTGGGCAGTAGCCTACCTAGCTCACAAACTAGGAGGGCGCCCACTCCGACAAGGTTACTTGACCCACACGGTGACATGACATCATTGATGTAACGTGCAAATGAGCCATAGAATACCAATCGTGCAAATGTCACCATTCTGAATTTTTTTTGTGTGGGTGCCCTGTGCTGCCCCCAGGAAGATGCCAAGCTGCCCATGTTGCCCATGCCTAAATCCCCCTGCCTGTGTTCAGCTGGACAAAGGGTGTCAGATTTACTGCAATCTTACCCAGATGTCAAAGTACTTGCTTGAGTACTTCCTTTTAAAAATACTGAAGTATTCAAAAGTACATTCTCTTTTTAATGTCAACATATTGTTGTATTGTTGCCACAATGCATTTACAGAACCTAATGACTCTGAAACAACCTACTGAATGCACTCACTTGCTTGGAGAACCTTAAGAATAAAAAGCTTGTGGAATATGCGGCAAAGCCTATAGAAACGCAACTGAATCGACAAAAGGACAACCACTGTCGTTTTCATTTTTTTTAACACCCCCACCCCACACCCACAAAACAGCACGGCAGTGTTCTGCCACAGCTCTGGAACTGTGTGTGTGTGTGTGTGTGTGCGTGGGCGTGGGCGTGGGCACGTGTGTGCATGTACGTGTTATGGCGAATTTCTGAAGGCATTGATGAAGTTTTTTTAAAACGACACTCAAACATAGACTTCAGATATGGCCATGGGTGTTCTGTTGAGGAACGTTTATCTCTATAGTTATATTTAACTTTATCAAATCATATTTATAGCCATCATTACAACCTCCAGGTTCAAGTGTTAAGAAAATACAGCATGCACTATGAACTTGACTGACTAGCTAGAGTTAACGTCAGTTACTCCCACCTTAAATTCATTAGGGAAAGCTGGAGAGACCATTCAGGTGTTTGGGGAATAACCCTCAACATAATTTTGACAAATACACATTTTCTTTTAAGTGTGCTGCACGAACCATCCACTGTCTGCCTCAAGAAACCAGATGTACGCTTTTATTGACCTCGTAGTCTAGTTTGCCAACGTTAGCCCCGCTTGTGATAACCAAATAAAATGCTTTTCCTTTTCCATCCCCTTTTTGTAATGAATAGTTGTAAGCCTTTGCATTTTCATGATTGATTATGTACTGCAGACAGCATGCATCATGCGAGAAAAGTGGAAGGTTTTGTCTGAAGTAAGCTCTAAAACTAATATTATCCGCCACTTGTTCTGTGAATGTGACAAACAGGTTTAAATAACGTAATTCTGTTAAATTGTGTGCACTTAACATGTCCTTATAAGTTCTACTGACTAAAAGATTTTGAGTTATTACAACACATAATCCAATTTTGAGTCATGTAAGCTAAAAAAGTTTGATTAATTTCAAATCTCTTTTGTATTACGTGATATGAACTCCAGATTATTGAATCATTCTAACTTTTAAATAACTCCTGGAGTCAAAATTTCACATCAAATTTTGGAGTTACATCAAATTTTGGAGCACATTAAAAATGACTCAAATAATTATAATTACAAAAAATAAAACAGAACAAAAAAAACAAGACTATACATTTGCTTAATATTATTGCGTGTAATATAGCTGCCTAACCTATTTTGAGTAGTTCCACCATATCATTTCCTACAGTGTGGAACTGGCTGTGATGCAACTGGCACCAGCTAAAATCTTGCCTAGGGCACCAAACTGGTCAGGGCTGGCGCTTGGAACAGTTTCCTTAGTGGGGACCCACAATTAGTTTTTAGCATACTGTCAAATATGGCCACAATACTTATTCCAAAAACTTTCAAAATTCTTTTCAGCATTCTTCGAAACACAACAATGTATGCTATTCTATAAAATGATTAAAAAATAATCGTGGGCTAAACACTATACAAAATGAAGATATGCTGAGATATTCACAAAAGCCTTTAACTTTTCTTCTTGCTCTTCTTCTTTTTTTTTTTTGAGCTTGAAGCTTGGAAAGCAAATGGTTCTTGTTTAATCCAGATTTTGTTTGAGGTCAAGACTAACTTTCTAACATGAATGAAATTGAAGAACCTGTTTATTAGACGAATGCTCTGAGATCAGAACACTCATCTAGGTTCTTAATCTTTGGTTGTCTGATCTGGAATAAAAGTCAAGGATTCCAAAAATTTCAGAGCGATGCCTATCCCAGAATTCTACATTAATTATATCAAAATATTTGGTAACTCCAAATTGTTCTGCATTATTAAACCTTATTTGTTCACAACCTGGGTAGTATTTTTTGATTACTTGAAAAGTTTTTAGCCTTTACATTCCTGTCGTTAATATAGTATCTATCATCTCCTCTTTAGGCGCACTGAAAATGCAGTCCAAGTGAAAAAGGAAGAAGTTTGGTGGTGCATTTCTTTAATGATCCCTTCACTGATCACACTTGCTTCCAAAATCAGAAATATAAACCTACAAACAAAAATCCCTTAGGCCATTTCTCAGTGATATTACTGAAAACTAAGGGTTCATTTTTAAGAATGTTTAAGCACGGTTTGAGTCTCGTATTCATCAACTGACTCTTCTGTTTAAGAGGATCTGATCAATATTTTACCCTAACTGTTAATATGGGAGGAGGAACTTGTACACAAACAGTACATGTTTTACAGAATTGTACTTCATTTTACAGAGAGTTTAACCATTAACTGGTTCAAGTTTAGCCATCCGTATGGCATAAAGACTCACCCAGTTAAAAGTTAAAACTGCCAGCGAAGTCTTCAATTTCACAGCCAAAATGAGGTCTCCAGGTGCACAGTCAAAATGAGTGGGCAGGTTAGCCAAGTTCCAAAGCTCAGTCAAAGGACTTGTTATTAGTAATATACTTATAGCCGAATATTATCCAATTTTGTGTCCAGTCTAGACAGCACTGTTCCAGTGCACTTCTCTGCTGTCCCTCTGTCTTTCTGGGGCCACTCAGAGTGCACCCATTGGTGAAAGAACATGAGGAAGGTAAAGAGCCTATAGCCTTAATCTCTCACCATGATGAGGGTGGAGTTACAGGGACAGCACTTTGCGGGTAGCAATTGCAAGTTATAAGCAGTAGGAGATGGAGCAGGAAAAAACACTGAAGTGTATCATATTACTGGACAGTTCCCTCCTCAACAGGCTCCGTCAATGCGGTCTGTGTTTTGTTTTTAAAAACTGAATGTTATTTAATAGAAAAATCTCATGTGTATCTCTAAACCCAGGCTGTGTGGATTTTTACTTCAGTCTTCTTTATTGAAGTCAGGCTCAGATGGTAATTCAGGTGAAACAGGAGCAGAGAGAAGAGAGGAGGAGACTCTCCTGCACACTGTGCACACGATGGTATCCAAACACCCAGACTGAGTCAAGATGCTACAGACTGACTGAAGAAAACAATCTCTCAGGCAAAGATATACCCGACCCACAGAGGGACTTTGACCTCACATGTCTCAGATAACGTATACCATTTACTCATATCTGAAAGAAAACAAATGCTTTCTGTTTTTTCTGTTGAACTCTCAGATTTATGACACCAGTAAATGACCATAAATGGCCAGGAGAAGAACAATCCAATTAGATGACAGGATAAAGGTTTTGTTAGAAAGATGGTTTTGTAAATGTGTACAAACTCAAACAGTTATGCATACTTTGTAGGCTATGTGTAAGTCTCTTCTGACCATACCACCATACAGAATGCTCCACACGTTTAACAGTTTTGCAATAGTGAAATTCTTGATTGTTCTTATGAGAGTAAAATTCTAGATAATTAGCTGTGGTTTCCTGAGAATATTATAAGACTTTGACAAACAGCTAACATATGAAATAAACCCTCTTGTGTCGACAGCAGGTGAGGTTCAGCAGTCAGATAGTTTCGCCATTGAAAGTATTTGTGGTAAGCTGCTTCATCTTTGTCCAACTGAAGGAGATATTTAGCCAGTGCTTCTGCATTTGGAAAGTCATTGACATGAATAAAAGCATCACTTGGGAAAAAGTCTTCATAGTTTTTTCTGGGAGGACCCAGCACCACAGGAACAGTTCCTACAGACAGTGGTCCATTTAGCTTCTCGGTGATGTAGTCTCTGTGAATGGAGTTCTCAAAGGAGAGATAGAATTTACAACTGGCTATGGTGGAATAGTAGTCTTCATGCTTCAGAAATTTCCCAGAAAGCTTGCCAAAAAGATCTACTTTAATGTGCTTAATAAACTCTTGATAAAATTTATATCTGACTCCTGTACCAGTGCCTGGATTATTGTTGCTTACGATCCAGCAAACGAGCTTGTCCTTTTTAGGTATGACAAATTCCTCACCAGGGTTCTTTTTTACTTTCAGATAATAACGCACAGAAATGTCAGCATCCTTTCTGTAGCTCAGAGTCAAGTTAAACAGGTTCTCAAGCCCAGGTATTTTGCGTGTGTTTGTAGGTGACTCTAAATGGAACCAAACCCATTTTTGAAAGGGTGGTCGTGGCGATGGAGGTAGGTTGGACAAATCCCTTGCGATAGATTTGTGATATATGAGCACTGCATCTGCTTTATGGTACACAGATCTGTCATCTGTCAAGTTACAGCTTTCAATGTTGAACAGAGTTTTGCATTCTGAGAGCTGGAACCTGAAATTTTCTGGCCAGAACCACAACAACACAATGGGTTTCTCACGCTGAGGTGGAGGCTAGAGTCAGTCTTGTGCAAGCAAAATATACTGGTAGAGTTCAAAGTTCATGATATCTTGTTTCCTGCATGGAAACCTCTCTTAATGGCAATAGTTGCAAAACAACAGAGTAGCCTTCAGTGGAGCTGACAGAACTTTTGTTTTTTGTCCCTATAATTATCTTAGACTCTCTGTGGATAAGGGAGGACATTACTCTCATTCTTTTTGAAGAGCTTTAAAACTGCCTACTGTCACTCAGCATAGTCACGCTATGCCATCATAATTGAAGATGAAAATGGAGTTAACACGAACCCAACCCGTCTGACAGTGACCAAACCTGACACCAGTGGTGGTTCTAGCTTATATGGCGCCCTGGGTGAATCCCCCATTTGATGCAATCAAAACTGAAAACACAGACACCGGAGCTGGAGAGCTGAAGCCTGAGACTGATTTTACTAATTGCATCAGTACTGTACAAAGTTAGAGGTGCACTATTTGATAGATACCCTGCTCCCTCTACCTCAGGCTTCCAGCGGGGAGACCTGAGGTCAACTGAACTCCACCCTCCTCACCATCTCGTACTTCTGAGTGGGAGACCCTGGGCAGTAGCCTACCTAGCTCACAAACTAGGAGGGCGCCCACTCCGACAAGGTTACTGTAAATGAGCCATAGAATACCAATCGCGCAAATGTCACCACTCTGAATTTTTTTTGTGTGGGCGCCCTGTGCTGCCCCCAGGAAGATGCCGAGCTGCCCATGTTGCCCATGCCTAAATCCCCCTGCCTGACACCATTTAAAGTGTTCAGCTGGACAAAGGGTGTCAGATTTGCTGCAATCTTACACAGAGGTGGACAAAGTACTTGAGTCAAAGGATAGATACTCCTGCTCAAATGTTACTCCAATACAAGTGAAAGTTGTTCAGTCAAAGTTAAAGTACTGGAGTACTTCCTTTTAAAAATACTGAAGTATTCAAAAGTACATTCTCTTTTTAATGTCAACATATTGTTGTATTGTTGCCACAATGCGTTTACAGAACCTAATGACTCTGAAACAACCTACTGAATGCACTCACTTGCTTGGAGAACCTTAAGAATAAAAAGCTTGTGGAATATGCGGCAAAGCAACTGAATCGACAAAAGGACAACCACTGTTGTTTTCATTTTTTTTTAACACCCCACCCCACACCCACAAAACAGCATGGCAGTGTTCTGCCACAGCTCTGGAACTGTGTGTGTGTGTGTGTGTGTGCGTGGGCGTGGGCGTGGGCACGTGTGTGCATGTACGTGTTATTGATGAAGTTTTTTTAAAACGACACTCAAACATGGACTTCAGATATGGCCATGGGTGTTCTGTTGAGGAACCTTGATCTTTATAGTTATATTTAACTTTATCAAATCATCTTTATAGCCATCATTACAACCTCCAGGTTCTAGTGTTAAGAAAATGCAGCATGCACTATGAACTTGACTGACCAGCTAGAGTTAACGTCAGTTACTCCCACCATAAATTCATTCGGGAAAGTTGGAGAGACCATTCAGGTGTTTGGGGAATAACCCTCAACATAATTTTGACAAATACCCTAACTGTTAATATGGGAGGAGGAACTTGTACACAAACAGGACATATTTTACAGAATCGTACTTCATTTTACAGAGAGTTTAACCATTAACTGGTTCAAGTTTAGCCATCCGTATGGCATAAAGACTCACCCAGTTAAAAGTTAAAACTGCCAGCGAAGTCTTCAATTTCACAGCCAAAATGAGGTCTCCAGGTGCACAGTCAAAATGAGTGGGCAGGTTAGCCAAGTTCCAAAGCTCAGTCAAATGGACTTGTTATTAGTAATATACTTATAGCCGAATATTATCCAATTTTGTGTCCAGTCTAGACAGCACTGTTCCAGTACACTTCTCTGCTGTCCCTCTGTCTTTCTGGGGCCACTCAGAGTGCACCCATTGGTGAAAGAACATGAGGAAGGTAAAGAGCCTATGGCCTTAATCTCTCACCATGATGAGGGTGGAGTTACGGGGACAGCACTTTGCGGGTAGCAATTGCAAGTTTTAAAGGTAGGTTACAGTGTTTGACCTGTAGTATTTGAGAAGCCTCCTCTGGGTTCAAGACTCAAGAAGTTTATTTGTCACAAGCTTAATTATACATGTTCAACAGCAGTGAAATGGTGTTGCAACAACTCCGACAACAGAGCAAACGGAAGGCTAAATATCAGCACAAAAATTAAATAAATAGAGAAAGAAAAAAAAATATAAAGCTGCATACAGGGTGAGTGATTGAGTATCAATATAATAATAATAATAATAATAACAATAATAAAAGCTATATACAGGAAAATAGAGAATTCGTAAGTGTATAAACAGTTTGTATTGTAAAGGTGCTGCAAAAAATATGCAGCGTCCAAAAAAGGTGCAGGTGTATAAACAGTTTGCATTATAAGGCGCAATAATGGAGTATCAGTATAATAATAATAAGAAGAAGAAGAAGAAAAAGAAGAATATAAGCTATATACAGGAAAATAAACAATTTGCAGGTGTGTAAACAGTTTGCATTGTAAGGTGTGTTTACAGTTTCTAAAAATGAGAGAGAATTTTAGGGAATGTGTATCCAAAACTAAATGTTGACTACTTCAGGCCCAGGCAAACTACAGTTTACGTCGTGGGGTCAGAAGTGCAGTTTTTGCAAGCTCTGTGGTTAAAAAATGGTTAATTTCAGAAACTAATGATTTGCAATGCTGTAATGCAGCCATTTGCAATGCTCATTACATTCTGAGAAAGCCATCATTTGAGTGTTTTTTTTTTTAAAATTGTTAATCATATCACACCATTTTTTTTTAAATTACTACCATACCCAGCAGAATGAGATACAGTAAGAAATGAACAATAGCCATAACAGATGTGGCATGTTAATTTTTGAATACCACTTACAAATGTTCATCATTAGCTAAACTTATAATCTTACCAGTGGGCTAGTCGGACAATGGAGCAGAACAGAACATTGTATTTTCTATGCTAAACACAACGGCATGACCTTCATCTCACACAATCCACCGCAACAGCAGCAAAAGTAGTCTATTAACCACTCAGCACACACCTGGAGAAATTAGCCTTTGTTCTTTCCAAACAGGGGAACATGAAACAGAGTCCTATTCAGCCTTCTAATCAAGATCAACACAGATGTATTTGTAATAAAATTACAGTTTCCAGTGGAATTTTGGGGAGTGGTATCCAAAAATCAATGCTAATGGTATTTTCTTTGGATTCAGCTTTTTTGGTAAGTTGAGGTGCATTCAAATTAGCAAACAAAGGCAAACATTTGCGAGCACTTTTGAACAGTTTTCTGTTTGCTTTGAGTTCACTGCGAACGTTTGTGAACACATGCAAACAGTCTGAGGAGGTAGTTCTCTGCGAACAGACATGGACGCTGGACTAAGGGAGATGTGTGCCCAGATGAGAGTTATCCCAGAAACTATACTTTGTGTTCGATTTCTTTAATCTTCTTACAACAATTGAAATGGTTAACTTGTCTGTCAGTTGCGTTGATTCTTTTTCTGAAAGTATCTTTTTTGTATGCTATCGTCATATATCCTTAGCATAAGCTAAGCATTTGTATTGCTCTCTGTGGTTGTCAGTTTAGGATAACTCAAATACATCACATACAGCTAAAGCGTTAGGTACTTAAATTTTGAAACAAATTTTGGTTGTTATTAGTAGCCCAGAGGATTAATGTCGTCGGAGTATGCTGACCTAAAAACCGTTCAAATTTAAAAGTTGAAAGAAAACTTGTTCGCCTGGGATGTATGCCTCAGTTTGTCAAATTTGAACACACCTTAGGTTAAGAACCTAACCTGAGCACCTCTCTCTATGAATGTTTCACATGCTTTTATGAATTTTTTGTGAGTAGTCCCATAAAATCTGGTAACAGAGTCAAACTGCTGTCAGCAGTTCTGTAATGATATAACTCACTCACTTTCAAAGCTGCTTATCCCAATTAGAGTTGCAGGGGTTGCTGGATCTCAGCGCCCACTGGGCAAAAGGCAGGGAAACACCATGGACAGGTTGCCAGTCCATTGCAGGGCAGACACACAGACAAACACACTCACACCTAGGTGCAATCTAGTGCCTCCAATTCGCCTAACCTGCATGTCTTTGGACTGTGGGAGGAAACCAGAGCTTGGAGATCAAACCCTCTTGCTGTGAGGCGACAGCGCTACCCACTGTGCCACCAATGACATAACTATAATTAGAAATTTATATAATTATAATTTATATAATTACATAAATCCCTTGATTTCTTGATCAAACAAGACAACAGTTAAAATCCAATAGTTGTCATCACAGCAGGGCTGGTAAAAAGTATTCAGATATTGTACTTGAGTTAAAGTAAAGATATAACCATAGTGACTCTAGTAGAACTGCAAATCAACCATTAAAGCATCCCCCGTGAGTCAGTTTTGAAGTATCAGGTCAGATTATCAAATAGTACAGAATATTAAAAAAAATAAACTGACTGGCCTGGTGCAATTAATAAAACATGAGCATTTGCCTGTTTCTACCCTTCAAGTTAACAATACCATGTAAAGTTGAAACCAACCAAATGTAGTTTATCCTATGAGGTGATCAGCAATTTCAATGATCAGCAACAGCAAAATGAGAAGAAGAAATAAAACAGTGAAGATGCGCTGCATTGCAGCCCAGTCCTCAACTTCTGTTTCTCTCAACATAAAGTAGACATGTGTAGCTAATATTTTGAAAATCTCCACTCGTAAACTTTTTGCTGGTAGATTAGCTTGCGGCTAATTTTGAGGTGCTCTGAGTGTACTTAATTACTAGCCTTAAAGTTCTTTCATACCACTTTGCAAACACAGAAAAACTACAACATGCAAAATGATATGATATTAGCAATCCAGTCTGTGCATGAAACAGCCCATCACAACACTGTATCAGCAGTATGTTAATGTTGACAACTAGACAATAGCTGAGATGATAAAACACTCCAAACATCTCCCACTGTCCATTTCCCCACACTCACTCATTGACTACAGTGTATGTCCTGACGTACTAATTGATAGGTTCTCAGGAGAGCAGTTCATTCAGACTCAAAATATTCACTGACTACGCTAACAAGGTGGGACAGTGCAGGAGAACTAGTGACCAAAAAGACTTGAAACACCTCAGACCTGAGGTACTATTGACAAAAGTCCATCAGTAAATCAGTATGCCAGTTCACTATTACAAATGACTCCATGTCAATGAGACTTGAGACACCCCTTAATGACCTGAGAAACTACTGACCAATTTCCAGTTCATCAGTGCGTCAGTTCTGGGTTGAAAACCCAGTGCCTTACCCTGGTGCCACCAAGAGCAAGACCCAAATGCAGAAAGCAAAGCAAAAGTAACACAGTTCAAGTGATTCTTTTCAATGGGTGAATCAGGGCAGAGGTATCCAAGAGAGTCAGGCAAAAATCAGTAAATAGTTCCAGGCAGACGTCAAAACCAGTAAGCAGAGATATCCAGTAAACAAATCCAGAGAAAAACAGCAGGCACAATCGAAATCCAAAAACAGGTTCAGCAACACAGAACAATCCAAGAAAACACACAGAGCTTACTACAAGGCTTGATCAGGAATTGTACACTAGGTAACAACTCAAGACTGAGCCAAGAACTGAAGAAAACAAGAGGCTTAAATAGACAGACAGAACAAGACACAGGTGAAAACAATACATCAATAATGAACTAAACAGGCACAAAACAAAGACTGAGGACACCACATGGCCAAAAAAAAAGAACTACACTTCCCAAATACATGACACTTACATCTTGTATTTATGCTTATATTTAAGCATAAATACAAGGGGCCTGTGCCGGCGGTTGGCCTGGAATTGGTGGCGTCGTGCAGACCTGAGTAGGGAAGACCGGACCCTCCGCCAGACACGTCTGCAGCGGCAGATGAAGTTTTGGAGGGAGGAGGGAGACCTGTAATGAAGTCCATGAAGATGTGGGACCAATGGCCTTTGGGGATGGGTAGGGGATGGAGAGGACCATGGGGAGGGGTGTGAGGACTTTTATTTTGGGCACAAACAGGGCAGGCAGCGATGAAGGACTGGACATCAGCGTTCATCCCAGGCCACCAGAGCCACCTCTTCAGGAACTCTAACGTCCTGCCGGTGCCAGGATGGTTGGTTAGCCGAGAGGAATGCCACCATTGTAGGACCTGCAACCGTATAGAGGCAGGGACAAACAGACGAGCCAGAGGTCCATTACCAGGGTCAGGTTCCCTCTGCTGAGCTTGTCAAACCACTGTCTCAATTCCCCAACCAACAGGAGCCACAATCCTGGAGTCTGGGAGAATGGGTTCCGGGGTGTGTTCACGGTCTGTGTAGGGAAACAGTCTGGACAGAGCATCTGGCTTCTGATTCTTGGAACCGATAAGTGAGCACAAAGGCAAAATGATTAAGAAGAGGGCCCACCTTTCCTGCTGGGGTTCAGACGTTTGGCCTTCTGAATATATTTGAGGTTTTTGTGGTCCGTCCACACAAGGAAAGGATGCTGGGCCCCCTCAAGCCAGCGTCGCCACTCCTCCAAAGCTAATTTGATGGCCAGCAACTTCCTATCACCCACATCGTAATTTCTTTCAGCACTGGAGAGGTGAGAGGACAAAGTGATATTTAGTTAATGTCATTATTCTTTGTTAAATATACTAAAAATACTAAGCTGCACTTTGTAAGTAAAGGACAGCCTATTGAATGCCTCTCGACACATTTCTTGCACTCTATATTTCCTCGTCACAACACATACTTTATTAACAGTATGCAATGCTGCCATGTCGCCGTCTAGTGGAGTGAAGTGCAACGCACACACACAGAATGCAAGACTACACATGATTCTATACGGTAGTACTCCTGAAAAACTGAAGTAAGTAAATGAATGAATAAAATCTAAGATTTTAAGAAAAAAAGTCGTTATTGTGTATATGTGTGCCAGGAGGTAATAGCAGTCTCTCAGCTAGAGTGTCAAAATGAAGAGACGTGGAGGATTTGGGGACGTCAAATTGTAATATGGTTTCACAAATAAGGAAATACTTAGTCTTCTAGAACATCACACAATTAGGCCTACATTCTTGGAAAATCTAATGGGTCATTGATGTTTGTGTTGTAACAGTAGGTTTACTTTACATGAACCACACGGAAGAAACCGACCCTTTTATTGAAACAGAGATCGTAGGCAGGTTAGATCGAAGGATAACGAATGTTGCTTTTGCCTGCCATTCGGGTTAGGTTATGGCAAACTGACAATAAACAGGCTGGCTCTACGTTCGGCTGCAAATTAATGACCGGATTTTTACCCCCAAAGGGTGTTCGCTCCTCAGAAGGTACAGCGCGAAAAGTCTCGCGACATGTGTGTCTAAACTATTAATGGGCTCAAATAACATGCGTGTATCATACCTTACATTAAATTTCTAACTGGGACATTGATGCAATGGTATGTCTATTCAACAGTCCATGACGTTCCAGAACCACTTTACGAATTCTAAAGCCATACATTCGATAGAAACTCTCTCCTCCAGAGATTATGTCATATTAGACTTACAAAGATCATTTGCACACTAGAGTGCTAGGGCCAAGAACCACACAGTGGACAATTCCTAAACAACACATCATTTTTATGTCAAAGCTGTAATCAACCATTGACTGACTTTACCCCGTTTCTTACAGTGTTCAGGGAACCAGAATCACAGTTTGACGTGCAAGACCCACATTGATCACAACGAAAGGATGGTTATATGTGGTGTCACGTGACCCATCCACTTGCCAATGATGGGTTCAGCAGCAAATTTTTGGACATTTACATGTGAGGACACTTCATGTACATATTTAACACCCGACACCTTTAAC
Source organism: Chanos chanos (assembly GCF_902362185.1). Classification (NCBI taxonomy): domain Eukaryota; kingdom Metazoa; phylum Chordata; class Actinopteri; order Gonorynchiformes; family Chanidae; genus Chanos; species Chanos chanos. The sequence goes on along the minus strand of NC_044495.1, from coordinate 53,790,461 downwards.
AAAAAAAAAACAAAAAAACAACTTGACCCTCAGAATGTACGCTAACAATGCCCATACAAAACGTGTCTATAACAAAAGCTATCCCTTAAACAGGATATTTGTGTTTTCACAGCAAAACAACATATTTACAGCATTTCAAGCGGCAAAGGCATTGGGCACGTTTGATTTGTTGAGGATTTGCTCAGTCGTTACTGTTCATTTTGCTTAATCGTTACTGTTCATTAAACAGTCAAACTGATTTGAGGTTGTCGTTCTTTTGTCAACATAGGTGTACATTAGGCCTATATTTGTGTTTGTAACAGAGACTGTCATTGGAACGTGACCGGTAAGTTTCAAATTTGTCTTAAATTCTTCCCGGACACTGCACTGGCAAGAAAAAAAATCCTAGCGCGAATCCCTGAGATATATATATATATATATATATATATAAAAAATAGTATCTCAAAAATAACTAAATGAATATACATACATTGTACTGTATATTGTATTATATCGTCTATAGTACGTATATTGCTGGTCCGGCATCGTGCATTGTATTGTATATTGGACGCCTTGTACCCACTGTTGTATTGCACACTGTATCGTATTTATTGTGTATTTTGTGTACTGCACGGAGAACACCAACAAAAGTTCCTAGTACATGTAATGTACCATGGCAAATAAAGGTGATTTTGATTCTGATAAATCTATAAATATTTATCTATTTTATTTTACCCTTATATATATATATATATATATATATATATATATGTGTGTGTGTGTGTGTGTGTGTATATATGAGTAAAATAAAAAAGATCAATATTTATATTTATTTGTCTTTGAGATACTGTTTTAATCCTCCAATGGACCTGTAATATTCTGAATAAAGGCCACTGTCACCAAGTAGTATCGTAACCAGTCTTTCTCATACAAAATATATTATCTTTATTGCAAAGAGGTGGAGAACAGACAATGTTGTGGGTCTTAAGGGGGTCCAATGGAGTATCAAACCCTGCATATCTGGGTGGCTGGCAAGAACTCCTCTCCTAGACTTCTCAGCCGGCAGGGCTCCACGTGCGAGGTAGCCTAGTTGGAATCTGTGGGAATGGAAACACAGTCATCAGTTTCCTCTTCTTGCCCAGGATCACTCCTTTAACTGAGACTTCATTGATCCTTTGATGAGTCGCCACCTGTGGTTTCCACCCTTACTCTATGTGCTGCTGTTGTTGTTTTCGTCAACTAGGCACATTTGTTGTTGTTGTTACCTACTTTGAATGGCTGCGGTCCCTGAAGTACCAATCAGCCGAGATTCAGTGCGGTACCGCCCACACAACATTTAGCATATATTAGACTAATGACCTTTGGCAAGAACTTGGTGAGAACCTGGACTAGGTGGACCTCCCCAAGAGGAAAGTAACATGGGCTGACCTCTGGAAACTGGGTCCTTTCATATCTCCTTCCTGCTGCAGGCTGTCTAAAGTGTCACTCTGACATTAGTGAATTTGCACAAGTGGGGGAGGAGAATTGATGCACTGTGCAAGCACTGTGGAACCAAGGGCACCATGGCACATATTCTCTAGAGTTTCAAAACAGCTCCGACTGAAATGGGACAAAGATGGCACCATGACAAAGTACTGGCCAGGAGAGTTAAACATCAAACTAAAGGCAAGACGACACCTAACATCACCTTTGTTAAGCAAGGGGGGAAGCCATCAGATTCTAGTAAAACCAAGACCATCTTGGTGTGGTTAGCTGGGATTAGACTTTAGGGGGTAATCTCAGTTCCCAGTTCTGGTCCAAACAACCGAATGTCATGTGGTCCACTAATGGAAAGAAGATCATCTTGTGTAGCTGCCTTTGCAATCAGAAGAGGAACATAAGGAGGTATTCGAGCAAAAGATTATTAGATAAAGATCTGGTGCAAGATTGCAAGGACAATGACTGGAAAAATGGTTGTTTTCCTCATAGGTTGGTATAGTCAGCAGAAAGCCTCCGGCTGGTCATGTAGTCAGAGGGAGGAGCTTAACTGGAAGTAAGGAGAAGATGCACAGTGAATTGGCCACCGCTGCCGACCCGGCAAGAGGACGGAGTTATCGTTCATGGTGGACACACCTCCGGAATGTTGGATACCATCTCGATGCCATCTGATGACGTCTTCTCTTGTTCAAGGCCACAGTAATAATGACTGTGGTATTGAACGGGAGAAGATGTCATCAGATGATATCAGAGATGTTCTAAGATGTGTCCACATATCATAAATGCAAAAGTTATTACATTATGACAGCTTATAATGTTACCTGATGCTCTCACATTAGTTGTTAAAAAATCTGATGTATTAATGTCTACACAACTGTAACCAAATGTTCAAAGAAACCTCACTTGTTTCCTCAAAAAGTTGCATGGAATTTTTTTTTTAAGTAAAATTCAAGCATACTTTCTCGGTCTGTTGTGTCTTCACCAAATTTGAAGTTTAAATTTTTTTTGGCATCAAGGAGGTCAGGAAAAATTGCTCAGGAATCAAAAGTGAATTCTTTGTTCATTTATATTATTCATACATAAAAAAATATGTGTAATACTACATAAGTAGATAAAATGAATAAATGAATATTCATTTTATGTATTTATATTTTTATTTAGTTTTTCCATTAAAATTCAAATAGAATTAAAAATTTCTTGCATCTGGTAAGAACTCACCACTTGAAACACTAGCTTAACTTTTTGAATGTTGCAGCAAAATATGTTTTGCTCTTCTTGTGTTTAGCATTTGTGTTGCTACAGTGTCCAGATAAGTATGAATAGATTCTGTTACAATGCTGTAACACTTCCTTAATAGTGTATGGGGTATCCACATTGTGTTTTTGATAAATCTGGTTTAACATAATTGACTTTTTGAAAACACTGATTTTCTGCTATTTTAATATATATGTCGTCATAATATCTACTCACTATTCTTATGTGTAAGGCATGTATGTGTGGTTGGAAATACTCTAGTTTGAACATAGTGAGAGAGAAAATTCTTGCTCAGAAGAATTAATAAGTGATTTGCTTAATTTATTCTTAAAACAGTTTTAAACATGTTGTTTTTTTTATTATAAAATTTGAACAGCATATTTTAAAAAAGCTGCACAGCTCAAACCCATAGTAGAAACACCAAAGTTGTTAAAATAAAAAGATTAATTTTTTTTTTTACTGATTTTGAATCATTATGGCTTACAATTTATCAAGTAAATGAACATCATAACTCACAGTCAGTTACACAGTATTCCACAACCTTCAGCTGGTGTGGTTCAGTTTCTTGAGCACATTAAATGTGTAACATTACTCTGTTCTTTCATAATTTAATAGAGCTGTATGACATTTTTGTGTAACCAGAAAGTCCATTGTAGAATATCTGTGTTATAGTGATAAGAAAAAGAATAATAAAAAACAAAGGAACTGCATATGGTAATAATCCATTGCAATAAAACTGTGATTTGCACATTTCTTGACCAGCGAGGAAATACTAGAATTTGACTTGGTCTATAGGGGTACCAAACTCTGTATTCTGAAAGGGTTTTGTGACCATAACTATGTTAAACATTGCTGAACAAATTACATTAAATTGAACAGCATATTCAGTGTTGAATCAACTAAAAATATGTTAATATGCAAGCACTCTTCCAGTATAATTTCTTGGACCTAAACTATATCAAGAGCATCTCGGGAACACTTTTGGTTATTAAAGATGGGGATAAAGCTAAAGTTTCCAGTAAATATCAAAAGTCTCTGTATGGAAGCAATTACACATTAATTAATTAGAGTATGACTATGTATATAAAGTGGACAGTGTAAATTATTGAAGTTTAATGAGAATACAAAGCAGCCTGAATTGCACACATAAGCAGCCATTTCTTAAGAAAGCATAATTAATATAAGCATAATTAATATAAGCATAAATAACACGTTTTAATCCTGTAATTTCATTACCTCGACATAATCTCTTTTTAACCAAATTATCCCTCATTGTCAAAGACCATCAGTTAGATTTTAAAAACCCCATAGTATGTAAACCTTGTATACTTAATCCTTTGATAACAGAAATTATTTCCAAAAAGCAAACTGAAATTGTAATGTTACACGTTTTGAGTGCCCTTTGAAAAATAAACTATGACATTCAACAGTTAAGAGCAAACAGTTGGCAATACTTTGCTCAGCCATCATGAAAAATACCAGTTGTAGATTTCATGAGCCACTTTATATTCTCTATGACTATTTATGTGTTCACATGCAGAACAAATTGGTAGGACGAACTCTTGTGTCGACAGCAGGTGAGGTTCAGCAGTCAGATAGTTTCGCCATTGAAAGTATTTGCGGTAAGCTGCTTCATCTTTGTCCAGCTGAAGGAGATATTTAGCCAGTGCTTCTGCATTTGGAAAGTCATTGACATGAATAAAAGCATCACTTGGGAAAAAGTCTTCATAGTTTTTTCTGGGAGGACCAAGCACCACAGGAACAGTTCCTACAGACAGTGGTCCATTTAGCTTCTCGGTGATGTAGTCTCTGTGAATGGAGTTCTCAAAGGAGAGATAGAATTTACAACTGGCTATGGTGGAATAGTAGTCTTCATGCTTCAGAACTTTCCCAGAAAGCTTGCCAAAAAGATCCACTTTAATGTGCTTAATAAACTCTTGATAAAATTTATATCTGACTCCTGTACCAGTGCCTGGATTATTGTTGCTTACGATCCAGCAAACGAGCTTGTCCTTTTTAGGTATGACAAATTCCTCACCAGGGTTCTTTTTTACTTTCAGATAATAACGTACAGAAATGTCAGCATCCTTTCTGTAGCTCAGAGTCAAGTTAAACAGGTTCTCAAGCCCAGGTATTTTGCGTGTGTTTGTAGGTGACTCTAAATGGAACCACACCCATTTTTGAAAGGGTGGTCGTGGCGATGGAGGTAGGTTGGAGAGATCCCATGCGATAGATTTGTGATATATGAGCACTGCATCTGCTTTATGGTACACAGATCTGTCATCTGTCAAGTTACAGCTTTCAATGTTGAACAGAGTTTTGCATTCTGAGAGCTGGAACCTGAAGTTTTCTGGCCAGAACCACAACAGCACAATAGGTTTCGCACGCTGTGGTGGAGGCATTGGCACTGGCGTTGGCACTGGTGTTGGCACTGGACACGTAGGAGTGCTGTTGGTCTCACATGGCAGACATTTCTTTGTCTCTTGCTGAATAGGTGGAGGTGGTCTGGGTGGGCAGTAGTCAGGAGAGGTTTGCTGAAGATAAATGAACATCAGTATCAAAGCTCCTATCCCCAAAAGCAGCGTGATCAAAGGGCAATTCAAAGATTTTCGAAACGGCGCTGTCATTTTATCCCCTACAAAAATAAGAACAATGAGATCATAAATCAAACCTCTTGCAATGTTCAGGTTTGCAAGATTCAGTCTTGTGCTAGCAAAATATACTGGTGTAGGCATTATGCTCCCAAATTTAATATGTTATCAGTGTTTCACTGGCAGAGCTCAAAGTTCACGATATCTTGTTTCCTGCATGGAAACCTCTCTTAGTGGCAACAGTTGCAAAACAACTGTGTAGCCTTCAGTGGAGCTGATGGAACTTTGTGTTTTATCCCCATAATTATCTTAGATTCTTTGTGGATAAGGAGGGACATCATTATTCTCATTCTTTTTGAAGAGCTCTAAAACTGCCAACTGTCATTCAGCATAGTCACGCAATGCCATCATAATTCCTGGAATGGAAAGATGAAAATGGAGTTAACATGAACCTAACCAGTTTGAAAGTGACCAAACCTGACACCATTTAAAGTGTTCAGCTGGACAAAGGGTGTTAGATTTACTGCAGTCTTACAGATTACAACACAGGCATTCTGGCGCATAATGAAGCCTGAAGGATAAATAAACATAGCAGTTCCTGATTCTGATATGCTTGAGGGTGAAAATGAACTCTTCCAAGCAATTCCCTAGGGATTCTTATAAAAGGAGACATTTACAATCCTTGATAACGGCTGTAGAAACCTGCAATACCTACAGTCATTGATAAATGAGCCCATTTTAACAGTTGCAATTTAATAATAATGAAAACATTGATATGATTCTTCTTGAACATTCTTTCAATAGATGAATACTTGCCAGCGTTTCTGTTATTTTCATTTCGATTTTCAGTAAGCATATCAGTGCACAGCACGCTCCCCTACTCCTGTATGCTATGATAAATGTAAGCACATCCCTGCCTATGAGTGCGATTAAAACATGAAACCCTGTCTGAGGAAGCTGAAGTTTGTTTTGTTGGAGTACTGTTGTGCGCACAGTTCCCCGGTGGGAATTACCCAATTGTGAATCATATACAGTTCCCACTGGATGTAGATTCTGTAATCCTGATAACGCAGTGTTCACCTAACAGCATATGCAGTGTTTATGGGGACTCCCACCCCTCTACCCCTCTAACTAACAATGCTGAGCTTTCCAGTAAATTTTCTAACATGAGGAACTGCTGAGGATGATAAAGAGTAAAACCTGCAGCTGAACTAGATTTGAGTCAGTTCATGGTAACTGAAAAAAACCCCCAAACAAACCCCAGATTGTGTATCAGTTATTTTCACACTCTCACGGTTATCGCTTTAGGCTGTTGTTTGTTTAAAAAGTGTGTTGTCAGTTGTTCTGCATGTCTTTCTATACTTGTCATCAGATTTCTAAGAAATCCTCTTTCACTCAGAACTAAAGGTCATAACAATAGTGACTCCCACTGGTTGATCAGGGGCACTACATTGGTTGTGAATGAAACTGGGGTGTGAATGATGTGTGAATCTCTGCACACATTACGGCATCTAGAAAAAGTCCTGTGCAATCTAGTTCCATAAATACAACTACAACAAAACATTCCGGAGAAGCAAGAGAGCCACTTAGAGCCAGTATAACACAATACTACTGAAAAAATATTTTTCATTGGTGTTAGATTTACTTGAACAGATCAGGCTGACTGAAAACATTACATTTACATTAACTCACTGAAAACGTTACATTTACATTAATTTACCTTTTAATTTTATATTTAATTTAATTTACCTATTTCAAATAGTGTTGGTTTAACAAATGACTCCTGAGTTAAATTGAAGCAGATATTTCATGCTGAGCAGACACATCTCAGCCACGAGGAACCAATATACATTTTTTCCGTGTAAATCCAACAAACTATTCTTTCAGTGCTTATTATCAAACTTTAGCAACTTCTTGATGTAGTTACAAATGACCTTATTTTTAAAAAATTATTTAGGGATGTCCCGATCAAGTTTTTTTTGCCCCAGTCCTGGTCCGAGTCATTTAATATTGAGTATCTGCCGTCACCGATCTGATACTTTTATTTTCTTAGATAAAGTTATTAGATAGATAAAGATAATTAAGGGTATTGACTTGACAACTAAATAGTAATGCATTAAGAAAAAATTGCCTGCATCCAAGTTGTTCCTTAATTTTATTATATATATATAGATAGATAGATAGATATATAGATAGATAAAAGGACGCTGGACTAAGGGAGATATGTGCCCAGATGGAATTTATACAAGAAAATATATGTAAGTGTTCGATTTTATTTAATATTCTTGCAATAACTCATGTGGTTAACTGTTAGTTACGTTGATACTTTTTCTGAAAGTCTCTTTTTTGTATGCTGTCGTTATCTGTCCTTAGCGTTAGTTTGCTCTCTATGGTCGTTAGTTTAGGCTAACTCTCATGCATCCCATACAGCTAAAGCGTTAGGCGTTTCAGTTTTGAAACGATACCTTCCCAACTCGCTCATGACCGACCTTCAACGTTGAAATGTGGTTGCAATAATGTCAGTAGTTGTTTCAACGTTGAAAAAACTTTGAAACAACGTTTAATGCCAATGGTTGTAAAAATGTTAGCACAATACTTTTAAGTCAACGTCGAAATTTCAACGTTGAAACATATACGTTGAATCTACATAATGTCTTCAACAATAAGCAAAAGAAAATTGTAACAGCGGCTTTCCCTCATATTTATTCAGGAAAGTGCCATAATATCTTTTTACAGGGAGTCTCATTTGATCACATTCCAGCTTTCCTACTGACTTATTTAGATTTGTTTATTTTGTGTTTATAGTATAGGGATAGTAGTATTACAAATTATGCACAGCAAGTTGCATTAAATATAACAATTACATTGAAAACATATAACATGTACAATCAATTCCTGATTCAGACATTATTGTCATGTTGATCTAATTGCAAACTTGGTTATAATATTGTAGCGTCGGAGCGTGGTCGCCCCTTTTGCTCTGTTTGGCAAGTTTCAGTGTTTGTTGTTAGACAACATGTTTGAAGTAGATGTGTGTTGGGGGATATTGACTGGTGTCTTTGGAATATCTGTCTCTATGTTTTAAGTTTTTATAATACAGATAGTAATTTGGGACGTCACCATTTGGGTGAAGTGTAGCTAGAGGTATCAGCTTGGTTGTCCTGGTACAATAGAAAGCGTTAAACTGTAGACTAAAATTATATTGCGTAATATACATATTGTCCCTTGTTCCTTTGAGTATATGATTATCATCGCGCAGTGCCGACCGAAATTAATGTTCAATTTGTTGTAGAAGCAATGCCTTTTCGAAAGACGTTGGAACAACGTGGCGATATCGATGTTGATTCTATTTTTAAATATCAACACTTAATTTAATGTTGACGCAACACCTTCAACCATGTTATAAGTAAGACATTGAAACAATGCCGCCATGTCAACGTTGAATCGATTTTCAAAATCAATTCTTAATTCATTGTTAATTCAGCGTCGACGTAAGACCTTATATTCTCCAATGTTGAAAAGTAAAGAGTTGAAACAAAGTCGCGATATCAACGTTGGTTCGATTTTCAAAATTGTAACAAAATTCAGCGGTGATTCAACCTTGGTCCATGACGTTGACTCAACCTTGAATAAACGTTGAAATGCCGGCTGGGATTAGAAGCCTTGAGGATTAATGTTGTCGGAATATGCTGACCTAAAAACGTTCAAATTTAAAAGAAAACCCGTTAGCCTGGAACGTTCGCCTCAGTTTGCTGAATTTGAACGCACCTCTGTATTTGCTACTACAACTATGGGCTGGTCATCCAAAGCGGTAAATTCAGTTACCCTCTCTGTAATCTTTTGGCCTTGTCGCTGTCTCATGGCTATCTTTCTCTGCTTTTAAAAGTATATCTTCCCGTTTGTATTTCTTCGGAGCAGCATTTGCCTGAATTGCCTGAGTGAACTCACTTTATTCCGTTGAGTGTTTATTTTTAGGTACGGCATCAAAGTGGTAGTAGCCTAATGAACGCAGTTCTGTTACTACCGCCTCGTGAAATGCTCGCACTGCAAACGTTACAAGTGGCTGCTGTACTGCTTTCGTTTCCCAATTTAAAATATTTCCAGACTGTAGATATTTTGGCCGCGTCCTGCCACAAATTATGCTCTCCATTTACGAAACCTGCGTGACAGCTGTCACAAAACAAAGGATCGGGCTTCGGGTCGTGCTCAGTAGAGCCGATACCGAACACTTAAAAATGCCTTGATCGCCCGATACCGATCATGATTTCAGAGCCAAGGGTTATATTCAAGACCAATAGTAAACATTTTTAAGCAAATGCGTGTAAACCACACAAACACACTACTGAGCTGACCTAATATTCATAATTTATATAATTTATAATTCACGCAGTACAATTGAAAATGAGACATTACAGTACTTTGGTCATTTAATCCATATAATTACAATTTGCCGTATTTTATTCTTATTGTGTATTTATCACATTTTCACCTAAATGTAAGAGTGGCATCCTTGTAACATTATCATAAATAAAAAGGAATTTATCAATATTTTCTGAAACATCTCAAAATAGAATTCACAGAAGCATTAATGCCTGTCCTCTCAGTTTTTCATTTAGGGCATGAAAGTGACAAATCTGGGGAAAGAGAGACTGTTGATTAAATCAAGCGTTAGTGAAACTCCTAAAGAATTAACTTGCCTGTTCTTGTAGCAAAGAAACAAATGTGTGTATGTCAGATTCAAACATGTTCTGACAACTGAGTCACTTAATGTGTTCAAATCTAGGCAGTCACTTTAAATACCTGTCCACAGTCCTCTGAAAACAGCCTTCTGGCTTAAAAGCATCCACAATAACTCTTCACCTCTCATTCATGTAATAAACATTAGAACAGTTGTTGCAATAGACTCCATGAATTAAGGTTTCTAGCCAACTAAGTTCCTGGATCACCAATTCAGTAAAGTCAAAGAAACTTACAAGAAATTGTGATAGAAAGAAAAAAAGTATGATTGTTTACTGCACCACATTATAAATAGCAAGATGAAGGCCAGACAATAACACCATTTAGGCACAAAAAAAGCCTAACTAAGCTTTTGTACGGTGTTGGAGAATACTTACAGCGATAGTAAGAAATGGTGGAGAATGGAAAAGGAAAAGGGAGAGGCCCAAATCGCAAGTTGTGTGGAAATTGTGAAGATGGGGAATGAATTGAGAATGGCTCTAGATTCTCGACAGTGTTCAAGAATCCTGCATTGCAACACTATGCTTGGTCTTTTTATACGACTTTCTGAGAGGCATTTTTTACACTTCGATGTGAGTGGCCCAATATTTCCTCCTTAAAGGGTGGGATGATTCAAACTAGGCTGGGCGGAAATAGCAGACTCACAAGGAAGGATTTGGGCATCAGAATAAAGTTGAAGTTTGGTTAACGTTATGGTAATGAGCTATGACAGCAGCAACCAATTGGAATTTAGAAATGCTCCGCTCTTGAGAATTCTAGAGAATTTAACCGTGTAAACTTTTGCTCCCACCAAACATTAGTTCCCAAGCACGATGGAAGATAGGTTAATGATCATTACTGTGGCGGGTTGAAAATGTTGAAATTTGACTTATAATCTTTAGCATATTAGCACTTAGCATCAACACAAAAATCACACCACACAAATGGCTTTTAATTAGTTTATTTTGTTAGTTTGTCACCAAACAAGCATTCATTTCTTTCCTTAATCGATGGATTTCTCACCTTCACATTTAAAAGATTTCATGAGGTTAACTTATACCCTGATTGCGGTCAGCTGGCACAAAGATACCAGTCGACACGTTTGTTTGCTTTGTGGCCCTTCTAGAAATACTTAGCAAGACCGAGCATTCCGAACAAAATTGTATCTGCCTATTTCATCTTTGTCAGAGCGTCCACAGCATTGTTGGCTGGATGGCCAGAGCGAATTTCAGCGCTCTTGCCTCTCCCAGTGTGAATGTGTGAATGTGAATCTTAGAGCATATCTCAGTTAGAAATGAAGATCATAACAATAGTGACTCCCTCTGGTTGGTCAAGGGTTTTACATTAGGATGGAACAAGGGATCATAACTTCTGAACCTCTGCACACATTATGGCATCAGGTTTAATGTGTGCAGGTTTTCTTAACAGAAAAACAGCTAAAATTGACAATATGAACTTAAATAATTTTCCAACTGTTTCTAATCAAAAATAAGTCTTAGTACAATTAATTTTCTTAGTAATTGCAAAACAAATTAAATTCTGTTTTCTGAAAATTTATCAGATCAACATGACCGACAAGGGACATGATACCTTTATAGCCAGTTGTTTTTAATCCAAATTTAAGAATGATGTACAGTAAGATTTGTAGGGCTAACATGTAATGCTTATCTTGCATAAATTTAACAATAATTTTCATACAATCATACTAATTGGGATTCATGTCGATAAAAATGAGTGGACAGGAGGCTGAGTGTGAGCAACCTCTGGTTTCACTTTTTTGACTGGTAGCCTATGTTCCTTTATTTATTCCAATTCTAACCTTGGTAATGAAATAACATTTTTACTGGGTTGTCCACGTTTATGTAGCCTGCATGAAACAACACAGTAAGAGCGCGCAGAGCGAAGTATCTAAGATGCGCATTTAGTAGTTCATCTTCGGAATACTGTAGTTTTACCACGGCAGACCCACGTCAATGACATCCGCCGTCACATAATTACGCAGACCAGTGTGTCGGATGCTCCGAGCACCACGGTTGTCTTTTCCTGAGTCCTTATGAATTCTCCTTCCCATCTTTCCTTGACCTCGTGACACTTTCCATCGAGGTCAAGGAAAAGTGGTTAGGAAAGGACATAGGACGAATTTTTTTTGACTATTCGGATGCACCTTCGGTACATGTCTGCTTGCTTGCAGCCTAGCCTGTTTTATTGTGTTTAATAAAGTAAGTCAAGAACATCAAGACCGTGTTATTTACTATGCGACAGAACAGAGAGATGTGGAAAACTGCTCTGATAAGCGTGCCCCTTCTTCGCCAAGCAGAAACACCAAAAAGAGCATGCTGAAGTTACAGAATCCACACAACTTAAAAAAGGACACAGGGATACGAGTTGGTTGATGAAACACAAGTAGAGGTCAGGACTTGTTTTTGATGTTTTATTAGCGGATCTTGTTACTTATATGCACAAACACAGACACAAATGACAACATGGTGACTGCCGATGTTAGATTCCTCAGCTCGCATTTTTATATTTTAAAAGAAAACACATTCAACTATGAAACACATCAATTAAACACATTCAAGTATGAAAAGTATATAACTGTACAACTACCATAGAAAAACATATCACGGTCAACATTATTGAAAACAAAACAATTATTTGACATGGAGTCACAAACCCGTTACACATGTACAAAACAGGCACAAATGATAACACAGTGACTACCGATGCACAAACAAAATAAATAAATACATCAAACAATCAATCAATCAATCAATCAATAACTAACTAAACGTAGCCCTCAAGGAAAGCCAGATATATCTATTTAACTATATGTCGAGCAGAGTAGGCTAGTGCGTGAGGCGGTTTAACTCATAGAATGTTCTCCCAGCGAATGTAACAACATTTTGAAGTGGGACTTAACTCTCAGCAAGCATACAAACGCTGAGGAAACGTACGAGGGTCCTAAAAAACACAAAACAAAAGGGCAGATCTAAAGATCTGCAGTGCACCACGAGAGACTGACTCCTTCACTACCAATACTTAACCGCGAAGCTTGAGTATACAGGATTCAAAGGATTCCTCGTTCTATCGTTTGTTCTAAACTGAGCTATTTAGTGCTACTACCCCTGAATTCGTGTTTTAGTGTTCATGTTGTGACTTTTGTTGCACCCATTTACCTCATCTGTTTAGAATGTAGAATTTAGAATCTCTGTGATCCAGTAGCGGCTGGTGGCTAATTTTCACTGAGGAGGCAGACTACGCAACACTCACACAGTCTAGTTCCTTTAAGTGCATCCCACTACAGGATCAAAATGAGTGAAGGGTCAATCAGCTGACCTGAGGAAAATGGCCCATTTGTTCAAAGCAATACTTGCACAAGTCTCACCAACAGTCTCAACACAAATATCATCTGGCCTCTGTGCCCAGGTTACCATTACCAATTAAAGCCAGAAATAGCCAACACACAAAGACAAGCATAAAATTACGCATCATGATGAAAGCAACGGCCATTAAACCCAGCAAATGGGAACATATGAAAGACTGAAAAGTAATGCATCAGGCTACGGCAAGCCAACGTGATGGAGGGGAAAAACATTCCACCTCACCAGTTACTCGTACGAGGCTGCTTTGTCAAACAAAATGAATGTCGAAAAAGCTGAATTGTGATTGGTCAAAAAGTAAGATGCGGCTAGCCTTCGTTGAGCTTTTTCTCACGATGTTGGACTTACAGAATTTGCCCTGACAACATGAAATGAACTCAATTCTGTTATTTTTTCCTCACGGGAGGCAAAGCAGGGTCTGAATGCAGAGCTGCAGTTTCACGCTAGCAGTTTCAGGCCTATGGCCGATAATCTAACCGTAACCCTAACCATAACCATTCAGTTGCTAGGTTAGGCCAAAAGTGTGAGCGCAGGTGCTGAATGCCTCTGGCCTGAAACTGCTGGTGTGAAACTTCTGTTAGGCGTAAAACTGTGCCTCTGCAGACAGATACTATCGGCTTTTCTTCGGTTTTGGCGTCACTTGATCGCCAGTTAGATCTCGCACAGTAATGTCAGCAACACAACGACACCCGGCGATAACCTGAACGAAATTGCAATATTTTTATTGAATAAATACACAGAGAATCTCAAACTAAATAGTGCTTTATTGTCATCTTGTGCATCTTGTCATATAACTCCTTTTCTCTTTTTTTTTTTCTTCTCAAATCTCAGAGGAGGCATTACCTCTCTTGCCTCCTCTGATGAGCCACCACTGTGATTGCACACACACACTGTGAGCAGTGAGTAGTGAATTTAACCCATCCTATACACCCTGGTAGTGAGCACACACACCAGGAGCAGGAGCAGGAGCAGGAGCAGTGGACAGCACGCCTGCACCCAGGAGGCAGTTGGGGGTTAAGGGCACTTCAGCCAAGGATATTGTGGGAGAGGAAAGTGCTGTTCACCTACTCCCCCCACCCACACACTTTCCTGCCGGTCCCGGGGGCTGAACCGGCGACCCTTCGGTCGCAAGCCCGCTTCTCTAATCGTTAGGCCATGGCTGCCCAAAGGAAAGTGGACTGCAGCACCTTGCTTGGATGTGATTGAAATTGTGGAGCTTGTTTTCCCGTTTCTCCTACAAATGGGCTGGGGGAACACATCCTCTTCCACCATGAGGAGGGACACACATGGAGCGGTGAGGGAGGAAGGGGACACCCGCCGAGCCAGGCAGATCAGCCGAATCAACTCTAGTGATCAATGGAGAGACAGATGTCACAGCCAGATCGCCCTCACATCCAGTTCTGCTTTTCTTGACTGTGTGAAGGAAGCAAACCTCTTGCTCATTTAGTTGTTTAGTTTAGTAAAGGTATCCAAACCATCTCATCTTACCATTCTACAGTTCTCATTAAGTGTGTCAAAGAGTGCACTCTTAAAGTTTTTTTTTAATGTTGAAAACTTGAGTACATTCAAAGCTTGATAATTTAAGACTTTGACTGAAGTTGTTGTTTTAATGGATAACTTTTACTAGAGGCGCCCGGTTGCATCTTTACTTTGACTCAAGTATAATACCTGAACACTTTTATTACCTTTGCTGCCAGTGAGGTATCAGAATTAACAGCCAAAAGATTCACAACCAAAATGACTGGGCAGATTAGCCAAGCTCCAAAACCTAGTATACCACAACTATGCTTTCTAATGTATTTATATCTGAATATTATTAAATATTAAATTTCTGTGTCATGCCTAAGACACCACTGTTCTGCTATAGTCCCCTGCTGTCAACCTGCCTTTCTGTTACCTGTCAGCGTACACACACTCAGCATGAATAATCTGGTGAGAGTACGTGAAGACGGTACGGATGCTGTAGCCTTAGCCTCTTGTCACAATGAGGGCAGTGTTACAGGAGCAGCACTTCCAAGTAATGATAGCTGATATCATAGAACATGCAGGTTTGGGAAGAGGTGTTTAATTACGGAGTGGTTTTAAGCATGAGAGAACAGAGTGTCATATTACCGGATTGCATACTCCGTATTGCTTATTTTTAGATCCCAGCCCCACAGCAACAGTTCCTGCAGCCAGGAGTCCATTAAAGTGAATGTTTATACTTTTTCTTTCTTTCTTTCTTTCTTCTTCCTCTTTTTTTTAACTCTTTTTATTGGGGTTTTGGTACAGAGAACAGGTTTCTTCTCAGACAAAAATAAAAAATCGAAATAAACTTTAAAGTTGTGAACGCTAGTGCGCGCATACAGTCATATATATGTATAAACACACTGATGTTAAAACCAGTAAGAAAAAATGTATAAAATGTAAAAAAAAAAAGAAAATTTAGGTGTTCTTGTCTATACATAACAAACTTTCTTCTTAAAATATCTCTCTCTCAAAAACAACAGGCATGTCGCTGGTTCCAAGATAGTTTTCGCTGCTCAGTATAAATAACTGAAAGAACTTATACAAGGCTGCCATATAGCATAGAATTTACCAACATTTTCTTTCAATGAGAACTTTTCTTTTCAGTGAAAGTTTTTTTCCAGCTGAGGGTATCGTATCACATGCATCATTAGGTATGCCTTTGTTTCTCTCCATTTCAGTAATAGCAGTCTTCGTGCTAACAGTGTAACAAACATGACCATATTATACCGACTGTTGGACACTGGAATTCCTAACACCAAAAATAGCTAGTACTGGATCTGGATCGAGAGGCCTCATCAACATGTCAGATAGTGACTTAAAATATGGAGTCAATAACCACAAATCTTTGGACAACTCCAGAACATATGAACCCGTGAAGCTGGTGTTTGTCCACTTAGGCTTAGAATCTTTTTGCGACAAAGCTGTAGGAGACCTGCACTTATTTTAAAAATTATGACTGAGGTAGATTAACTTTACTCTGCAGTTGTTGGAATGTCAGGAATTTTGAATATTGAATCTGATAGGGAGGGGATAAATGAACAATCGACGGTCAGTGGGCCCAGAACAGAGCATGCCTGCCATCCAAAATGTCTCCTAAACTGGTAACAGAATTTTAAATGAGTGCAGAGTGACTGAGTTAGATGGCCGATTTGAGCGAATATAAGCAGAGCTGAAAAGACTAGCGCTGGTAAAGAAGAAGGGGAGAAACTACAACTTCTAAAACAGTACCAGTCCAAAGAAAATATAATAATATTGCGTTTTGGTAAGTGTAAGTCATTTAGATTATGCTGATTAGACACTGGAATTTGGTATCCATTTAAAAGGTTTGGGCAGGTTCAAACATCATTATAAGTCATTCACAAACATCCAACATTTCAAATAAAAAACTGCATTGCGCTGACGTCGTCCATGTGTAACCGAATGGTCCCTCTTTCTCAAAGAACTTTGATTAGCTTTTGAAAACATTCAGCAGTTAAGTGATAGTGAAACTCTTGATTATTCTTATGAGAGCAAAATTCTTGATAATTAGCTCTAGTTTCCTGAGAAATTTATAGGACACTGATAAATAATTAACTTGACAAACAAAACCTCTGCAATCAATTATCCTGAAAATTACCACTTGTAAGTATTCTGAGCCATTTTGTATTCTTTGTGTCTACCCACACGTTCACATGCAGAACAAATGGCTAGGATGAACTCTTTCTGCTGCAGTACAAGGTGAGGTTTGGCAGTCAGATAGCTTTGCCATTAAAAAGGTATTTGCAGTAAGTTTCTTGGTTGGCCGGTGCTCGTGCATTTGGAAATTCATTAACATGAGTGAATGAATCACTTGGGTCAAATTCTTCACAGTTTGGCCTTGGAGGCCCCATCCCTACAGCAACGTTTAATTGTCTACCGAAATTCGATATGTTATAAATATTTCACTGGCAAGGCTTACATTTCCTGATAACTTGATGCATTCTGTTTCCCCACATGGTAACCTCTCTCTTAATGGCAAAAGCAGCATGATTTTTCTTTCTTTTTTTTTGTAGAGCACTTTTTACAACAAGCATTGTCACAAGACAACCTTAAAGAACACAGGAAAATATATATATATATATATATATATATATATATATATTATGAGGGGCCAAACAGGAAATATATAAATATAAATATATATATAAAGGTAATATATAAATATATGAATATATAAAAGTAATTCTGAATGTATAAATATAATTCCTGGATGCATTCAACCAAAAGTAAACATTTTTCATTTTTAAATAATTATTATCCATACTTTCCATTTGTGATGATTTTACTCAGTGAGAACAACTGAGAAATTTTTGAAAACTAGTGAGATAACTGAAAATGGAAGTGAAATTTCTCTGAAAACAAGCAGGTATGGTTTTGAACAAAATAAAAAAGTCCTTGTTATGGAAGACTCTTGCTCATTGGCAAAAACTGTGCACATTGCATTTACTCTGAATTTTTTGGCTTAGAAAAGCACGTCACAAGGGCATCTGAGAATAGTAAAGGCAGACAGGCAGGCATGCCAACATGATGTAGGGTAAGCGCCAAACAATTCCTGACAAAAAATAAGGGAAAAGGCAGGACTATATATACAAATCTACATGAGGCAGAACAGAACAGGTGGAATTAATAATTGAAACTAACAAAGACTGAACAAAGGAACCAGGAGGTGAAAGACAACTTAACCAAACTTACCAGCAGAGGGGGGAAACGAGAGGAGCAGGATGTGACAATACTAAATCATTATGTGTGTTCACTAGCCTTACTGATTAGTATGGATATTATGTTAGACTAAACACAGCAGGAGATGAGGAGAGAAAACAAAAAGCTAAAAATGAAAGCAAGGAATTCAGTCTTCGATTTGCATGTTATTTTATTTTTTCAACACAGTCAAAACATCAAAAGATTGTCTTTTGGTAGTTGTGAGACGTTTAGATTATGCTGATTGGAAATTAAAATTTGATATCCATTTAAAAGTTTGAACAGGTTCAAACAATATTATAAGACAATGACAAACATTTAACATTTCAAATAAAACTGCTGCAATCGGCAATCACGAAAAATACCACTTGTAAATCTCATGAGCTACTTTGTATTCTGAATGTCTACCCACATGTTCACATGCAGAACAAATGGCTAGGATGAACTCTTGCTGTTGCAGTACAAGGTGAGGTTTAGCAGTCAGATAGTTTCGCCATTGAAAGTATTTTCTATAAGCTTCTTCATCTTTGTCCAGCTGAAGGAGATAGTTAGCAAGTGCCTGTGCATTTGGAAAGTCATCCACATGAATGAATGAATCACTTGGGACAAAGTCTTCATAGTTTTTTCTAGGAGGCCCCAGCACCACAGGAACAGTTCCTGCAGCCAGGGGTCCATTTAGCTTCTCAGTGATGTAGTCTCTGTGAATAGAGTTCTCAAAGGAGAGATAGAATTTACAACTGGCTATGGTGGAATAGTAATCTTCATACCTCAGAAATTTCCCAGAAACCTTGCCAAAAAGATCTACTTTAATGTGCTTACTGAGCTCTTGATAATATTTATACCGGACTCCTGTACCAGTGGATGGATTATTGTTGCTTACGATCCAGCAAACGAGTTTGTCTTTTTTAGGTATGACAAATTCCTCACCGGGGCTCTTTTTGACTGTCAGACGATTACGCACAGAAATGTCTGCATCTTGTCTGTAGCTCAGGGTCCAGTTAAAAAGGTTCTCAAGCCCAGGTATTCTGCGTGTGTTTGTTGGTGACTCTACATGGAACCAAATCCATTTTTGAAAAGGTGGTCGTGGTGATGGAGGTAGGTTGGAGAGATCCCAGCTAATGGCCTTGTGAAAAATGAGCACTGCATCTGCTTTAGGGTACACTGATCTGTCATCTGTCAAGTGGCAGCCTTCCATGTTGAGTAGAGATTTGCAGTCTGAGAACTGGAACCTGTAGTTTTCTGGCCAGAACCATAACAACAAGACAGGTTTCTCAGACTGAGGAGGAGGTGCTACAGACAAGGAACTGCCATTGCTCTCTAACAGACATTTCCTTATCTCTTCCTGAAGTGGCTGAACTGGATTGGGCGGGCAGTAGTTATGAGAATCATGCTGAAGAAAAATGAACATCAGCATCAATACTCCTGCCCCTAAAACCAGTGTGATCAGGGTACAATTCAAGGATTTCGGAATTTGAGTTGTCATGTTCTCCCCTAAAAACAAGGAAAATCAGATCATAAATCAAACCTTTCACAATGTTCAGATTTGCAAGATTCAGCCTTGTGCTGATACAATATAGTGGTGTATGCACTATGCTACCAAATTTGCTATGTTATAAACATTCCTCAGGTAGCGCTCAAATTTCATGATAACTTGTTGAATTCTGCTTCCCCAAATGGATGCATCTCTTAATGGCAACACTCGCATGAGTTTTTTTTTATTTTTAATCTTTTTTGAAATGTAACAAAATCTGTTTGATTCAGTTTTTAAATTCAGTTTTATTTGTAGAGGGCTTTTTACAACAAGCATTGTCACACAGCAGCTTCAAAAGACACAAGGCCTGACCCCCAGTAAGCAAGGATAAGTTGACAAGAGAAAAGAAAATCTACTTTGGCGAAAATAGGCAGAAACCTTGAGAGGAATCAAGATTGAACGCCCATTAGACAACTCATAGAAAAGCTTATTAAAATTTTATGTCCCCATACTTGTCTTAGCTAGTTAGAGGTGTGATTCTTCTTGTATATTCTTTTAATAGACCAACATTTGCCAGTGTTTTCTGTTGTTTTCATTTTGATTTTCAGTAAGTATATCAGTGTGCAAGTTAAGGGTTATAATAATCCCAAATGTCCAATCGTTTTAAGTTCCCCAATAACTTCTTGTAAAAATAGAATTGGAATTGCTTGGAACTGATCATTGTGATAACATATACTCACTTCTGTGCCAAAATCTTTTTAGCGATACAGCACTGCCCACGTTTTTGGTTACGTGTTCAAACTGGTTGTGACTGGATTTGAATCAGTACACGGCACCTGAAAAAGTGTAGGAACGCTCCCAGATGATGAGCAAGATAATTACATCCTCCAACTGCTGTCACAACTGTAGGGTTTTTTTTTGTTTGTTTTGTTTTAAACACTGTCATCAACTGTTTTTCATGCTTTTTATTCTTGCAGTCAGACATTTAGGAAGTTAATTATAGCAATGATCTAAATATGCAATGTAGAATTAAATGAGCATTTCATTTTAAATTGAATATTAAATTGAAATCTTGCACCTAAGAATTAGAAATCAGGGGAAGTTAACAAAAGTTAATAAAACAAAACAAATAAAACAAACAAACAACAACTCAAAACAAACAACAACAAAAAATACACCACTACTACAACTATTAATAGTTGTAATAATAGTAGTAGTTACGATTAAGAGGGAACAAACAATCAGACAGCCAGTTAATTAGTACATCTTGCACTACCTGGGTCTGTCACTGCGTATGCATGCAAGAAGTGACACCAGCTGTTAGAACTGATTATTATAATTTCAGGAAGTTTCTTGACTGTATTAAATTTAGCCTGTTTCTGTAAAAAAAAAAAAAAAAAAACATAATGGTTTCCATGTCGTGTTTGTCAGATACAAACACGATGACTTCCTAAAGCTGCAGAATGGAAAGGGTGTCATACTTAGGGGGCAAAGGAAACATTTTCCTTACATATGTGCCACCGGCACCCATCCTGGTCTTACTAATGTTAATCAGGCAAGGATCGTTCATTCTCATTAAGGACCTATAGTTTTTCAGTGATCAGAACACTCACTAAAGAAAATAAGCGGAGTATTTCCTGAATCTGTGTTGTCCCAGAAGTCTGCTGAGCTTTATGAATCCACTTCTGTTAAAGACGGATATAACACAGCCAGTCATAAGAATTATGCACGGTGTTTAATTCCCAAAATAGGGTGTCTCTCATTGATAAGACCTGCCTGATATGGGTCATTAAGACATGATAGCATTTTATCAGTCTTTCAGTCTTTTCCCATGAACAATGTGGAACTATGTGGCCTCAGTATAAGCCACGTGACCCCAGTATGAACCTCTTAGATTAGGAGACATATCTATGTTCTTTATCTTTTTACCTGATCTAGAGTAAAAGGATTCCAAAATATTCAAAATGGTGCTAACCCCTTGTTCTCTATCCGTTATATCAAATTTTTTGGCAACTGTAAATGTTCTGCATCTGAAAATATGCTTCTTATAGAGGATTTATTCAGCCTTTTTTATCCTCATCTTTTACAGTGGGGGTACTATTTTTTGATTACTAGATAAGTTTTTAGCCGTTTCACTGCCATTACTAATTTAATACCTATTATTTGCTATTGTAGGGAAACTTGATAAGCCACCCACTTGATAAGCAGGAACAAGACAGCGAGAAACAAAATGTCTGATTGTTTACCTCTTCACAGATCATGCATCTCTCAGTGATATAACAGCCAACGGTTCAATAAAAAGCTTTAAGTATGTTTTAATCCTTATATTTATGAAGACACTTTTCTGTTTAGGAGGATTTAATAAATATTTCACCAGATTTGTAAATGTGGGAGAGAAAAAAAAACTTACAGACTAACAGGACAGCATGTATTACAGAATTACACCCCATTCTATAGACAATTTTACTGTTAATTCATTGAGGTTTATCCATTCTTATGGTGTAGAGCCTTTTCAGTTATCAACTCACCCGCTTAATAGTTAACACTGCTTGTTAGGTCTTCAATTTCACAGCCAAATAGAGGTCTCCACATGCACAGCCAAAATGAGGAGGGGGATAGCCATGCTCCAAAGCCTAGCAAATTGGATTTGGAATTTGTGATGTATGTACAGCTGAAGATTATTAAGTTTTGTGTCCAGTCTAAGACAGCACTGCTCTAATATACTTCTGTGTTCTTCCCCTGTCCCTCCAGTCTAGCGAGAATACACTCACTATTGAGAGCACATGAGGAAGATAGGGAGTCTATAGCCTTAATCTCTCGTCATAATGAGGGTGGAGTTACATGAATAATGCTGACTAGGGTAGGGACAGACAAGTATAAAGAACAAACAGGTGTGGGGCAGGTGTGCTTGAGCAGGAGGTACAGCATGAAAAACTACAACAGTATGTCATATGGTTGTACAGTTGACAGCACCCTCTTCAACAGGCTAAATCAGCATAGTTTGTCTTTTGTGATTCATAAGATGAATGTTATTCTATACTTATATTTCTCGTTAATGGGTGTGTTTGATACCAGACTGTGGAGGGCTTTACAAAGTATGTATAGAGTAATCTATTGAAGCATCTTAGAGCAAAGGCTTCTTGCCTTACTGAAATGTAAACGATGTTTAAGCCAAGAAAAAAGTGTACATTGTGAAATACGCAGTCCTTTGGATTCCCCCCCCCCCCCCCCCCCCCCCCCCCTAGTTCTTTTTCCCTTTTCCTTTTCTGCTGTTTATTTTTCTAGTATTGTTATCTGAGAAACAAAAAATGATCAATTAAAATTTTAATCTTATAAAGAAGAGGCATAATTTTTAATGCAGATTTATCATGTTTTGCAGAAATGTTTAACTTAATTAATTTGCGTTTACATTTTCATGAAATGAGGTGGAATTTCAGGAAATATGTGTAAACAATTCAATTAACTTTTATTTTATTTGTGTAGCACTTTTTACAATTAACATTGCGACAAAGCAGCTTTACATGATGCCAGACCCGATGCCACCACTGAGCAAAAGGGCTACTGTAATGCCCCGGTCCTTCTCTGTCCCTCTCTATGGTCCTTCTGTCCCTCTCTGTCCCCCTCTGGTCCCTCTCTGTTTCTCTTTGCCCCTCTCTCTAGTTGCTCTCGTTTTCCTCCCCTCTAGTGGTCAGTTGTGGTTTATTTGTATGTTCACCTCCTGGTTACTTGGTTCAGTTCTGTTTTGAGTTCTGTTGGTTTAGCCCTGTTAAAATTCATTCACTCCACCTGTTTTCAATTAGTTTTACCTCATTTAGCTGTGTATAACTACTCCTTGGGTTTTTCCTGTTTCTTTGTCTAGTTTTGTTTGGTGTCTACCTCACCTCACGTTAGTTTTCCCTCCTGCCTGAATTTCTGAAGTCTGCTCTCTGTAGGTTTTGAAATCCTTTCTGTTATGCTTGCTGCAAATAAAGAGACCACTTACCCGCATTTGCATCCAGCCTCTTTTACACAATGTGACAGCAGCAATGGCAAGGAAAATCTCCCTTCGTAATCCAGGCATTTTACCCAAATGTGTAAGTCAACCCCACACAAACTGCAACAAAAACAAACTCAGTGGATTCCGCATCCTCAATATGTTCTGAATGAGAGAAAAAAAGTCCTTAGGAACAGTATGAGGGGGAAAGTTTTGAAAATCAGCCAAATATGATCTTACCAAAAACGTCTTTTTAGCCATATGTCGGTGACTGTACAAGCCTACATTATTGTACATGCTAGATTTGACCATACTGTATTATATCCTGGAGGCAAAAAACCCCCACATATTACTGATGAGAATTTATTATGATCACATCATCACATTGATTCTCATCGTAAGCAATGGCCTCAGAAAAATAACTGATCAACTGCTCATCAAATGAGCCAATTAAATATGTGCACACAATGCAGCACTACACAATGTTATCTTCACAGGCCGTCTGTTTTGAGTTAGTGCAGCTTGATCCCAGGTTCAGGTTACTTTGTACCCGTAGGTAGATTTGGTTTGCAGTAGACCAGTCATCGTCCATTGTGACACACACTTTACAGACA
The DNA here is from genome assembly GCF_902362185.1 of Chanos chanos. Lineage (NCBI taxonomy): Eukaryota > Metazoa > Chordata > Actinopteri > Gonorynchiformes > Chanidae > Chanos > Chanos chanos. The sequence goes on along the minus strand of NC_044495.1, from coordinate 53,766,282 downwards.
ACACAGACAATTTACAAATATAATTAAAGTACTCAAAGTTCCAGCCCTTGCTAAACCACTCATTGGCGGTTCTGGCGAACAGGACACAAACTAAATTTCACAACTGCCTTTCTTGCCTTTCTTGATGCAGAGCCATCAGTTACATCATCATAAGAAATCTGCCCAGCAATTGCATGGTTAATACTGATGATAGCAAGGCCACTGTGACATGATGGACACTAAATATATTTGTTGCACAATTAAATATACATGTCATTGAGCACAATTTATCAAACTTTCAAAATTAGGAACCAAATGAACCATACAACCTCCTTGGCTAATTCTAGGCATCAGACACCCCAAAAGACTCAGTATATCACAAAAGATACAAAATATCAGCATAATATAGACATCTTTTAAGTTAGCCTACAGCATTGGAAATTGCCCTTGCTGAGCTCAGAACCTAGTCAATACAATCACAGAAAACCTTTATGAGGTCACCTGAATGAAAGTTAGTCAAATCAATCATGTGCTAGCTAGGTTGTAATTGTTTTGCTGCAGGCTACACACATCATCATGATGAAACTGTGTGAAATTATATTCAATGTTATGTAAGCTAGTTGGACAGAAAATGGAATATCATACTTCTGAGTGGGAGACCTTCCCAAGCAGTAGCCTGCCTAGCTCACAAACTAGAATCAGGGTGCCCACTCTGACAAAGTTAAGCGACCCACACGGTGACATGATATCATTGATGTGACGTGCAAATGAGTGATAGAAAACCGATTGCGCAAATGTCACCATTCCGAATTTTCTTGTGGGGGCGCCTCGTGCCGCCACCAGCAAGATGCCACCCTGGGTGGCTGCCCATGCCACCCATACCTAAATCCACTACTGACACCACTGAAACCAAAACATAAAATAAATAAGTAAGTAAGTAAATAAATAGGTAAACGTTGCCTCTATATCATCTGTGCGATGTTGCTATGACTTTTTCACCCAACTTGTTCATCAGGCTGCAGGAACAAAGCTATTTGTATACTGCTTTGCTCTGCACTTTGGGACTATGAACCTTCATCCATAAGGAAAGAGCTGAAATGCAGTGTACAAAGGGTGGGAGTCGTCATTATCCGGTTTAACTGTCTGGTGTGCAGGGATGCTAGGTTAAGCTGTAAGCCAACAATCAGCCCACTGGACCATTTAACAATTTGGTTCAGAGAGTGTCTGTTCTTTAAAGACAGGTTTCCAGGCCATAACACCAAAGAAAAAGATAAAATCAATTCAACAAAAGCATGATACAATAAGGTCACAAATTGCAGAATCCCCTGCAGTTTCCCCACACCGGAGCACACTCAATACTGTTCTTTTCTGCATGTGCATCTCAGGGTGCTGCAGTCAGCCTGGCAGTTGCACTTGATGACCCGAAGAAGCTTTTCAGGTGCAGGGGGTAGGGTTGTCTGAATTGGCACAAACCCTTCGTCATACTTCTGTCATCCCCTCTCTGTAGGACAAGGTCCATCTGTAGATCCCTTCCATTCTTGTACTTGCAAGTACACGTGCAGACTTTGCTGCTCCTGATGTTGGTGGTAAGACCTGTGGCTGGAAGTTGAGCGAGATGCCACCTTCTCACAGAAATGATGCTATAGGAGGGAATCCAGGGTATCAGTTGATTTTCCATTGCAGAGAATCACCATCGCTTTCTCTCCTGCTTCTGCCACATCATCTGTAGAAGCTGAATATGCATAGAACATCTCAGCTTGCTCTAGGAATATGTCACTTTCCTTGACTTTCTCAAGGGAAGCTCCCTGCCTGATCCCATGGAGGTGAGATGAAGTGTCGCATCCAAGAACTGCATGTAAGAAAAAGATGTGTTTACATATGTCTGGGCCAAGTAGTTGTTTTGTAGCTTTGATGTTCCAAATGTGAGGCTTCTTTGTGTTCTTCCTCGACTCAGAACAAAAGAACAGGTCATGGGAGTGGAAAACCATCAAACTATGGAAAACCGGAAGTGAAATAAAACAAAATGAAAAACAAAATAACTCTACACAACTAATAAAAACCAAAGTCTGCTCTAGCCTCTGTCAGTACAGAGGTCTAAAAACAGCAGAAACAATTTTACCCCTCCTGGCAAAAATAAATGTCCTGTGCTCTGGTTCGCTAGCACTTGTAAAACAGACAGGGACACGGACACAGCGACAAAGCACAGGGACGAAAAACAGGGAGAAAAAACAGGGAATTCCCACACACATACATATAGTTTGGAGGCCAGCGCCAAACAACAGACAGAGGGGGTGACAAACAATAGAGCATAACTAATGTATAAATATGTAAGTTTATAGTCAAACAAATAGCAATGAGATTTATCTAGTATTATTTAATCTTATTAAACAAAATAAAGCAAAATGCATTTTAAGAACAATTAAGAAACACAAGGTAATGTTTGGTCCTCTCAGGCAATTAAGTTTCCTCCACCCTCCCCCTTGGAACTCAATAAATAGCCTGTGTTTCCACATGTACCCCTTTTCTTGGCAGACCAACCTGAAAAGATGACTCAGGCAGGTAACAATGGAAAAAGTAAATTACACAAATCTTCAATAATGTCACAACCTGCACCGCCATTTTGGACTTTTAGTTGGACATGTCTTTGTGCTCCTGTTCTCTGTCTGTCTCCGCCCCTCACCTGTACCTGTTTGTCCAATTATTACCTTGTTAATTTTATCCAATCCTGTTTTGCCCTTTTTAGTTCTCCCTCTATTTAAGTCCTAGTGTTTGCCTTGTCCATGGTCTATCGTTGTTTGTGTTTTTGCACACTGTTATGCTGCACCTTTTTGTTATCGGTTTTTGTTATTAGTTTGCACTGTTTTTTGGTCTTCATTTTAAGTAAAGCCTTCCGTTTTGTCACCGTCAACCATCGTGTCTTTGCACTTGGGTCCTGCACCACACCGCCAGCGTGACAAATAACTAAGTTTGTGTACTTAGCAACTGAAAGTAAATAAAAGGTTGTGGAAGACAAATGGTGATTTGTACTATTTTATATATTGCATATTTATGTGTAATGTGATAAATGAGGTTCGAAACTAAACTGGTGATGTGGCCTATATGTGCGGCCATCACACACAGCCGTCACACCCCACTAGCGCAGTATTGTTGGTGGTGGCACACTGCACAGCTTGCACAGCAGGTTGGCATCTCTTGAGGCATGTCTCACAGTTTGCCTTCTGCAGCTCTTCACACAGTATGGAAACAAGTTGCTGCTTGTTAAGCCTGTTAGCCAGGAACTGTTGTGTCTGCATTGTGACGGTCATGTTGGCTATAAATGTCACAGTGGCACCAGTCTTCTCTTTTGACCATCTGTGGTGTGTCTTGTCCTCTCTGTTGTTACTTTCATACCCATCAAACACCAATGCAGCCTTGCCATACTTCCTCCATACATACTCTGTATACTGGTAGCGTGGGTCTGTATAAGTACTTCCATGGGACCATGAGATGCGTTGAACAAATGCTCCACCCTCCAAGACATGTTGCCTGCCATCAACTGCATTATCTGCTGGGATATCAGGCCCAGTAAGGTGCCAGATGGCATCAGTGAAGGCTGGATTGTTTGCTTCTTGAAGCTGGAGAGAGGAATCAAACAGGGCTGGGGGATAGCTACATAGTTTGTATTTGAGGGCTAACTCGAGTTCATTGGCCCATATCTGTGCTGCTATGACCAGTCTCTGGAAGAGTCACGTGGAACCCTTCCTCGAAATGTTGTTGGACTTCTGGGTGTTCAAACCTGAGGTTGTGCATCTGCTGAAGATACACCCTGGCAGATTTGGTATAAAGATTGTGTCCCGAAGCAGCCATATGAGGTAGAATGTCCTGAATAGCCTGCAGATGTAAGGCCCAGTTTCCAGTGCATTCTGCACTGATGTATTTTCATAGGATGTCTAATGTGTCCATGTACTGAACCCAGAGAGCTGAAGTTCTAGAGGACTTCTTGGTGGACTTGATGTGCTTCTGAAGGCGGTCTTTGATTCTCGCTAGAACATCAGACAAACAGACTTCTTCAGCAGATATAGTCTCACTCATCAGCTTCTCATAGATCTTAAAAGCTCCGTCCAGGTCCGCATCTTTGGTTACATCTGTTATCTGATGCTCCGGCGGCCTCCGATGACCCAGCTGCTTCAGCAAAGTCCGACTCCCCATCCTTACTGTTGTCTGGATGTCCAGATTGCTGTGGTAGATGGACACTGAACACGTTTGCCAGCATCAGTGCCCTGAGGGCTGCATCAACAATTAAGTGTGCACGAACTGCTTGCGCAACAGCTTTGCCACACATCATGTGGATTACTGCATGCATGCTCACTGACAAATGTCAGGGTCGAGAATGTGCATGTGCTATCACTGGGATTCAGATCAATCATTGGCAGAAACATATCAGTCAGTCGCCTTGCCAGGGTGGTTACCATTATGCGCAAACTGCATCGTGCCTGACCATGCTGTTCTGGGATGCCTTCCACAAGACATCAAGATTTTCACAGCTGTTCTGGACCTGAAGGTTGACCAGCTTCTGGTAAGTCAGCGCTGTCAAATCGCGCCTTTCGTCTTTGTGGTACTGTACTTGTACCCTTCCAACCACTGCCACATCCAAGGAAGTACACTTGACCTTGGGGATTAGCTGCCATGATCTAATTCCAGGAGTTATAGATGCAATCATCCCCATACCATGGAATGTTCTATATCCATCGAGCGTACAGATGTTATGATCAACGTTGTCGCCTACATATTGGACAAACTCTGTCGTTAGGTCAGGAATATTTGTTCCTAACCCTAACCCTAACCCTAACGCATTTCATTCAAACTGGTGCACCTCCTGGTATAAGCAACAAAACCCTTTTTGTAAGGTTGTGCAATCATGTTTTATCCATCTCTACAACTGACTGGAAGAGATGAAAACAGGTAGAGCAAGTAGGGAGATCCTATTGTACCATTATTATTTGTAACTGTATAACGTCTACTTCTTGTATAAACATGCATCCAAGTGTAAAGGAATGAACTAGATGTAAACTTCTGGGTGAGTATTGACCACTCCCCCACACCCCCAGCCCACTCAGATTAGATTCATTCCTTTTGTCAGCCTCTACCTTATTCAGTGAGCTTGTCACAAGGAGTTTGGACCAGTTTATGCAACCATTCAATGAGTAGGTCCATTGAGAACCTCCTCAAAAAAAAAATCTCAAAAGGAATTTTCACCTTTCTGCAGATGTAATCATGTTTGTACCGATGTCTCTGAGAAGTGGACTACTCGTGTTCAATGTACCTTGCAAATTTGAGTGCCTGAAACAGTGCAATACCATTCTTGTTATCCAGATGTGGTTGTGGGGACAAAGGACGAGGAACAAAAATGTCCTCTTTGTTCATGGGCGTGTAGAGCTTTCAGGTTTAAAGACCCTCAGCATGATCCCACATCGTGTCCCTTCTGAGTCATCATTAAACCCTTCAACAGTCCATTTGGAAATGTGTGTGTTTTTCAATGCTGCCAGTCTTGTCTAACTGGAGCTGAATGGTTTCACATGAGCACTGTCATCTGTTTTTTTCTTTAGCTGTGCCATCTCAACCCACTAGGCAATGACAGATGAAGATCACAATCATGCATCTGCATAGCACAGGAAATGACAACTGTGACATGCTCCAGTCTTCTGAAGTTAAGTAAGATAGCATAAAAGCACTTAAGCTTTCAGTACATATCTGATCATGACAACATTCCCAATATGCACAGACTTGATCAACATAGCAGTTCTTCTTACTTTGACTACTCTGACACAGTAAGTAATGAAGTAAAAGTGCTTTGTTACTGTATGGCGGACCACCCTGACTTTATTATGTGGAAGACCAGCCATGACAATTTGGACAAAACATGTCCTACAAAAAAGAGCTTACATTTAATACTTAAAGTAACAAAGTGAATCCAGATTTTTGGTATATGAAATTGCACTTGCAATTGCAATTGTTTTATTCATGAAATCATTCATTCATTTTTTAACTACTTTCTTTTTGGTAACTTCTACACCTACAGAATTCCAGAAAACACTCTTTTCCCGGACAGGAATTCACAATTTCAAACTACTGAGATGCGTTAAAAGCTTTTAAATCCTAAAACTAACAATATCTATTGATAACATATGCATGAGAACTTACTATTAGAATCATGTTTGTCAGGAGTGTTTCTAGCTATTAAAAAGATCAGGGGCTAAGTCAAGTTTACCTGGGGTTTGTCTTTTTTTTGAAGGGAGATTGGCGTCAGTAGGTTGGGGAGGTGGTATCTACCCTTATAATAAATAACTATCACCACACACACACACACACACACACACACACACACACACACACACACATTTAACGGTTATTATGCTACTTATCTTTACTATTGATTTGTGCACTGCTCACCTTTTCTCTTCTTAAATTTATTGCATTTCACCTCAGTCTCTGTCGCCTCATGGCTGTTGTTGGCCCTGGTGGTAAAAAAGTACAAACATGGTTACCTTAATCCGTGTTCTTACACACACACACACACACACACACACACACACACACACACACGCAGCTATTGCACTAACCCTGCTTATACCATGATGACACAGCTTATCCACTGGAATATGGACATCACCCACCTCTGGATCTGTCCTTTCTCCTTTTCTCTCCCCACATGGATGTTTTCTTTCTTCTAGGTGGCATTGCTCTCTCCCTCTCTCTCTCCCTTCTCCTTGCCCTATATCTTCTGCTCCCATCCTGTGATCTTTGTTTATTTGTCTGTGCTGCCGTCTGTCATCCCTCTTTGCTCCTTTATTGTTGTCTTAAAACGTTACCAGATTCTTCTACCAGATTCTTCCTTCCATTTTCTTTTACATTTTAGGTTTCCATATCTTCCTTTTTCTCCCCTTGTCTTTTGTTTTGTCGCTATCCCTCCTGTTTGTCCTCTACTTTGCTGAATTAAGAAAAGTAGAGGACAAACAGGAAGATAGTGAAAAATCGTCCTGTTTGTTGCTTACTTCTTTGAGGGGTGGAATTGTGAGGGAGTGCCTCCTTGGATTTAGCTTGGCAAAGTGGTCAATGACCAACTCAGGATCAATAGTGCTGAGGTGGTCCTTTTCTACTGAAAGAAGTGCCAAATGGGTGAGCCTGTCCTGGCCAATTGTTTTCCTTAGCCATGTATGTAGACAACGCAGTGCGCTGAATGATCTCTCACAACTGCAGCTACTAACAGGTATTGTTATGGCAGCTTGAAAGACTGCATTCAAGCTTGGGAAGATGTCTGGGGCAAGCAGTTTGTACACACTGCACATGTCAGGAATTGCACCCTATTTCTTTTTCTTTGCAAGGAATTGTTTTGCCACCAGTATCTCCTGTTTACATTGTTTTATGTTGTAATGTGATGCAGTAAGATTCAGAGAATCTTCACCAAGGAAGTCATCTGCTGATGGGTTGCGTCCTTCATGAGCTCAACCCCTATATTTCACAAGATCTGTATGATCATATAAATATCTCTTTCAAGTCTCTCTCTCTCTCTCTCTCTCTCTCACACACACACACTCACACCATTTTCTCCAATGGATCCTGGCTCAGCTGGCTGCAGCAGCTCATTATGACCATCACCACCTGCACTGGGTGTGCTGTTTTTGGTCTCTGGACAACACAAATTTATGTAGATATTAAGATTGGATGCGTGACAAAAGAGAAAACATTTTTTTTTTCCTTTTTTTATCCCTATATAGCCCATATGTATGTGTTTTGTTCCCCAAGTGTGGTTTGGCAATACTGTTTCTTATTATGGTCATGTCAATAAAGCAAACCTATTTGAACTGAATTGTACTGAGAGAGAGAGAAAGAGAGAGAGAGAGAGAGAGAGAGCCTTCACTTGACAGACTTGGCCGTCAGTTCACTGCAGCCAGTTATTGGTGTAAGGGCAATCGAGCTTGGGTTGCTATATAGTCACGTCAATAAACATTTTTTTGGGCATCAGCATAATTCGGTACATTGTGTAATACCCAAGCTCAATGATTTACCTTGAGTCTTCTTCTTGAAATTTCCAAGAAGGCTAGATTTTTGTTTTGAAACCGGAGCTTTTCATCTGGGTGTGCATGTCTTCCAACTTTGTGTGCACTGTGCAGCACTTGATTACTCCCCCATCCTTAAGTTGCTGCAAGTCAAGTTCCGCTCTGTTACACATCCTGTCTGTTGTTTTGCTATGAACGACTCCTTTTTCAGGCTGAAAACATTCAGGGCTGGGCTTAAAATATTTGGGCTATAGCCTCGAATGATCGGACATAACGGCGCCACCGGTGATTGTGTTAAAAAATAAAAATTCTGAAAATATTGACCTTTGAAAGTTATGTCCCAGATTTTGGTCACACCATCAGATTTCAATAAAAACAAAATTTGATCTGGCATGAAAACGGTTAGTTATCTGAAGAGCCTGTCTCTCACTTAGCTACTGAAGGTCTGATAAGTTTTATATTTTTTGATAAATTAATAAATAATATTGCTGTCAGGGTTGTCTGAAACATAACAGGTGAACACCATCTACCTTTAAAATAAAAAAAGTAAAAGAAATACTTTTAAACGGTGCAGATAGTACTCCGCCTCCACCCCCGTAGTCCTTTAGATGAGAGCCTTGATGAGGCATGGCGTACGCAGACAGACCTTTGCAGGGGAGAGGGCCAGAAAAAGAAATCATGATAGATGTTTAAGAGAAATTAAGGCTTTGAAAGACAAGCTGTTGAAAATGAAAAAGGGAAGGATTACATTTAAAAAACAAGTTGAGCAAAGTATGCTTCCCATCGGTGGAAGCTGGTCGTTGTAAAAGCAGGGGAGGAAGGAAGTTAAGTTTCAGTGCTTGCACACACACAGTGAAGTGAGCAGTGAATTTGTCCTCTGCATTTAACCCATCCAATACACCAGTAGTGAACACACACACCAGACGCAGGAGCAGTGGGCAGCCTTCCTTGGTGAGCGCCTGGGGAGCATTGGGGTTAAGTGCCTTGCTCAAGGGCACACAGCCGTGGATGTTGGGCCTGTGAATCGAACCGGCAACCCTCCAGTCACAAGCCTGGTTCTCTACCCTTTAGACCACAGCTGCCCTGAAGGTGCCCTGAAGGTGGTGGTGGTGGTGGGGTGTTGGTGAGGGCACATGTGGGCATATAAAACCCAGACACGTTTAAAGTAGCAGTAAGGAGTTTTGGTCTAAAACTAGTGAGCTAACTACCTAAAAGACATGCAAAAAACAATAGCAACAACACAATGAGAACTGATAAAAGCTTGTTAGCATTCTAACTGGTGTCTTTTTGGGATACAGTTGGCAATGTTGTGCTGTGAAAGCTTTTTGTACATTTTCAAGGGGTGGTTTGACCTCAGAACTACATAGTGCATGGCCTGGGTGGCTCCTGGGGATGACAGATGTGTTCTGTCCTTTACACGACCATGTACTATAAAAATGAATTTGAAGATGACGCCAAAACTAGCTGCCAATAAAAACATACCTAAAATGTGGTAAATTGTTGCATGCCGTTGTTTTAAAGCCAAATTGCTGAAATTTAAAAATGGATTGTTATACTGATTATCTCTATTATGAGTATCTCTTTTACAACAGACTTTTGCACTGTGCTGTACAGTTTGAAACTGTACATCCTCATCCACAACTTGACCGATTGGCATCCCACCCAGCAATTTCAATCTAACTGCGGCACCAATGTGGTCTTTACATTTATCGTGGTGTTTCGTTGACCTATCTAAATTCTTGATATCACTAAATCCCTGAACAGACCATATTTGAGATTTCCCCACTCGCAGGCAAGACCAGCAATACAGACAGGTGTTCTTTACGCTGCCAGTGAGCCATAGGTATTTCTCATACCATTTGGTGTTGAACACAGTGACCATAACATTTACTTGGGTAATCTTGATTTTTGGAACTGATCCCCCTGCTGCTTTGTTCTTAATGAAGGAGCTGATGCCTGAAGTCCACTGCCATCTCTACTGTCTTCAGAGCGTCGAGTTCCAGATTCTTCTGGGTGCACCAGGTCACTGGATGGTCAGTCATCACCACCAGAGATGAGTCCAATGAGGGTGGTGTCGTCTACAAACTTCAGGAGCTCGACGAAATTGTGACTGGAGGTGCAGCTGGAGAAGAGTAGGTGGGACAGGACGCAGCCTTGAGGGGAACCAGCACTTATGGTCAGGCGGTCTGAGACATGCTTCCCCAGCTTAACATGCTGCCTCCTGTTAGAAGGGCCATGCTGACAGCATTATCTACAGACCCATTGGCTCTGTAGGCAAACTGCAGTGGGTCAAGCTTAGGGTCAGTGATTGGCTTAAGATAATCAATCTTTAGTGAGTACTCCCAAAAATACTTCATAAAGTATGTGAAACATTCATAGAGAGAGGTACTCAGGTTAGGTTCTTAACTTAGTGTCCCTTATGTTATGTTAAGTATGCTTCATTCTCTATTGTATTATGCCTGTTTGAATGACTTATTTGAATGGCTGAAGATCTGTTATGGGGATTTAATGTCAATGTTCTGTAGAAAAAAGTCAAAATTCGTTGAACCGTCTGGCTGTTTTTGGGGAGGAGCACATACATAGTCAAATTTAAATTCAAATTTAGGGGTCAAATTCAAATAAGAATTCACAGTGAAGCCTGTCAGAACAGACCATAAGTTACCACAAAAGCTGAATCCAAAGAAAATACCATTAGCCCATTAGCCCTGTAATTTTATTACAAATCCATCTGTGGTGATCTGGATTAGAAGGCTGAATAGGGCTCTGTTTTATGTTCCCCTGTTTGGAAAGGACAGAGGCTACAGCATGTTGTGAAGATATTCTGGCTTGGTTGAATTTCTCCACTGGAACTAGTCTCCATTTTTCACAATTCTGATAACGAGCGATGTCGCCTGATTAACTGGTTGTATTGTCAGAAAGTGATAGCTATACAAAATTTAAAAACGTTTAGATTATATCTTTCAATGCTAAGAATCAGGGCTCTTTTCATTCTTCAGGTCATTCCAGTACAGCCAGTTGTGGCGTCATTTATTTCTCACGAAGTCTTCATACAAGACAATGCCATTTTACGACCAGGTTCACTCCCTTGGCAACTGTTGTCACTGCAGTTAAGAGGTTTTAAAAGAAAAGAATAGAAGCTATTTGCTTAGTTCTTTATGGTGGCTACTTGTTCAGTTTAACATAGACAGGAGCAATATACTGAAAATAATCCACTCTTTTCTCTGTACTAATGCTTAAACCGGCCAGTAATGTTGACTAGTACGTGAAATGTGAATACAGAAGACTGTAGAGGTTTACATAAAATAAAGAGAGAGTGAGAGATATGTCGGTAAGGGATCCACACTTGCCATTCCGTATTAAAAAAAATACATATCAAAACATCTGAAAAGCTCTCTGCTTAACTTCAGGTGTATGTTTCATTAGTGGTGGCAAACAAGAAACACAGTGTTTGTTAGATGGCACAGTCTTGATTTGCTTGCTGTAAAACAAAACAAAACAAAACAAAAAAAAAGACAAAGAAGAAGATAATTCCCATTTGTCTTTTGTCAGCACAAAATGCTCCAGAATGAAGCCTCCACTCTCTGAGTAAGCAGCAAACCTCTTCCCTGGCCCCCAGAGATACAGGAAGCATGAAAAGGTCCTTTTCTCAACCTTATCAGCCCGTTCTCCTCTCTGAGATACCTCAGCATCGCTTTGCATTAATTATTCAAATACTACTTGCAGAGAGTGCACACACAAAGTGCTTGTTTATGACATATGTGCTAAGTTAGTCTACTCACATTCAACTGCACTGTGCTAGTCCCTGCACTGAAGTCCATGCCAGCAAAATGAGTCAGATGACTCAGAAATGAGTCATTCAACTGAAAAAATGTGCTTATTATATTGATGTGAGCATAGCCTTTAATTCTCGCAGTTGTTTCTTGGACTGACAAGGACAAACGATATTACCAACAAATTATATTCAACCTTTTTTTTTTTTTTTAATTTATACAGGAACCACCTAGCACACTGTTTTACAATGTACCGTGTGTCCTTCTTTAAGTGTTTGCATTTTCTTGCAAGTGGAGTAAATTGATGTGACAATTATGGTGTGACCTCTCCTAAGGATGTCTTGTGTATAATGAGTCAAATGCTTGGTGTAAGTTGTCATGGTATGCAAAATTACCTAATTATCTCACCCCTTGAGTTAAACCTTGCTCCAGGTGTGTGTTGAGTGGTTAATAGACGACTTTTGCTGCTGTTGCGGGGGATTGTGTGAGATGAAGGTCATGCCGTTGTGTTTAGCATAGAAAACACAATGCTCTGTTCTGCTCCATTGTCCGACTAGCCCACTGGTAAGATTATAAGTTTAGGTAACGGTGAATATTTGTAAGCTGTATTCAAAAATTAACATGCCACATCTGTTATGGCTAGTGTTCATTTCTTACTGTATCTCATTCTGCTAGGTATGGTAGTAATTAAAAAATGGTGTGATTAACAATTTAAAAACACTCAAATGATGGCTTTCTCAGAATGTAATGAGCATTGCAAATCATTAGTTCCTGAAATTCACCTTTTTTTTTTTTAAGAGAGCTTGAGCTAAAATTGCACTTCTGGCCCCATGACCTCAACTGTAGTTTTGCCTGGGCCTGAAATAGTCAACATTTACTTTTGGATACAAATTTCCTGATATTATCCCTCATTTTTGGAAACTGTAAACTCACTTTACAATGCACACCATTTAAACACCTGCAAATTGTTTATTTCCCTGTATATAGCTGATATTATTATTATTATTATTTTTATTATTATTATTATTATTATTATATTAATTCTCCGTTACTGTACCTTATAATGCAAACTGTTTATACACCTGCACCTTTTTTGCACACTGCATATTTTTTGCAGCACCTTTACAATACAAACTGTTTATACACTTACGAATTCTCTATTTCCCTGTATATATAGCTTATATTATTATTATTGTATTGATACTCAGTCACTTTCCCTGTATGCAGCTTTATATATATTTTTTTTCTTTCTCTATTTATTTAATTTTTGTGCTGATATTTAGCCTTCCATTTGCTCTGTTGTCGGAGTTGTTGCAACACCATTTCACTGCTGTTATACACGTATAATTAAGCGTGTGACAAATAAATCTCTTGAATCTTGAAACCAGAGGAGGCTTCTCTAAGACTACAAGTGAAACAGTGTTTCACCAAAACAAACAAACAAACAAAAAAAGTCACAAAAAACTCATCCCTTGAAACATAAAATGTGGTCGTTATCCTGCCACAGACATGAGGTCGTTTTCCTGAATTCAACTACTTACTAGTATTATAATCTGTGAAACAGCGCCACCCTCACCCCAGGTGACAAGATGAACTTCTATAAGTTAACCACCATAGATATTTTTGTCCATTACCTCCAACGTAATTCTTGATCACTTACGTGTCTACCCTCTGCAGTTAAACATACTTTTATGACACAAGTCCTGCCCCTGAAGCAGAGGTTACCTAATGTAATAGACTACTGTTATGCGTGTTCTCGACCATGAATATGAATATGATTGACACAAAACTCCGAGCAATCACTGTCTTTGTTAACCAGTCTGTAAACACTGTTTACAGATATGTAATGTCTATTGTCTAATATAGTAACTATTATACTTAATTAATATAATAAGTATTTAATATATTTAATTATTAAAACAGCGATATCAAGATGGACGTGGCTAGCGATTCAGGAGCTGCAGAGTCGTTGAGAGAGTATTTCGAGTATGTGTGAAAGCGTCTGACTCGGCCTATCTGCTGCTATGTGCTGCATGTGTGAAAGGGTAACTTCAGATTTAACGCAAACCTAATTCTGCGGTTATATGTGCATATGTGAAAACGGCTTCAGTTTGGTATGTGGAGTGCCAAAGTGACAACTTAATCAGTTTATCATTTATTTATATCATTTTTGTTTATGGAGGGAAAGAGTTCGTTCTTGTTAACATACATTATGTTAGCATACCTTACATAACGCAAGATCCTGGAGTAGTGCGATTTAATTACGTAGCGTGAACTGACCTCCCTTCACTTTCACGAAGATTTCTAATATTAAACGGTTTTTGCCAGATACTATGCATCAGTTGTGTTGTTGGTTACCTAATATGTTTCTGCATTGAGCAGACACAAAAAGACATTACCCTACATCACTTACCTGCACTGTCAAAGATCAAACATTTGATGTCCAAGGAGGGGACTTGGACCATGTCATTACTACTGCCTGAGACAGGAGTGCCCCACCTCTTGAGTGCAGTGGTAATAAAGAGAAATCATTACACATACAAGATGCTTGTGGTATTGGTATTTATAAGAAACAAAAGTACATCAAATGTAACAATATAACATAATTGACACGCCATTTTTTAGTGAGGATTTGTCCTCCTGGTTCTGTAATGAACTCTGGCCTCTCACCTAATCTAAGTCAGGGAGACTATATTAACTTTTAATAATAAGTGTTTGTATGTTCTTTTTTACAACTTTCCCATTTTTATTTAATTGTTTTCTATCTTTGATCATTAACTCTGTTAATAAAAAAATATTTGATGGATGGAACCATCCCTCATAGTATAATGAACCTGAGAGGCTTTTTGAGCTATCCATCCTGGACAAAGTAAATATCACAGTAAATAAGCCCTACTCGCTCACAAAGACTGCACACTGACTGAACACAACGCAATGATCACTTGTTGTGTCAGGGCAGCCTCTCCCACCATGTGTGATGTTCACCATAAATTAACTGGCAAACAACAAATAGGCTATGTCCATAAAATGTATTTCATCAAGGACACATTCTCGTTTTTCTTCAGTTTGTCTAAAACTAACGAGCCAACTAGCTAATATCAGGTTAGCCAAATAACATTAGCCACATTAATTTTAATCAGGCGTACTAACACCATAGCAGTGCAGCTCACTGTACTCATAAACACATAACCAGAACAACTTAATATCTAACATTACCCTATGTCAATAACTAAAAGTGATTTGACAGAAACTCAGCAGTGAGATGGAAATGTTAGCCTCAATAGCTGGCTAAGCTACCTTCAGTCATAATTATTAATTAAGGTAAACATTAACAGTTAATGCTCAGCACATACAAAAAAAACCCAAAACATTATTTTCTATATTAATCACAGCTAATGCATTAAATGTTTAAACAATTCTATTATTTTATCAACTTACCGCTGGAAGCGCTTGGCAAGCAACAAAAATGCAGGGGCTCTATGGCGTGAATGTCAATGTTTGGAAATATTCACCGTCTCCATGACCTGGAAATTGGCCAGAATTGTGTCTGCCATTTTTTTTTACAATGGTCCCCTATGGGAGTGTTGCCACATTGTTCTCTCTACCGCTCTGAGGAGCTGGAGCCAGTGTCCGTCACACTAGTATTTATGGTCACAGGCTGCTACTGCTTGAGGGTGGTGACAGAGGAGAGCTGTGGTACCTTCATTAAGAGAGCAAGAAACACAACAGAACATACATAATTTGTTTAACCTACATTTAGTACGTCGTATAGTTTTTTTCCTGTCTAGTTGAGGGAATCTTGTTTAGGATTGTTGTTTATTTATCTGCGTATTTTCAAACTTAATTTGGTCTGCAGGAGCTAGTGCAAGCTAAGAAGGTTATCGTTAGCTTGCCGGCAGTGCCACCACCACCACCAAGCCTAGCCAGCCAGTCAGTTAAGCCGCCTGATCTACGAAGTGAGAGAGAAGTTTTTCTCTGCTTTCTCTGCTTCACCAAAAAATTTGGTCACCAGTCACCACTGAAACACACGTTACTCAGCCACTGCAAATTAGGCAAGCATTGCAAAACATAATGAATCTGCATCAAAAAACATGCTTTCTCTTTCAGAAATGATCCTTTTAAATGATCATTTTTGTTTCTCAAATAACGATACAAACAACTTAAATAAAAAGTAGAAAAGAGAAAAAATATCACACAGTACTTTGATGTTTCACAGTATACAAGTTTTCCTTAATTGAATCATTCTTAAAATTTCAGGAAACTATTGCATGGAACCTTTGCGCCATAAAATGCTTTGACGCATTTTTCATTACTCTTTACACACTTTGTAAAGTGTTGCTTTCTTCAGTCAGTCTGTAACGTCTTGACTCAGTCTGGGTGTTTGGATAACATCGTGTGCACAGTGTGCAGGAGAGTCTCCTCTTCTCTTCTCTCTGTTCCTGTTTTGCCTGCATTACCATCTGAGCCTGACTTCAATAAAGAAGACTGAAGTAAAAATCCACACAGCCTGGGTTCAGAGATCCACATCAACAAGAGATTTTTCTATAAAATAACATTCTGTTTTTAAAAACAAAACACAGACCGCATTGACTGAACCTGTTGAAGAGGGAACTATCCAGTAATATGATACACTTTAACGTTTTTTCCTGCTCAATCTCCTGCTGTTTATAACTGGCTATTGCTACGTGCAAAGTGCTGTCTCCGTAACTCCACCCTCATCATGGTGAGCGATTAAGGCCATAGGCTCTTTATCTTCCTCATGTTCTTTCACCAATGGGTGCATTCTGAGTGGCCCCGGAAAGACAGAGGGACAGCAGAGAAATGTACTGGAACAGTGGTGTCTAGACTGGACGCAAAATTGGATAATATTCGGCTATAAGTATATTACAAATAACAAGTCCATTTGACTGAGCTTTGGAACTTGGCTAACCTGCCCACTCATTTTGACTTTGCACCTGGAGACCTCATTTTGGCTGTGAAATTGAAGACTTCGCTGGCAGTTTTAACTATTAACTGGGTGAGTCTTTATGCCATATGGATGGCTAAACTTGAACCAGTTAATGGTTAAGCTTTCGAGTAGAATGAAGTACAATTCTGTAAAACATGTACTGTTTGTGTACAAGTTCTTTCCCTCATATTAACAGTTAGGGTAAAATGTCGATCAGATCCTATTAAACAGAAGAGTGAGTTCATGAACACAAGACTCAAACCATGTTTAAATGTTCTTAAAAATGAACCCTTAGTTTTCAGTAATATGACTGAGAGATGGCCTAAGGTTGTAGATTTATATTTCTTCTTATTTTTCTTATTTTTGGAAGCAAGTGTGATCAGTGAAGTGGTCATTAAAGAGATGCATCATAGATACTATATTAATGACAGGAATGTAAAGGCTAAAAACTTTTCGAGTAGTCAAAAAATATTACCCAGGCTGTGAACAAGTAAGGTTTAATAATGCAGAACAATATGGAGTTTTGATATAAGTAATATAGAATAGTGGCGCAGTGGGTAGTGCTGTCACCTCACAGCAAGAAGGTCTTGGGTTTGTTTCCCGGCCAGGCAGCCAGGGTCCTTTCTCTGTGGAGTTTGCATGTTCTCCCCGTGTCTGCGTGGGTTTCCTCCGGCAGCTCCGGTTTCCTCCCACAGTCGAAAAACATGCAGGTAAGGTGAATTGGAGACACGAAATTGCCCCTGGGTATGAATGTGTGTCTGCCCTGCAATGGACTGGTGACCTGTCCAGGGTGTTTCCCCGCCTTTAACCCTATGAGCGCTGGGATAGGCTCCAGCACCCCCCGCGAACCTAATTAGGATAAGCGGCTTAGATAATGAGCGAGCGAGGCATTGCTCTGAAAAATTTGGAATCCTTGACTTTTATTCTAGATCAGACAACTAAAGACTAAGAACCCGGATGACTGTTATGATCTCAGAGCACTCATCTAGTAAACAGGTTCTTCAATTTCATTCATGTGGGAAAGGGAGTCTTGACCTCAAAAAAAATCTGGATTAAACAAGAACCATTTGCTTTCCAAGCTTCAAGCTCAAAAAAAAGAAGAAGGAGAAGAAAAGTTTTTGTGAATATCTCAGCATATCTTCATTTTGTATAGTGTTTAGCCCAAGATTATTTTTTAGTCATTTTATAGAATAGCATACATTGTTGTGTTTCGAAGAATGCTGAAAAGTATTTTGAAAGTTTTTGGAATAAGTATTGTGGCCATATTTGACGGTATGCTAATAACTAATTGTGGGTCCCCACTAAGGAAACTGTACCAAGAGCCGGTCCTGACCAATTTGGTGCCCTAGGCAAGATTTTAGCTGGTGCCAGTTGCATCACAGCCAGTTCCACACTGTAGGAAATGATATGGTGGAACTACTCAAAATAAGTTAGGCAGCTATATTACACGCAATGATATTAAGCAAATGTATAGTCTTGTTTTTTGGGGTTTTTTTCCCCAAGTAAATACACTCAAAATAAATTGAAAAAATAAATCCAAATTATTTGAGTCATTTTAATGTGCTCCAAAATTTGATGTAACTCCAAAATTTTATGTGAAATTCCAACACCCTAACATGTCTCTTAACTAAACTGAGCTACTGAACTAAACTGATAAACTGACCTTAAAATTATCTTAATCTTAAAATTATATTTTGAGTCATTGTCAAAACACAAATTTTCAGAGATGAAAATACTATAATACAATATAATAATACAGTACATAAGAAATCATATATAAAAAATAAATATTTGTAATATAATATATTTGTGTATTGAAACAATGTACTGTACGCAATGTACGCAAATATTTGTGCATTGAAACAATGCACAAGAAGAACCACACTGATGATTTCATTAAAAAAGGAGGCAATTATTAAATTGCAATTGTTAAAATAGTTCAATTTGTCAATGGCTTTGCAATCACCGTCGAGGGATCTGTGGTGTTCCCCACCACAGCAGCCAAAAACCTTGGCGTGACCTTTGACAACGAGCTGACCTACTCCAGTCACATCGCGGCAGTCACTCAATCCTACAGATTCTCCCTCTACAACATCAGGAGAATCCGCCCCTTCCTCATACAACAGGTTACCCAGCTCCTGGTCCAAGCGCTTGTCATCTCCCGTCTGGACTACTGCAACGTTCTACTGGCTGGCTTGCTGACCTGTGCCATCAGGCCGCTCCAGCTCGTTCAGAACGCCACTGCATGCCTGGTATTCAACCTCACTAAGCACTCTCATGTCACTCCACTCCTTACTGCGCCCCACTGGCTTCCGGTAGCTGCTCGCATCCAGTTCAAGACACTGGTGCTGGCCTACCAGACCACAAGAGGCTCCGCCCCATCATACCTTCAGTCCCTCATATCTCCTTATAACCCTACTAGAACTCTCCGCTCTACAACCTCTGGTCAACTGACGGTCCCCTCACTTTGGGAACCTGGTAGCCATTCCTCCCGACCACGCCTCTTCTCCACCATTGCCCCGCAGTGGTGGAACAACCTCCCTCATGCAGTTAGGACTGAGGAATCTCTTGCCATCTTCCACAGGAAACTGAAAACCCACCTCTTCAGAACCCACCTGTCCCCCACTGCCTTACCTCCCTTTCTTTACATAAAAAAAAACCTTGTATCTGTGTTTGTCGTTCACTGTCAAAGTATTCCAGGGGCGCAATACGAAACCCTACCATTGACTGCTCTCCTGTTGATACATACCTTATAAACTCTCGCATTGTCTCTGGACTCACACCACTTATGTCCTAAGATGAAGAATTTCTCTAGGATTTTTCTGTCCCCCTTCCTCTCTGTAACAGACTAATGAAAATATTCTAACATTTAATGAGTTCTCTAATGGGCAACCTCTTGGTCAGTCCCGGTTCCTCTCAAGGTTTCTGCGAATGTAGCTTTTTTTCTTTGACTGGCTGGGCCCTGTGTCTTCTACAGCTGCCTTGTGTCAAAGTATTCGAGGGGCGCAATACGAAGGGTAAATTAACGCACAGCCTTATCATGATCTCCGCTTATGAGGTAATAGGATCTGACTGATGCACTTATTGTAAGTTGCTTTGGCTAAAAGCGTCTGCCAAATACCAAATTGTAAATTGTAATTGTAATTCCAAAGCGTATCAGAAGGATGAGGTGCCATGTTTATTTATCCTTATAAATTCAGAACGCGTTAGAATGATTCTGATTTAACAATTAAGATTGAAATTTAATGGCAGTAAATCTTACACCCTTTATCTAGCTAAACAATTCATATGGTGTTTGGTTCAGTCACTGCAAAACTGGTCGGGTGTGTGATTACTCTACTTTCGTCTTCCAAATTTCCATCTGGTGCTATGTGACAGTTGGATAGTATTAGGGCAACGCGATTTTTATCTTTCCATTTCAGGAAATACAATGTCATTGTGTGACTATGCTGAGTGACAGCTGGTGGTTTTAGAGCTCTTCAGAAAGAATGAGAGCAATGCCCTTCCTTCTCCACAAAGAGTCTAAGATAATTTTTGGGACATAAAACAATGTTCTTTTGGTTCCACTGAAGTCTACTCAATTTTTTGTTTTGCTTTAAAACAACTATAAATCACTGACTCATCCAAGCCGCTTATCTTAATTAGCATCTTGGGGGGTGCTCAGCATTCACTGGACAAAGCAACAATAGACTGCCTTAAAATGATATTTTCAGTGATTGACAAAACACAAATTTACAGAGCTGAAAATACTATAATACAATATAATAATACAATATATAAGAAAACATTACACAAAACCCAAAGCTGAAAAGTGCTCTACCACTGACTGCTCCCCTATTGATATATACCTTATAAACTCTCACATTGTCTCTGGACTCTCTGGACACCACGTATGTCCTAAGATGAATTTCTCTAGGATTTTTCTGTGCCCTTCCTCTCTGTAACAGACTAATGAAAATATTCTAACATTTAATGAGTTCTCTAATGGGCAACCTCTTGTTCAGTCTTGGTTCCTCCCCAGGTTTCTGCCCATGTAGCTTTTTTCTTCGCCTCGTCAGGCCCTGTGTCTTCTACAGCCGCCTTGTGACAATGCCTCTTGTAAAAGTATTCTGAAAATAAAACTGAATTGAAAACTGTATCAAAAAGACTGTGTTACTTATCACCTTATCCAAAAAAGACACTTTGGGCATCAAAAGAGATTTCCATGGGGAAGCAGAGCACACAAAGGAATTATAAAATTTGAGCTCTATCTGTGAAACGTTTATAGCACATCAAATTTGTTAGTATTGTGAATAGACCAGTACATTGTGCTAGCGCAAGACTGAATCTTGCGAACCTGAATATTGTGAAAAGTTTGATTTATGACCTGATAATTCTCATTTTTTTAGGGGATAAAATGACATCATACTTCCCAAAATCCTTGAGTTGGGCTCACCTGTGTCTCGTACTGCTTTTGGGAACAGGAGTTTTGATGCTAATGTTAACTTATATTCAATATAATCCTCCTAACTACTGCCTGCCGAGTCCAGTTCAGCCTATTCAGCAAGAGACAAAGAAATGTCTCCCAGAGAGCAACATCACTCCTACATCTGCAAAACCTACTCTTCCTCCTGAGAAACCCATCCTATTGTTATGGGTGTGGCCAGAAAACTACAGGTTCCAGTTCTCAGACTGCAAAACTCTGCTTAACCTTGAAGGCTGTCAGTTGACAGATGACAGATCACTGTACCCTAAAGCAGATTCAGTTATCGTTTATCACAGGGCCATCAAATGGGATCTCTCCAATTTACCTCCATCACCACGGCCACCCTCTCAAAGATGGATTTGGCTCCATTTAGAGTCACCAACAAACACAAAGAAAATACCTGGGCTTGAGAACCTCTTTAACTTGACCCTGAGCTACAGACAAGATGCAGACATCCCTGTGCGTAATCGTCTGACGCTCAGAAAGAGCCCTGGTGAGGAATTTGTCATACCTAAAAAGGACAAACTTGTTTGCTGGATTGTAAGCAACAATGATCCCTCAACTGGTACAGGAGTCCGGTATAAATATTATCAAGAGCTCGTTAAGCACATTAAAGTAGATCTTTTTGGCAAGGTTTCTGGGAAATTTCTGAGGTATGAAGACTACTATTCCACCATTGGTAGTTGCAAATTTTATCTCTCCTTTGAGAACTCCATTCACAGGGACTACATCACTGAGAAGCTAAACGGACCCCTGGTTGCAGGAACTGTTCCTGTGGTGCTGGGGCCTCCTAGAAACAACTATGAAGAATTTGTCCCAAGTGATTCCTTCATTCATGTGGGTGACTTTCCAAATGCAGAAGCACTTGCTAAATATCTCCTTCAGCTGGACAAAGATGAAGCAGCTTATAGCAAATACTTTCGATGGCATAGCTTTTTGACTGCTAAACCTCACCTTATACTGCAGCAGCAAGAGTTCATCCTAGCCATTTGTTCTGCATGTGAATACATAAGTCGACATAAAGAATATACAGAAGCTCATGAAATCTATAAATGGTATTTTTCTTGATAGCAGTTTTTTATTTGTCATGGCAGCTGTTTGTCAAGTCATATAACTTTCTCAGTTCATTAGCGTCAACTGCCAAAGGGGTCATTCAATGTCATTTCAACCAAATTGGGGAAATCTTTCCACCACACCATCTCAGAATTGTCTGATTATTGATTTTTATCTTGAAGAATACAGTTCGACATGACATTTCCTCCTCCCCAAACTTTTCTGTGTACAATTTATTTAGTACTCGTGAAAACTACCCTTAAGGGGTAGTTCAGTCATGGGCATTTTTCTGATCTTTGGAGCTCAGTAACTTGGCCATAAATGTGACCAGAGTTCTGAAATTTCAAATGCTGATTCAATATGTCCTGTAGAGTCCAAATCTGTAATTTGTTTTATGCTGGACTGAATGTCTGAATAGATATACAGGACCAGACATTGTTACAAAATTTGTCTGAAGCATATTTAGAGGTAGAAAAAGTCAGGACAATAAAAGTGTACAGAGCTGATTTTTTTTCTTTTTTACAGTTTTGCACACATTTATGAGCACTTTAGGAATAAATAGCATGTGCAATGATTCAAGCACTAATGTTGTCTTACCTAAATTTAGAAAAATGCTTTTCATGCACTTTGTGACGGGGGTCATTTCACCCGGTAGCAGTTGTCCAATTTACTTGAAATTTTCAGGGAACATTTTATGTATATAAAAGACATTATGTACAAAATTTCAACTGCGTCTAGAATAACTTTTATGAGCTGCAGATTTATTGTAACCTTTGTGGTCATTTCTGTGTTTAATTCTGTAACCACAAACAGTGAATGTAAAAACTTTTATTCAAGCCTGTAATGCCCGGAAGACATTGTTTACTATGTTTACACAGACAGATTCATCTCAGCCTTCATTTCAGTCACGGAAACTTACTTTAATTTACTGCTTACTTTAAAGGTAGTTTTCACGAGTACTAAATAAATTCTACACAGGAAAGTTTTGGGAGTAGAAAGCTAAAACTTTGGGATATGTCGTGTCGGAGTGTGTTCTTCAAGACAAAAAAAATATCAGCCAATTCTGAGGTGGTGTGGTGGATGCCTATAGTCCAAATGACATGGAATGACCCAAGAATATTATTCTTAAAAAGTCTTGCACAATGTTTGCTCTTAACTGTTGAATATCATAGTTTATTTTTCAATGGGCACTCAAAATTTGTAAAATAACTTCTTTTTTGTTTTAAACTATGTCTCTTGTGCAGAGATTGATTATATGAGTTGCATGTTTCATGGGGGTTTTAAAATCTAACTGGAAATCTTTGTTAATGAGGGATAATTTGGTTAAAAGAGATTATTTCAAGGTACTGGAACTACAGGTAAAACATTTGTAACTATGCTATGACTATTTACTTCAACAATGAACATCAAGCAGGTCAAATTTTAATATTTCCTTCTCGGACATGAAATATGGAAATTACATTCTTATTACAACAGACTGTTACCTTACGCAGTCAGTTTCTTCTCCTGCTTCTTCTTCCTATTACTATGACACAGGTATTGTATGATGGACTGATTTGTTACAGGCCAATGTTATGCACCTTAAGAGCAGAGTAATGTCACAGATTTAAAGAGTTCCTCCATTGTGTTACTGACTGTAATTTCTTACGGACTGTGAGTTCTAATATTCATTTACTTGAAGAATCGCAAACTGCCATGTAAGATCAATATTAACTTGTGTATACTGGTGCTTTTAGTATGGATCTGGGCTCTGTATCTAATGTTTTCGCATATTGAATGGGTTGTTCAAATCACACACAAAAAAGAACAGATATGAAAGATTTTTCTTTTGTGAATAAAGTATAAGTCAATTGCTCAGATAAAGTTTACTGTACAAGAACTCTCTCTTGTTGTGTTTAATTTAGTGTACTTCCTACCAATCACACATAAGAATATTGAATAAATACTATGGATGGAAAAGTATTGCATTGAAATAGCTGAGAATTCGTGATTTTCAAAAGGCCTGCTGTGCTATACCATATTCATCAAAACAACACTGTGAATGCCCCATACACTGTTAAAGCAATGCTGCATTATTTATTATCATAGAATCTGTTCATACAGATGAGGCCACTGTAGCAACACAAATGCTAAACAAAAGAAGAGCAAAACATATCTGGCTGTAATGTTCAAAAAATTAAGCTAGCATGTCAAAAGTGACAGCAAGTTCAAACCAGATGCCCAGAAAATGTGCACTCAATCTATTTGAATATAAAACAACAAAAAAAAGATGCATAAAAAAAAATTCATTTCTAGTTGTGAAATGATCCTTCCTACAGAAAAAAGTCATGTATTCCCCTTAGAATATTACACCTTTTACCAGACTCCCCATTTTCAAACGCAAAACGTTTTTTTCTCTCTGACTGTCTGTCAAACTCTCCTGTCTGGTTTTGGCGCCATTGCACCATGTGAGCTATGAGTTTGCAAGGTGATTTTTCTGTATCTGGGCTATCTGTAAGTGTATTATCTATGTGAATGATGAGCAATGCTTCATCTATATCTCTATGTTTTCATATGCAGTCTAGCATGTTAAATAGTATATTTTATCTCTCCTTTGAGAACTCCATTCACAGAGACTACATCACTAAGAAGCTAAATGGACCCCTGGCTGCAGGAACTGTTCTTGTCCTGGGTCCTCCCAGACCAAGACTATGAAGACTATGAAGTGATTCTTTCATTCATGTGGATGACTTTGAGGCTTACCGCAAATACTTTCAGGGTGCAAAGTCGCATAGCCAGTGCAAAACAGACTTATTAATGCACGACATTATTTAACAGATCAATCTAAACCACGCCCTGACTAAAGACAACATAATCAGGACAGGAGAACTGCATACTTTGCCACGAGCTTGTTTGATAAAGAGCTTCCCTAACTCCCGAATTCATTTCACAACACGTAAGAAAGAAAAGTCTTCCGGACCTTGTTCTTCCCTACTCTGTCTATCTAAGCCAGCTGACAAAATAAACGCTCACTGTCAGGGTTGGGTATCAAGAACCGGTTTCAAGCTGGAACCGGTGTCAAATTTCCAAGAACTGTAGATTCTACATAGATTAGGCGTAGTGCCATGCCACACAGGTCAGTTGAGTGTCTTAAGTCCTAATGCTGATGAAAATGTGGTGTCGATGTGCCAAAAGTTGATGTGCCAAAATTTCTGAAACCTGTACAAAACTTAGATGAGCTGGAATTCGCCTTTTATATTGAAGGTAAACGAATGATGCCTACAAATTATTCTAATATATATTATTCTTAGATACAAGTTCAGAGAACACCTCCGGTTCATCCCCAGAGACCCCCCCTCTAGTACAGAAACCCCTTTCACTTTAGCTATAAATGGAAAAAGAAACCTTCCTGTCACAGTTGACAGTTTACTGATTATAACCTAAATGTGCCAAGAATAAAGGTAGGCTAGTTATTGTTCTTGGAACCGAGATTCAATAAGAACTTGGTTTTATAAGCAGAATTGGAATCAGAGTCAGAATTGATACAATTGAAACAATACCCAACCCTACTCACCGTCCTGCAGGGGTGCCAAGAACAAAACAAAGAAAAATACAAAAGAGAAAGTAAAATGACAAAAGTACAACCCTCATGTTTATCAAAACTAAGGTAGCAAAATTATGAAGAACTCCCAGGGTGACATAGGTTTAAACAAAAGACAAAAACAAAAGAGACTCCATGGCAGCAAACCACAGGCCTTTATCAGGTCCACAGTCAGTGTCAATCAGTCAGCTGCAATCAGTTAGTCAAGCAGCAGCCTCCAGTTCGCTCTGCCTCCATCTCGCCACCAGTCCAGAAAAAGAGGAGGGAAAAGGAAAACAAAAGGAAGACGGGGCACATAACAGTGGGTAGACATAAAGAATACACAGTAGCTCGTGATATTTACAAATGGTATTTTTCATGATAGCAGATTCCAGAGGTTCATATGTTAGCTGTTTGTCAATGTCTTATAATACTCTCAGGAAACTAGAGCTAATTATCAAGAGTTTTACTCTGACAAGAACAATCAAGAATTTCACAATTACAAAACTGTTGAATGTGTGGAGCATAGTAGAATTCTCGATGGTGCTATGGTCAGAAGAGACTTATACGTAGCCTACAAAGTATGCATAACTGTCTTTGTACACATTTACAAAACCATCTTTCTTACAAAACCTTTACCCTGTCATCTAATTGAATGGTTCTTCTCACCTGGACATTTATGGTCGTTTATTGATGTCATAAATCAGAGAGTTCAGCAGAAAAAACAGAAAGCATTTGTTTTCTTTCAGATATGAGTAAATGGTATACGTTATCTGAGACATGTGAGGTCAAAGTCCCTCTGTGGGTCGGGTATATCTTTGCCTGAGAGATTGTTTTCTTCAGTCAGTCTGTAACGTCTTGACTCAGTCTGGGTGTTTGGATAACATTGTGTCCACAGTGTGCAGGGGAGTCTCCTCCTCTCTTCTCTCTGCTCCTGTTTCGCCTGCATTACCATCTGAGCCTGACTTCATTAAAGAAGACTGAAGTAAAAGTCCACACAGCCTGGCTTCAAAGATACACATCAACAAGAGATTTTTCTATTAAATAACATTCAGTTTATAAATAACAAAACACAGACTATGTTGACTTAGCCTGTTGAGGAGGGAACTATCCAGCAATATGATACACTGTTTCCTTTTTCCATGCTGTACCTCCTGTGCAAGCATACACACCTGTTTGTTCTTTATAACTGGCTATTGCTACATGCAAAGTGCTGTCCCCGTAACTCCACCCTCATCATGGTGAGCGATTAAGGCCATAGGCTCTTAACCTTCCTCATGTTCTTTCACCAATGGGTGCACTCAGAGTGGTCCCGGAAAGACAGAGGAACAGCAGAGAAGTGTACTGGAACAGTGGTGTCTAGACTGGACACAAAATTGGATAATATTCGGCTATAAGTATATTACAAATAACAAGTCCATTTGACTGAGCTTTGGAACTTGGCTAACCTGCCCACTCATTTTGACTGTGCACCTGGAGACCTCATTTTGGCTGTGAAATTGAAGAATTCGCTGGCAGTTTTAACTATTAACTGGGTGAGTCTTTATCCCATTCGGATGGCTAAACTTGAACCAGTTAATGGTTAAACTTTCTGTAGAATGAAGTACAGTTCTGTAAAACATGTTGTACTGTTTGTGTACAAGTTCTTCCCCCCATATTAACAGTTAGGGTAAAATATTGATCAGATCCTCTTAAACAGAAGAGTGAGTTCATGAATACGAGATTCAAACCATGCTTAAACATTCTTAAAAATGAACCCTTAGTTTTCAATAATATCACTGAGAGATGGCCTAAGGGATTTTTGGGATTTAGATCAGGTAACTAAAGATTAAGAACACAGATGCGTCTCCTGATCTCAGTTCATTTATCTTGTTCTTCAATTTCATTCTTGTGGGAAAGGGAGTTGACTTCAAACAAAATTTGGACTCAGCAAGAACCATTTGCTTTCCAAGCTTGAACCTATAAATAAAGTTAAAGACTGGCATTTTTTTTAAATCTTTATCAATCATTTCATAGAATAGCATACATTCTTGTATTTAAGAGAATGCTGAAAAGAATTTAGCAAATTTGTGGAGTAAGCATGGTTCTGTCAATAATAATAATAAACACAATAATAATAATAATAATAATAACAACAATAATAATAATAATACAAGTTTATTTAGAACCTAATATCACCAATTATAGTCTCAAAGGGCTTTACACGTCCATAACATAATCAAATCAAAATTATATTATCCATAAGTTATAGAAAATAGATAAGTCTTTAGTTTGGTTTTAAAGCTATGAGGAGAGTTTAGCTTCCTAATTTCTGTAGGTAGACTATTTAAGAGGAAGGGAAGGCTGAAAAGGTTCGGCAGCCAGCGGACTTCTTTTTAACTCTTGGAATGACTAATAGTCCAGAACCTTGAGAGTGCAGGGTACGAGGGGGATTATACAGTGTAATTAAGTCAGGCACGCAGGCCGGTGCAAGCCATTGTAGAATTTCATTATAAATTATCATAAATTTTATTATAAATTATATTATGGCCATATTTGACAGCGTGCTAATAACTAATTGTGGGTCCCCACTAAAGAAATTGTACCCCTCATGTATGGGATCTT
The DNA here is from genome assembly GCF_902362185.1 of Chanos chanos. Classification (NCBI taxonomy): domain Eukaryota; kingdom Metazoa; phylum Chordata; class Actinopteri; order Gonorynchiformes; family Chanidae; genus Chanos; species Chanos chanos. The sequence continues at coordinate 53,737,868 of NC_044495.1, read as the reverse complement.
AATTCTTCTTTAACTGATGATAATAATTTCATAAAACACTCAGCTAATTAATGATTTTCTTCTGTTTTGTCTTATGGAAAACAGAGGAAAAATTATGACTGAATTTTATTTAGGAGACATTCTCTTTCAGATATCATTCACATTGTGTAAATTTTATAACTGTGTGTGTTACATGTATCTTAAGTATGAATAAACATGAACAGACCTCTGGAACTAATACAGATTCAATAAACACTGCACTAATTTTCTGTAGTGAGTATTCTGACCACTGAAAAACCATAGGTCCTAAATGAGAAAGAACAATTCCTTTGCCCCCTAAATATGAATGAAAAAGAATCTGAGCACCCTTTCTAATCTTCAACTCAAAGAGGTCATCATGTTTGTATTTGACAAACACAACATGGGCACCATCACATCTTTTCAACAGAAACAGTCAAAATTTAATACAACCAAATTTACTTCTTCAGAGTTTCCACAAATACTTTCAAACAAAGGTTTCTCTTCTCTTCTCATACCTGCATTATAAATAAATTTAAATACCAGGTCAGGTGGATAGCATGTGTTTGTTGTAAAATGTCTGCTACCAGTCTTGATTTGTAACACTTAGATTTTCAATCCTGCGATGGACTGGCAACCTGTCTGGGGTGTTTCCCTGCCTTTCATCCAATAAACGCTGAGATGGGCTCCAGCACCCCCGCGACCCTACTTAGGATAAGCAGCTTAGATAATGAGTGATTGAGAGTGTGAGATCTTCAATCATAGCCAAGTGTCTTAATTAAACTGATTTACATATGAGAGCAATTCCATATCAGTTTTTACTCGCTCATTCACTATCTAAGCCGCTTATCCTGATTATGGTCGCGGGGGGTGCTGGCGCCCATCCCAGCGTTCATAGGGTGAAAGGCAGGGAAACACTCTGGACAGGTCGCCAGTCCATCACAGGGCAGACACACAGACAAACACACTCACACGCACATTCATACCTAAGGGCAATTTAGTGTCTCCAATTCACCTAACCTGCATGTCTTTGGACTGTGGGGGGAAACCCACACAGACACGGGGAGAACACGCAAACTCCACACAGAAAGGACACTGGCCACCCGGCCGGGAGCCGAACCCGAAACCTTCTTGCTGTGAGGCGACAGCTACCCACTGCGCCACCGTGCTGCCCCATCAGTTTTTAAAAGAGCTTAAATGGGGAAATTAAAACCTTTGGACATGTGAGTTTATGATGACCCTTAATCTGTGCACTGATATACTTACTGAAAATCAAAATGTAAAGAACAGAAAACACTGGCAAATATTGGTGTATTGAAACAATGTACAAGAAGAACCACACTGATGATTTCATTAAAAGGAGGCAATTATTAAGTTAACATAGTTCTATTTGTCAATGGCTTTGTCATTCCAAAGCATATCAGAAGCATAAAGTGCCATGTTTATTTATTTTTACAAATTCAGAACATGTTAGAATGCTTCTGTTTTAACAATTAAAATTGAATTGAAATTGAATTGAAACTGAAATTTAATGGCAGTAAATCTTACACCCCTTATCTAGCTAAACACTTCATATGGTGTTTGGTTCAATCACTACTAAACTGGCTGGGTGTTTGGTGACTCCATTTTCATCTTCCAAAATTCCTTCTGGTGCTATGTGACAGTTTGATGGTATTAGAGCAACGCCATTTTCATCTTTCCATTTCAGGAATTATGATGACATTGTGTGACTATGCTGAGTGACAGCTGGCGGTTTTAGAGCTCTTCAGAAAGAATGAGAGCAATGTCCGTCCTTCTCCACAAAGAGATAATTAGATAATTAGATAATTTCGAAGATAATTAGAGGGACATAAAACAATGTTCTGTTGGCTCCACTGAAGTCTACCCATTTTTTTGTTTTGCCTTAAAACAACTATAATCTGTCTTAACATTATAGTTTGAGTGATTGACAAAACACAAATTTTACAGAACTGAAAATACTATAATACAATACAATAATACAGTATATAAGAAATCATTAACAAATCAACTACAAATGAATTAGTTCCATTTGCACTAAAAAAGTGCTCTACAAATAAAAACAAATTGAAAACTTAATCAAAAAGACTGTGTTACATTTCAGCTTATCCAAAAAAGATCATTTTGTCATCAGTAGAGATTTCCATGGGGAAGCAGAATGCACAAAGGTATTACAACATGCGTTCCAAAATCCTTGAGTTGGGCTCGCTTGTGTGTCACACTGCTTTTGGGGACAGCAGTTTTGATACAGATGTTATCTTATATTCAACATAAGCCTCCTAACTACTGGCTGCCAAGTCCGGTTCAGCCTATTCAGCAAGAGACAAAGAAATGTATCCCAGAGAGCAACACCACTCCTACATCTGCAAAACTCCTACTCCTACTCTTCCACCTTAGAAACCCATCCTGTTGTTATGAGTGTGGCCAGAAAACTACAGGTTCCAGTTTTCAGACTGCAAAATACTTAACCTTGAAGGCTGTCAGTTGACAGATGACAGATCAGTGTACCCTAAAGCAGATCTTCCCTAACCTCCATCATGACAAAAGGTTTAAAATTCAAATTTGGTGAAGTCTGACCCATGAAATAGTACGATTCTCTGGGGTTAAACCAATGCAGAACAAGCGAGTTCATATAATTAACCCCACTCATTGATTCAATATGGAGACGTTGCTCTCTCTGGATACCTAGTGCTGTGTGATGGTAGTTTGGCACAGTATAAGTTGTAAATGTAATAGTTGTTGTATGGCTGATATATTAACATCAGTGCAAAGGAAAAATAATTCAAATGGTGATACTGAATCAGCAGTTGTTACTTTATTTTAACTCATGAGCCAGTCCCGTGTAATTAAGTAATGGCTTTTACTATTTCATTATGATGAAACCCAATATCAAAACAATGTTGTGCATACTGACCTATAAATATGTTCATAGTTCACTGTGCTTGTGTGCTCCACATAAAATCTCTCTCTGACTACCTGTCAAACTCTCCTATCTGGTTTTGGTGCCTTTGCACCATGTGAGCTATGAATTTGCAAGGTGATTTTTGCAAGATATGGGGGCTATCTGTAATTGTATAATCTATGCACATGATGAGCAATGCTTCATCTATATTTCTTTGTTTTCATATGCAGTCTAGCATGTTAAATAGTATATTCCCAGCGTTTTGTTGAACTATGAGAAGCCTATATGGGGTATACACAACATGTCTATTACATTATTTCTGCTAGTTTTGAACATAACTGCATGTATTACTGTATTACTACCCAATATGTAAATTACAAATATTGGGAATACTACAAAAAACAGGTTTCATTCATGAATTAATTTTTTCACATTCTGTAGGGGGATAAAATGACATCGGTCTACCATAATTCATGGAAAAACTGGATGATCGCCCTGCTTATGGTAGGAGGAGGTTTGTGCCTTCTGCTCTCCTATCTTCAGTTAAATGCTCCTAAGCACTGCCTGCCCAATCCAGTTCAGCCTATTCAGCAAGAGACAAAGAAATGTCTGTCGGAGAACAACAGCACCTCTACATCTCCAATGCCTCCTCTTCCACCTGAGAAACCCATCCTGTTGTTATGGTTCTGGCCAGAAAACTACAGGTTCCAGTTCTCAGACTGCAAATCTCTACTCAACATTGAAGGCTGTCAGTTGACAGATGACAGATCACTGTACCCTAAAGCAGATGCAGTGCTCATTTTTCACAAGGCCATTAAATGGGATCTCTCCAACCTACCTCCATCACCACGACCACCCTTTCAAAAATGGATTTGGTTTCATGTAGAGTCACCAACAAACACACACAAAATACCTGGGCTTGAGAACCTCTTTAACTGGACCCTGAGCTACAGACAAGATGCAGACATTTCTGTGCGTAATCATCTGAGAGTCAAAAAGAGCCCTGGTGAGGAATTTGTCATACCTAAAAAAGACAAACTTGTTTGCTGGATCGTAAGCAACAATAATCCATCCACTGGTACAGGAGTACGGTATAAATATTATCAAGAGCTCAGTAAGCACATTAAAGTAGATCTTTTTGGCAAGGTTTCTGGGAAATTTCTGAGGTATGAAGACTACTATTCCACCATTGGTAGTTGTAAATTTTATCTCTCCTTTGAGAATTCCATTCATAGAGACTACATCACTGAGAAGCTAAACGGACCCCTGGTCGCAGGAACTGTTCCTGTGGTGCTGGGGCCTCCTAGAAAAAACTATGAAGACTTTGTCCCAAGTGATTCATTCATTCATGTGGGTGACTTTCCAAATGCGGAAGCACTTGCTAAATATCTCCTTCAGCTGGACAAAGATGAAGAAGCTTATAGAAAATACTTTCGATGGCATAGCTTTTTGACTGCTAAACCTCACCTTGTACTGCAGCAGCAAGAGTTCATCCTAGCCATTTGTTCTGCATGTGAACATGTGGGTAGACGTTCAGAATACAAAGTAGCTCATGATATTTACAAGTGGTATTTTTCATGATGGTAGATTCCAGAGGGTTTATTTCTTATGTTAGTTGTTTTGTTAGTCTCTTAAATTATTCTCAGGAAACGTAAGCTAATTATCAAGAATTTTACTGTCACAAGAATAATCAAGAATTTCGGTATTGCAAAACTGTTGAATGTTTTCACAAGATAACCAAAGAATAAGTTATTTCAGAAAGAGGGACCTTTCAGTTATACTTGAATGAAGTTAGTGTACTGAAATTGCCATTGCGACCCTCTCTAAGCCTTTTAAACAGATACTAAATTTAAGTGTCCAAACAACACATTCTGAATGACTTACACCCATTAAAACATAACATTTTGATAGTTTCACCGTGTTAAATAAACAAATAATATAAAAATGTAACACTGACTTGTTTTGAGAATAAATTCTGAGAATAAAGAATAGTTTTGAGAATAAAGTCTGAATAACTTGGTTTCATTTTTAGCTTTTTTTTTCTTTTTCTCTTTTTCTCTTGCTTTGTTCAGTCTAACATATTTCCATATTGATCAGTCAGGCTAGTGCACATAATATGTTGTAAGTTAACATGTCAGCATGTTGTCATATTAAAATAACATAAAATTCATTATTCTAAGGTACTTTTGTGAGATATTTTTCTAAGCATAAAATGTAACAAGATACAGAGGAAGAGGAAGAGTCAGAGTTAGAGAGGGGTAGGGGGAGAGTGACTAGAATTTTTCTAGTGACATCAAATCTTTATGATTTTTCTTTTGTCTAAGAGATATTTGCTGCTTGGGTAGTGTGTATTTTCTGCTTGATATGTGAAAATGGTTTTAAAATTGTGCTAGTGGTTAAAGGTTTGACAAATGTATACAAGAGATAGTATGTCTTTTAACTACTCTTTTTGTTTTTTTTTGTTTTTTTTTCAAATTTTCTGAAATAGTCAACTTTTACTTTTGTATACACATTTCCTGAAAATACCCCTTCATTTTTGAACCTGTAAACACATCTTACAATGAAGGCTGTTTACACATCTGCCAAGTGTTATTATATAGCTTATTATTAGGGGCCAAGCACCAAAGGTGCAGGCACCTGTTGTAATTGTTAGAATTCTTCAATATTATTATAGTTTGTGCAATGGGAGTCTATCATAGCCCATAGAACCGTATGAAAAAAGGTTGTGAATTTTGATGCATTGATAGAGGACAGTCCAAGGTATCAAGGCACAAAATTTGGGGTCAATCCATGCATCCCTGTAGCACCACGAAAAGGCTGAATTTCAAGGTACATTTTTGCTTATAACTTTTGGGCTGTTTGTCCTAGAGATGTGATCTTTTTTCCCCTGAATCCTTGGGTCACGTCAAGTCGAATGCACGTATTCCTGTTAATTTCAGGCATATTGTTTTTTTCCGCTATTTTACATAATATAACAGCTGTACATAATATAAATAAGAGCATTAAAGTAGCAAGTACAATAATACTCTTTGAATTCAATACCTGTAGCTAAGTTCCTGGATCACCACCTTCAGTGACTTGGAAATAATTTATCACATACTCAAAGAGTAGGAATACGAACATACACGTTTATTACAAGGACCAAATTCAAATGGCACAGATGTTGAATAAGTTGGAAATCAGGTGGAATTAAGGCACATCTGCTATACACACACATACAACAGCATCTGAACTACTCACAAGGAGACAAGCAACTAACGGTAGACAATAGCAATATCCTCGTTATCTAAAGTATGTATGAATGAACAACTACGTGAGTATGAGGCATTACCCACGAAGAGGCACGCTTAACCTCTGGTTGATTTGGGGCTGCTCTGCAGTGTCCACTACTCGAGGCAGCGGCATAGCTGATCCTTCAGCTATCCTCATGACAATATATTTAATATCGTCATGCAGGTGCTCTATGAAAGCAGTCTGCAGGGTCTGCTCATAATCCTGGGGGTAGCAGCCCTGCTGATAAATGTTGACAAGGGCATCTTGATAATCCCTTGGGTTCTCATAGCGTCCTTGTTTTCTCTCTGCCAGCATTCTTGCTGTGGTCAGAAAGTTGGTAGGAGGTTGGTGTTTGTTTCTGAGAGCTCGACACAGTTCATCAAATGTGAGCTGGTAATTGGTAGTTGACAGCCCAGATTTTAGGACTTAAGGTCAGGGATTGTATCAACAGATTGATCTTATCTTCATCCCTCCTCAGCCAAAGGAAAGAAGCATGATAAGTAACCAACCAGAGATACGAGTCCACAGAATAGTCCTCCTTAAGGGGGTCAAATGCTTCAATGTTAGCAGCTGTGCTGGCTATGACATCTGGGGAGGTGTGGTCTCCCCATCTGGAGGCCTGTTTCTGTGGAAAGGCACCCTGGCAGTTGGAGTTCAGCACTGCAGTACCCAGGAAGGGCCGTTGGCCCTGCAGAGAGGTGGCGGGGCTCTTGGGAATCCTGTTGGGTGTTAGTGTGAAGCCCCATTCTTGGCGCCCTCTGCTGGTGTCACTCGGCACTTCTCCTTTATGGGTGACTTGGCGTGGGGGTTCTCCCATGTTAGGTGCCTGGTCCAGTTGCTCTGTGGAAGATGCAGGGCTGAGCTCAGGTTCCAGGAAGGTGTGCTCTCCTTCCATTCTCTTTCTCAGTGCCATTAGCTCTTCCTCCTGGACTCTCAGTCGGGACTGAAGAGAGGCATAGTTGGCCTCCCTGTATTTCAGCCTGTGCTGAAGTTCATACTTAGTGTCCTCGGCAAGGGCTTTTTGCCTTTTAACACTTTCCAGTTCTGCCTCCCGGTGGCTGAATTGGAGATGGAGTGAGTTGAGCTCCTCTCTGGATTGAGCCAGTGCTTGATCTGCAGACTGCAGCTGCTTTTTTAAGTCCTGCACCAAGAGAGTCAGTTCTGCAGTGAGGTCCTGCTTTTCCTCATTTTCATTCCGCAGTCTCCGTTTCTCATCTAAGTCCTCTGTTTGCTGCTGCAGAATTCTCTCCTGTGTCTGCTTTGCCCTTTGAACATCTGCTTGGAGCTGAAGCAGTTGTGTCTGGCACTTCCCAAGTTCCACGGTACAGGACTCAACCATGCTGTAAGACTTTAGCAGCCAGTGCATGAGGGTGAGGGCAAGGGTGAGTGTGAGTCCAGCCAGGGCACAAGTGTGTTTATTCACATGTGATAAACTCCGGGTCTCGTGGAGTAGGTCTGTGTGGACAGAATAGAGCTGTTCCATGGTGAGGTTGCCCCACCTTTCTTCTTTCAAGCAGAGGGCTGGGTCATGTTGCAGGATGTTCATCAGATCCACCATCAATGTTCCCTCCAGGCACTCTTCAAAGGCCTGAGTGGTAGGGCTGGTTGCTCTTGGAGATTTAGGGGAGGAGGAGAGCTTAGCTGATGCTGGGGCAGACATGGTCAAATCTATGTGTGAGTGTGTGTGCCTACCCTGAATTCCTAGTGTGTGTCACTATTTCCCTGATAACTGACTTAGTTACCGCAACTTAGTACTGACACAATGCTAGAAATTATCTCATGGTAATACAGCAACTGCAACACAAGATTTTGGTAAAACCTCCCAACTATGTTGTTGTGGGGCTGTCCCACTAAAGGATTGACCTCAAAATATGTTGCAGCAAGATACTCAAGACAGTTGTAACGATTACAATGCTAACTATTCTAGGAGAATTAAAGCGTCAGAAGAAATATCTCAGTAGGACCTCCAGATATGTCACAGTGAGATACTCCAAACAACTGTACAATTGTAATGGTAAAAATAAATTCTGAGAGAATTGAGAGAGAGTTGGCCCAGCCACGTTCAGGTGTGAGAGACTGGAGTTACCGAGGTTGGCAGTAGGAGACCGTGAGCAAGACTTTGTGTTGATTCCGGGAAAGTCTTTTCGGCGATCTTCCGTAGTGGTGAGCCTGGGCCAATTCTTCGTGGAGACGAACAGGACAGAACGGACTTACATTGATGCGGATACAACCGGAGCTCAACTGATGCTAAAGCCGAACTGAAATGTATCGGAACCGAAAGCTGAACTGTAGCATAGCTGAACTGCAGGGAGTCTGGCATTTTATCTGATTTGCAGATGGGGGGGTGCTGCTATCCTATTGGGAGGGTCTTTGCCTGAGAGAAGGAAAGTATTAATTTGAGCTCGTTTTAAATAATTCTACATAACTTTTTCCCATTAAAGAATAGTAAAATTACATCCGCGTACTGGTATCTGCCACATTTTATGCTTCTGAACCCAACCAGATATGGTTTCTTTATCATTAATAACAGCACAGGTACATCGATGGTCATAAAATTAGCTATTTCTGACTCGGCTCCTGGTTATTTTTAAGTTTTACCGCGCATTTATAACTATAGGAACAGTTATGACTCAATATACGTATTTAATTGATAATATCATGTGGTTAGTTTCATTTCTCTTTTGTTCTACATAGTTTGTGCCTGAGTGGAGCAATACAGATGGGGCCTGTGGCATGGTCTGAATTACATTCTCACAGGGAAACTAACCTCCCAAGGTGATCTAGTCTCCCTCACAATTAAACATCAGCATTTGACCAAATGGTCTGGGGGTTGCTGCACTAGAACGTTGAGTCTGGCGTCTGTTAGGTGTTACAACGAGTGGTTGCTGCTTCAGTGTGCATTGGTCCTGAACGCAGGGAGGCCTGGGCCATAAAGAGAGAACTGGGATCAAAGGGGATAGGGACGGAGAGGCTGAGTGACAGTGACAGAAATAGATGAGGAAGGGTAGATCCGGGCTCTCAATAAACTTGTATTACTATTGTAATTATTATCATAAATAAACAGCAGAGAAGCAAGAAAAGGAACCAAGAGAAAAATAATAGTACATTTTAGGAAACTTCAGCATGGAACCTTTGCGCCATGAAATACTTTGACACATTTTTCATTACTCTTTACACACTTTGTAAAGTGTTGCTCTCTTCAGTCAGTCTGTAACGTCTTGACTCAGTCTGGGTGTTTGGATAACATCGTGTGCACAGTGTGTAAGAGAGTCCCTCCTTCTCTTCTCTCTGCTCCTGTTTCACCTGCATATCCATCTGAGCCTGACTTCAATAAAGAGGACTGAAGTAAAAGTCCACATAGCCTGGCTTCAAAGATACACATCAACAAGAGATTTTTCTATTAAATAACATTCAGTTTATAAATAACAAAACACAGACTATGTTGACTTAGCCTGTTGAGGAGGGAACTATCCAGCAATAAGATACACTATTGTGTTTTTTCATGCTGCACCTCCTGCAATGGCATACACACCTGTTTGTTCTTTATAACTGGCTATTGCTACCTGCAAAGTGCTGACCCCGTAACTCCACCCTCATCATGGTGAGAGATTAAGGCCATAGGCTCTTTACCTTCCTTTCACCAATGGGTGTACTCTGAGGAACAGCAGAGAAGTGTACTGGAACAGTGGCGTCTAGACTGGACACAAAATTGGATAATATTCGGCTATAAGTATATTACAAATAACAAGTCCATTCGACTGAGCTTTGGAACTTGGCTAACCTGCCCACTCATTTTGACCGTGCACCTGGAGACCTCATTTTGGCTGTGAAATTGAAGACTTCACTGGCAGTTTTAACTATTAACTGGGTGAGTCTTTATCCCATACGGATGGCTAAATTTGTACCAGTTAATGGTTAAACTTTCTGTAGAATGAAATACAATTCCGTAAGATATGTTGCTCTGTTTGTCTACAAGTTCCTCCCCCCTATTAACATTTAGGGTAAAATATTGCTCAGGTCCTATCAAACAGAAGAGTGAGTTGATCAATAAGAGACTCAGACCATGTTGAAACATTCTTAAAAATGAACCCTTACTTTTCAGTAATATCACTGAGAAATGGCCTAAGGGATTTTTGTTTGTAGGTTTATATTTCTGATTTTTGAAGCTTGTGTGATCAGTGAAGTGGTCATTAAAGAGATGCATCACCTACCGTCTTCCTTTTTCACGTGGATTTCATTTTCAGTGTGCCTAAAGAGGAGATGATAGATACTATATTAATGACAGGAATGTAAAGGCTAAAAACTTTTCGAGTAATCAAAAAATACTACCCAGGCTGTGAACAAGTAAGGTTGAATAATGCAGAACAATTTGGAGTTACCAAATATTTTGATGTAATTAATATAGAATAAGGGGTTAGCATCTCTCTGAAAATTTTGGAATCCTTGACTTTTGCTGTAGATCAGATAACTAAAGATAAAGAACACAGATGAGTGTTCTGATCTCAGAGCATTTATCTAGTAAACAGGTTCTGCAGTTTCATTCATGTTAGAAAGGGAGTGTTGACTTCAAACAAAAGTTGGGTTAAACAAGCACCTTGAAAGGCAGATTGAGCAGATTGAAAGAAAGAAATTGTTTCCCTCATGTATATGATCTTAATTTTTCTTTAGTTGATGATAATAATTTCATAAAACACGTAGCTAGTTAATGACTTGGCACAGAGGTTAATGGTGAACCACATAGTTCTCTTAGGGGAAACAGAAAAAATTATGACTGAAAGAATTATTTAGGAGACATTCTCCTTCAGATGTCATACACTTTGTGGAAATTTTATAACTGTGTGTGTGTTACATGTATCTTAAGTATGAGTAAACATGAACAGACCTATGGAACTAACACAGATTCAGGAAATACTGCACCTATTTTCTTTAGTGAGTGTTCTAACCACTGAAAAACCATAGGTCCTGAATGGGAATGAACAATCTTTGCTTGATTGACATTGGTGAGGCTAGAAGGGGTGCAAGTGCCATATATAGTAGGAAACATTTTTCCTTTGACCCCTAAATATGAATGAAAAAGAAACTGAGAACCCTTTCCAATCTGCAACTGAAGGAAGTCATCATGTTTATATTTGACAAACACAACATGGGCACCATGACATCTTTTCAGCAGAAACAGGCTAAATTTAATTCAACCAAATTTACTCCCTCAGAGTTTTCACAAATGCTTCATTCAAACAAATGTTTCTCTCCATCATACCTACATTGTAAATTATACAAAATTTAAAATACCAGGTCAAGTGGATAGCATGTGTTTGTTGTAAAAGTCTTGTTTTGTTAGACTTTGATCTTCAATCATAGCCAGGATAATAAAAAATGTAGAAAATATTTAACTACATAAAGCTAGTAATATAGGTTAATAATAAAACCAGATCCATATAGAATGAATGGATGTCACGTCAGTCGGCTATGACCATGTACTACTTGTCCCTCATATGCGCGTTCTTAAAAAACGGACCCAGGTAAAACGTCAATACTCTCAACAGCTTAATAAATTAAAATAATTTTTTAAAAAATGAATGTTTTTCATGAAGAACCATCAGCCCATTTCCCTCTCCTTTACTAAGAGGTATCAATATTGTACAACAGACAGAATGTCTCTGTGGCATTAATAGTTGGAGTCACTTCTTGCATGAAAACACAGGCAGTGACAGACCAAGGTAGTGGAATATGTACACTGTAAGAGAAGATACACCTTATCTACTCAATAAAAATAAGGCAACGGATTACAAGCAATATTATTAATTAAATATAACTATGCTTGGTATTGAGTTGCTATTAATGAAATGAGACCCTCTATAGTTATCCATTTAATATGAGTAGATTAAAATAGAAAACAAAAAGGAGTTAACACCTAAACAAAAATATTGAGTTAATATGAAAAACAGAAACTTCTGAATTTGTGAATATTACTAATAAAAATTGATTTAATTCTACATATCAGTGATAAATAATCAAGCAATAATGATCTACATCAATAAATGCATTGTGTATTCAGTGCAGCCAACTAAATTTTTAGCTTTTTCTCTGTTATGTATAACAAACTCAAACAATGCTGATGAATTTTTCACCTCATTTTAAGCGCTGCATAGCAAGCAGCAGAGGCAAGTAAAGCTGTTTTTACAGGAAACCCAAAACTGTCTACCATGAATATTGTGGTGTTAAATAAGTGGTGTGGTGTACATATTAAGCTATGGTGATACATTTTTACAGTGATGGGGTGCCTAAACAGGTCACAGTGTCATAATTACATGTTTAATATTCTCAGTTTCATTGTCCAAATCAAGTCAAGTCATCACTCACTATAAAACAAAGAAAATGTGTTTCAAAGCCCAAACTAATAAAGACACACCATGTAACAAGGAACGAGGAACACGCCATCAGCGTGAAGGATGATTCGTCAGGGAAGATAACATTCTTCCACTGGTCCATTGTCCACCTCTAATGGTCTTTGCACCATTTTATGCATCTTCGAACATTGATGGGGGAAAAAAACGGTTTGGCAATGGCCGCCCTTCCATGGTATCCAGCCACATTGAATGCTTGATGAACTGCTTTAGTTGATTCTGGGTTAGCAAGATGTTGGTTTAGCTCTACAGTCACCTTAGTAGCTGTGGTTCTGTGATTTTTTGACACAATGCATTTTAGTGCTCTGCAGTCACGTTCACAGAGTTTTGGCTTCCATCCAGAGTTTCGCTTCCCAGAATTAGTTTTCTCTAGTTTTTGATATGCCATCATGACTTTAGAAACAGTTCCCCTTGAAATATGTTAAATAACTCAGCAGTTTTTGTTACTGAAGTCCCAGCCATTCATGCTCCAACAATCTGCCCTCTTTGGAAGTCTGAAAGGTCACACATTTTGACTTATACTAATACGCAGACCTCTACAGAAAGAAAAATCGTGGGTAATACATAAAGCACAGGATGTCTACAGTGCATATTTATGAGATTTACATATCACTGGGAATTGTATTACCGTGTAAATGTCAGCAAATTTATAGGTCTTGAAATACCATGTTTCCATTATTTTGTCCAACCCCTGTATACCCTGTATATAGCCTATATAGTTAGGTAACGTTAGTTAGCTAAAAACAAGATGAAAAAAATATGTGGATAAGTGAGATAGGCAGTCCTTGTGATAATTCCTAGTAGTTCTTATATGCTAGGCTTGTCATGAAAAGCCCTCAAACATAGTTAGCTGTGTTTGAGCTAGGTTTCATTCATCATATTGCAGGGCCACAACAACAAAATGTTACAGGGACGTCATCTTTTCAACCTCCTCTCTTCAAATGTCTTGTAGCTAGATGATAGCGTGCTGCACCTAAAAAAGCATGCTTAGAGAGGAAGTGCTTTTCAATTAAAAACTGTCTAATTAAGTTAGCTTAGATTCACTTAATATTCTCTCGATTTGGAATTACATAAACAGAATGCTAATGTTTTATTTAACTAGAATAAGTGGATTTTATTCTTAACATTTTTATTTGATATTTACTTAAATAATTGCCTGAAAATCAAGGACACAGTTATATTGAATATATTTTACTTAATACATTATTTAAAGTCTACATGACCACTGAATAAATTTTTACAGTGTAATAATTAACTGATTGGTTGATGCTCAGGGTTTGGGTAGTTTTGAAGTTTTGGGCTTTCTAACACACCTATGAGCTTTTGTTAATTTGGTATATAGTTCTTAGATACAAGATTTAAATCTAATATTTAACTTAGCACTAAATGTTCCTCTTTCAACTGCATACCTCAGTATAATTTGTACACCTGTTTTAATACTGATCCGAAATACAGATTTAACAGTCATGTTTAAACGTGTTGCACAGTTTTCCAAGTGAAATGCACTGAAAATAAAATAATAAATAAAATAGAGGTATTTCTGAGACTTCTGACTGCAAACATAAAGGGCAGTTGACTACTCAGCGTTACAGCAAACAATAACTCACATTTGTAACAGCAGCTGGAGGATGAGATCATCTCGGATTCACTGGAAGTGTTTCTGTGTTTTATCAATTACTGGGCAATGACTCAAATCCAGTCTCAACCAGTTCAAACACATGCTTGGCACTGTAGAGAAAGATCTTGTTACGGAACTGATTGTAAATTCTCAAAACTATCTGCTCTCTCTATTATCACTACATCAGAAAGATACTTTCAGTACGGTCTGTTGAACTAATCTACATCAATCTTAAAATGAAATTTTGCATGATTGACAAAACACAAATTTACAGAACTGAAAATACTACAATACAATACAGTAATACAATATATTAAAAATCATTAACAAATTTAACTGAAGGTGAAATAGTTCCATTTGCAATAAGACTACATTACACAAAACCCAAAGCTGAAAAGTGCTGTACCACTGACTGCTCTCCTATTGATACATACCTTATAAACTCTCGCACTGTCTCTGGACTCACACCACTTATGTCCTAAGATGTAGACTTCCTCTAGGATTTTTCTGTGCCCTTCCTCTCTGTAACAGACTAATGAAAATATTCTAACAGTTAATGAGTTCTCTGATGGGCAACATCTTGTTCAGTCTTGGTTCCTCCCCAGGTTTCTGCCCATGTAGCTTTTTTCTTTGCCTCGTCAGGCCCTGTGTCTTCTACAGCCGCCTTGTGACAATGCCTCTTGTAAAAGTGCTCTGCAAATGAAACTGAATTGAAAACTGAATCAAAAAGACTGTGTTACATTTCACCTTATCCAAAAAAGACACTTTGGGCATCAAAAGAGATTTCCATGGGGAAGCAGAATGCACAAAGGTACTATGAAATTTGAGCTCTACCTGTGAAACATTTATAGCACATCAAATTTGGTAGCATAGTGCATGCACCAGTACGTTGTGCTAGCACAAGACTGAATCTTGCAAACCTGAACATTTTGAAAGGTTTGATTTATGACCTGATAATTCTGATTTTTTTAGGGGATAAAATGACAACATGCTTTCCAAAATCCTTGAGTTGGGCTCACTTGTATATCGCACTGCTTTTGGGGACAGGAGCTTTGATACTGATGTTAACTTATATTCAACATAATCCTCCTAACTACTGCCTGCCGAGTCCAGTTCAACCTATTCAGCAAGAGACAAAGAAATGTCTCCCAGAGAGCAACATCACTCCTACATCTGCAAAACCTACTCTTCCACCTGAGAAACCCATCCTATTGTTATGGGTGTGGCCAGAAAACTACAGGTTCCAGTTCTCAGACTGCAAAACTCTGCTTAACCTTGAAGGCTGTCAGTTGACAGATGACAGATCACTGTACCCTAAAGCAGATTCAGTTATCGTTTATCACAGGGCCATCAAATGGGATCTCTCCAATTTACCTCCA
This sequence comes from Chanos chanos, assembly GCF_902362185.1. Taxonomy (NCBI): domain Eukaryota; kingdom Metazoa; phylum Chordata; class Actinopteri; order Gonorynchiformes; family Chanidae; genus Chanos; species Chanos chanos. The sequence goes on along the minus strand of NC_044495.1, from coordinate 53,722,277 downwards.
TCACCACGGCCACCCTCTCAAAGATGGATTTGGCTCCATTTAGAGTCACCAACAAACACAAAGAAAATACCTGGGCTTGAGAACCTCTTTAACTTGACCCTGAGCTACAGACAAGATGCAGACATCCCTGTGCGTAATCGTCTGACGCTCAGAAAGAGCCCTGGTGAGGAATTTGTCATACCTAAAAAGGACAAACTTGTTTGCTGGATTGTAAGCAACAATGATCCATCAACTGGTACAGGAGTCCGGTATAAATATTATCAAGAGCTCATTAAGCACATTAAAGTAGATCTTTTTGGTAAGGTTGCTGGGAAATTTCTGAGGTATGAAGATTACTATTCCACCATTGGCAGTTGTAAATTTTATCTCTCCTTTGAGAACTCCATTCACAGGGACTACATCACTGAGAAGCTAAACGGACCCCTGGTTGCAGGAACTGTTCCTGTGGTGCTGGGGCCTCCCAGAAACAACTATGAAGAATTTGTCCCAAGTGATTCATTCATTCATGTTGATGACTTTCCAAATGCGGAAGCACTTGCTAAATATCTCCTTCAGCTGGACAAAGATGAAGAAGCTTATCGCAAATATTTTCGATGGCATAGCTTTTTGACTGCTAAACCTCACCTCATTGTGTGGAACCAAGAGTTCACGTTAGCCATTTGTTCTGCATGTGAATACATAAGTCGACATAAAGAATATACAGAAGCTCATGAAATCTATAAATGGTATTTTTCTTGATAGCAGAGTTTTTATTTTTCATGTTAGCTGTTGTCAAGTCATGTACCTTTCAGTTCACTAAAGTCGATTGCCAAGAATATCACTCTTACGTGTTGCACAATGTTTGCTTTTAACTGTTGAATATCATTTTCATATCAGTTTATTTTTCAATGGGCACTCAAAATTTGTAAAATAACTTCGTTTGCTTTTTGAAAGTATGTCTCTTATGCAGCGGTTGATTATATGAGTTGTATGTTTTATAGGGGTTTTAAAATCTAACTGAACATCTTTGTTAATAAGGGATAATTTGGTTAAAAAGAGATTATTTCAAGGTACTGGAACTACAGGTAAAACATTTGTAACTATGCCTTCTTATGGCTGCAGCTGCTTATACCTGCAAATTAAGTTAATTGACAATCCTGCCAACTGCTTTTGTTTTGCTTTGTATTTTCATTTCACTTTAAGAATTAAAACAATCCAATTTCTGTTTGTAGTCAGGTTATTGTTGATTAATGTGTAATTACTTAATGTGTAATAACAATTTTTCCAGTTGCCATGGTCACTTTGCCAAGCACAGAGCCTGAGACCCTTGATAAGTGGGTCAAATTTTAATTTCTCCTTCTTGGACATAAGATCTGGAAATTACATTTTTATTACAACAGACTGTTACCTTATGCTGTCAGTTTCTTCTCCTGCTTCTTCTTCCTATTAACACACAGATATTGTACAATGGACTGATTGGTAACAGACAAATGTTATGCACCTTAAGAACAGATTTAAAGGGTTCTTCCATTGTGTTGCTGATTGTAATTTCTTATTGATTGTGAGTTATAAAATGCATTTACTTGAACAATTACAATTTGCCATGTACGATCAATATTATATTGTGTATACTGGTGCTTTCAGTGTGGATTTGGGCCCTGTATCTAATGTTTTTGTATATTTAATATGGTTAACATCAAAAAAAGAACAGATTCAAAAGATTTTTATTTTATGAATACAGTATAAGTCAGTTGCTCAGACTAATTTTACTGTACAAGAACTCTCTCTTGCTGTGTTTAATTTAGTGTACCTCCTACCAATCACACATAAGAATATTGAGTACATATTACGGATGCAGATGTACGGCATTAAAATAGCTGAGAATTTACTGTTGTGTGGATGCCCTATACAGTGTTAAAGCAATGCTGCATTATTTATTAATTCAGAATCTGTTCATACTGATGAGGCCACTGTAGCAACACAAATGCTAAACAAATGAAGAGAAAAACGTATTTGGCTGTAATGTTCAAAAAATTAAAATAGTATGTCAGAAGTGATAGCAAGTTCATACCACATTCCCAGAAAGAAAAAAGATTTTGGTTGTGAAATGATCTTCCCTAACCTCTATCATGACAAAAGGTTTAAAATTCAAATTTGTTGAAGTCTGACCTGTAAAATAGTATGATTCTCTGGGGTTAGACCAATGCAGAACAAGCGAGTTCATATAATTAACCCCACTCATTGATTCAATATGGAGACGTTGCTCCCTCTGGATAGCTAGTGCTGTGTGATGGTAGTTTGGCACAGTATAAGTTGTCACATGTAATAGTTGTTGTATGGCTGATATATTAACATGAGTCCAAATGAAGAATAATTCAAATGGTGATACTGAATCAGCTGTCACTTTATTATCTAGGAGTGCATAACTCGTGAGCCAGCCTAGAGTAACAAAGTGATGATTTTCACGATTTCATCATGATGAAACCCAATATCAAATCATGATGTTGTGCGTACTGATCTATAAATATGTTCATAGTTTACTGTACTTGTGTGCTCCACATGAAATTAAAGGCAAAAATTCATCAGAAAATGTCATGTACAACAACAGGTTTCATTCAGGACTTAATTATTTAATATTTTTTGCAAGATAAAATGACATCGGTCTTCCATAATTCACGGAAAAACTGGATGATTGCCCTGCTTATGGTAGGAGGAGGTTTGTGCCTTCTGTTCACCTATCTTCAATTTAATGCTCCTAAGCACTGCCTGCCCAATCCAGTTCAGCCTATTCAGCAAGAGACAAAGAAATGTCTGTCAGAGAACAACAGCACCTCTACATCTCCAACGCCTCCTCTTGAGTCTATTTTTCTTCTTTTTTTTGTTTTTCAACTCAATGATAATGTTTAGGTTACGTGTGGCCTCTGTTTTGTTTATGTATGATCAAATAATGGTTGTACAACCGGGCATGGTGAGGTTGAGTAATTTATTTTTAGTAATAAACGGTGAACATTGTGGAAGTCCCAACACCAGTATGGCTGTGAGTTTTTAATTACCATCTTCTTCAAGCTACCTGAAACCCAACCAAGAAACATGGACCCAAACTGTTACATCTTGTTCCACACTGTGTCACAGTAATACTAAAATAATATAGCTATGAATGCATTAATAAGAAAATTGAAGCAAACATTTAGAAGTAACACAAAAGTTACTTTTCCTAGTAACTAATTACTTTTATTTGCAGTAATTGGCAAAGTAATTCAATTACTTTTGAAATAAGTAACTAGTAACTGTAACTACTTACTAATTTTCATTAACTTGCACAACACTGCTTGTGACATACTTTTCTAAACAAAAAATGTAACAAGATACAGAGGAAGAGTCAGAGTTAGATGAGGTGTAGAGGGAGAGTGACTAGAATTTTTCTAGTGACATCATAGTGGTTTCATAAAACTGTATTAAACACCGTTTGTTTTTAACTACTCTTTTTCAGGTGGATTTTTTTTTTTTTTTAAAAATCAACTTTTACTTTTGGATAGAAAATAATTTATAAACAAATAGAAATTAAGGATCACAGTTTGCCTAATTTGCACTTTTTCATTGGGATTTCACAGCAATGACTTTATGAACTTTATGAGACATGGATAAGAGAGATAGAGATAAAATAAGATAAAAATAGATAAAGATAATACAGAAAATGTTTAGCTTCTGTGCATCCCATCACGACTCTGTACCTACTGAGTTAGCCACAGAACCTAGAGAATGATTTGATTGTTTTATTCCCCTTGCTCCTGTAGAATTTATCACACATATCATAGCCTCTAAGTATTTAATATGTATCCTTGATCCCATCCCCACAAAATTATTGAGATAAACTCTTACCATCTATCCACAAAGGATTGTTACATATGGTTAATTTGTCCCCAAGCATCGGTCACATACCCAACACTCTTAGAGTGGCTCTTAGTGAACCATTATTAAGCTACATAGTTTTTTCAAAACTTCCTTTTGTTTTTAAACCCCCAGAGACAGCCTTGCCCAGTTTTGTTCATTCTTGCAGCACAACATTACTTACAACATTTTTCTTTCTTGCTTTAGACCACACCATAGCACTGAAACCGCTCTTGATAAGGTCTTGATCATGATATCCTGCTACACAGGTTGGAAAACTTCATTGTTTTCAGTGGACAGGCACTCTCCACTATTCTATCTAACTGACCATTACTTATTTGTTCCAATAAATGGTGAGTCATCCTAGCACACTTGAGTAAAACATTCCTCAAGGCTCATGGCTTGGGCTGCTAATGTTCTTGTTGTATATGTTGCCTCTTGGTCACATTACACACAAACATACTATACATTTCTATTGTGATGTTAATGGCATCTGGCTGCGTATATCAGTAAAGCCAAATGAGGTCTCTCAGTTGTCAGGGATGGAAAACTGCTCAAAGGATATTCAACACTGGATGACTCTTGTCCTGTAAAATTATGTTTTAAAAAAAGTAAGTACTGAAAGTACAGTAAAATATGACAGTACTGTAACCTGGTCCTAAGGCTGCTTAGAAGTGAGATAAATGCTTGTACACTTAACCTTGCTAGTTTCTCTGTTATGCCTGCAACATCTGTTAAAAAGGTGGGTGTTACCATTGACACTGGGCTCTCGTTTGCTTCTCACATTAGAAACATGTCCAGAGAAACCTTTTTCCACTTTCAGAAACATTGCACTTGAACATTGAGCTTGAAAACTGCTGTCTAGTCAAGATGCAGAAAAACTCATTCATGCGTTTGTTAATTCCAGGCTAGACTATTGCAACACTTTATTTGCTGGATGTTCTTCGACATCCTTGAACAGGCTCCATCTGGCTGAAAATGCAGAGGCAAGAGGTCTCATCAGATCTTGAAAGTTAAATTGGCTAAATTGTGCTCTCTACATTGGCTCCCTGTTAAATCTTGTATTGATTACAAGTTACTCTTACTCACTTGTAAGGCTCTAAATGGTCTTGCTCCCCTGTACCTGAGGGATCTACCAATCCCTCATGATCCTCCTCATGAACTCCATTCATGAGTTGCAGGTTTTATGGTAGTTCTGAGAACTTCAAAAGTTACAGTAGGCAGTAGAGAACTTTCCTTTAGAGCTCCACATCTATGGAATAGCCTTACAACTAATGCTCTGTGTTCTAACACGCTCTCAATTTTTAAACCCAGGCTAAAGACATATTTGTTTAGTCAAGCCTGAAGATAAATATCTTCCATCAATATATCTCCCGTAAGTCAAATTTTCCTCATCGGTCATGCACATAGCCAAAAAACAGAGGTGGAGGAGGGCCAGTTTTTTGGTGAACTACAGCTATACTAACGCAATAACAACAAAGTATGTCTATTGCACCATAACCTTAATCTGTAATGTATCATTTGAAATAGAGTATCTCAGAGTACAGTGTAGTACCTGGTAAAGAGTGCCAGGTAATTTACATCATAAACATGAATGGACACAAGAAAGCATAAACACTAGCAGAGAGTATTAATAAGGGAGTGTCAGGTAATAAAAATCAAAGAGAGACAAGTAATACAGTGGAACATAGGTTATTAGGGCTATCAGTTGGATGTTAGGTGTCGAGTGTAAGGAAGTGGGTTAGTTCAAATCTTTGCTTTTACAAATTTTGTGGAAAAGATGAATCTTTAGACACTTCTTGAAGGTTGTGAGAGAGTCTGTGGAAGAGATTGCATTGGGCAACTCATTCTACCACACATGAGACGAGACCAGCTTATGACCCTCTGCTTTTTGGTGGTGGAATCACCAAACAATGTTCCTTCGCGGCCCATCGTGAGCAGGATGGAACACAGGTCCTAAAGAGTGATCCAGTGTATGTGGGTGCTGTTCCACTGGCTGAGTGCAAGAATCAGAGACTTAAAGTTGATGCTGGCAGATATAGGGAGCCAGAGGGAGATGAAGAGGAGTAAGATGTGTGTTTTCTTCATCTAAGAGAAGACCAGACATACACATACACACTCACACACATACATCCACACATACGTTAGCCTCATACATTTCCCTCAGGTTATTTGGGGGAGAGGTGCCTTAGTTGGTTAGTTAGGAGGGGGGTGGAGCGCTGAGGAGGAGGAGCGTTTCGAGAGGACTGCCAGTTTTACTTTGAGATAGATAGAGTCTGCCCCCCGGAGAACGTTTGTTTTGTTTTTCTGGCATCTCTCCCAACCCGGAGATTCTTTATAAGTCATCTGTTTATTAAGTAAAGAGTTTGGAACGTTACCAAGTGTCCCTGTCCTCCATCAGTGAAAAAGACTTGGAGATAAGAGTTGGACTACCTGTTGTAACCTTGAGATTTGCTGTAACTTTTATATAATTATGAGCATCTGTCACTGCTTGGACTGTCTGTAACAGGTGAAAGTATCTCAAATTAGACAAGCAAAACTGTTATATGTTTATATGTTTATGTATATAAGATATGTTTGGCCGTGATGCCCGCCATAGTCTGTCATATGTCAGACAGAGGAAAGTTACTGAGTGGAAGTTGTGCAAGAGTGTGACATCTGCTGGCATGACCGCATGTACCTGTGCACACATTATGTAGATTAAAAACATGTTGTGTAACAAACTTGGAAAACTAGACAGACTGGTCCCAGTCGCGCATCATGCCACCTCAATGGTTGTTTGTCTCACACTATGTAAGCTCTGTACTTCCCTCTGTTAATCAGAGAACTACATACTCTTGAGTGAACTGCATTTCTACTCGGAGGTGTACTTCTCCCATGCGAAACGAAATGAAGATTGATTCATCACATCTGAAGTTTGTAGATTTTTCTGAGCATTAGCAACTCTCTTATAGAGGAGAAACACAATCCAGCAGGCTCGCATGAAGAGAGTTGTAATAGGCCAGTCTTGAGATTACAAATGCCAGGACAAGAAGTTGGGCTGCGTATTCTGACAGATATGGTCAGAGTGAACACGCATAATTGGGAGGTTGCTGTGATGTGGTCAGTGAAGGCTCGCTGGTTGTCTGCCATCACTACCAGGTTTCTGGTGGACTTTGTTAGTCATAAAGCTGCGCAGAACGGAGATGCTATGTTGAATTGAGGGAATGGCCGGGATGACCAGAGGTTCTGTCTTCATCTGACTGAGATGGAGACAGCATTTCTTCATCCAGGCTGTCATGTCTGTAGTAACATGCAGACTTCTATGCTGAGACTATGGGGTCCTCTAGAGGTAAAGGAGCTGTAGGAACATAACCCCAGCACGAGTGTTCAAAATTAACAAGGCTAGCAACAAAGGCTAGTTACGTGACTAGCAAATGAGTAGCCATTGCCCGCGATGCAGATGGCATTGTGCCCCTCGCTGTTTTGTGAGTTCATCGCCAGTGCTCTGCAGTAATGTATTGGGTATGAAATTGGTAACGATCCTCAAAGCACTAACAGGCCACTCTGTCAAACGGATTACTGTAAACCATCTCGCTGATTTGTGTTCTCTTTTCAAATTGCCCATATCCCCTCCTCTGAAGAACAGATTTATAATTGGGCATAGTTTAAATGATTCCAATGAGGTGGAGTGTCTCTCTCCCTGTCTTGCTCCCTCTCTCCCTCCCTCCATCTCCACCTCATTTACTCACCTAAAGGCACAAAAGGGTGCGCACACACACACACACACACACACACACACACACACACACTCTCTCTCTCCCTCTCTTTCTCCCTACATCACTTACTCCCCCTTTATTTCATTAGAGATTCCGCAGACTTGCTAAAACCACAGGATGCCCCATTTCCAGTGCTGGATACACGCCCCATAGTACACACAGACATGGTCAATCTTTGCAACAAATCATGCAAAATGCCACCATTGCTCTCTCTGAAGAGCAGTTACAGACACCCAAAGCAGAGCACAGAGTGCTTTAAAAATGTAATAAATGTATCAAATCAGCCCTAATTGGGCAGAAAAATGAAAGTTCATATTCATATTTGCTTATTTGTTGTTCCACATGAGCACTGAGAAATGCCATGATAGCAGATGTGAACTGAGGGTTAAGGGCAGGGAGGGATGAGTGTCTACAGTTACAGTCACAAATAAACCTGTTCATAGGCTAAATATTTAACTGTTTATTGGCCCACCTCTCCGCTGACGGGGCAATTCTCACAAAAGCCTTTGGAGATAAGCCCTGGAGATAAGAAAAGACAGGCGCTGAGCTACTAACACAGGTTTATTTTTCCATTGTTTTATAACTAAAAATATATATCTGTCCATTTTGTATTTGCTGCATTATTTAATCACTATAGTCGCTTAACTCACTCAGATGAGTGAAGTGGAATAAATAGTTATAATGACAACAGTGCACATGGCATTGGATGACAACCAACAGCTCACTGGCTTCATTTCTGTACCATTACTTCACCTAGATCTAGAAAAAAAAAAATTCTGTAATTCATCTTAATCTTAACATGATTAAGTTACATTGTCTCACTTTAACTGTGTGTCAGGTGGGCACTGAGATCCACTGAACCTGTGAGTACATTTTCAACTTCTTTTTACACAGTAAACATTAATGAAACATTAATTAAATTTCACGACATGCTAAAACCTCAACTGTCAGAACAACCGTCTCTATCTTCATTATTATCACAATGTCTTTTCTACATCAAGTACCAGCACTGTTTACACATACCATACATCTAAAAAGTGAGAAAGAGGGTCCCTCTACTGTGCTCAAGTGCACTATTCAAGTTGAAAGCACATTGGACTTGCCCTCCAGTGATCATAAAACTTGCAGGCCCTCGGCTGGACGTGTCTTCCCTTCAGGCCCATGAATAATAGCACAAAGTGAGGGCTACTAAATCATTAAAATGACTATGGCAGCATGTCCAGTTAGCGCTGCTCTTAGACAACAGAGACGCTTGATCAACAGGAGAGACACGAAAGCACTGATTGCCAGCACTGGAGCCCAGGCCCAGCACCCCTGTCTGTGAGGAATGTCCTGCACCTCCAATGCCCTCAGAAAAATACTTGCCTTATTAGAACAGAGATCAGCAAACTCTTTAATAGGTACACGCATGCGAAATTTCTCACGGACGTGTGTGTTTTACGTTATTTTAAATAGTACGGATAATCACACACTAGAAAAACCAGCATATGCAACATTTTGAAAAGCACAGCAATATGGAAAGAGGGACACCAAACTGATCCGTGTTTCACAAGGTGACTCTATAGACGGACACAGGAGAAATCTCACTGGAAAAATCTGTGCGAAAATTTTTTACAAGCCTGAAGCTGGCAGTGTAATGTCTTTTAGAAAATAAACTGTCCTCTTTGCTATTCACAGAGTTACCAGAGAAAGACAAATGATATGTGTCTTTATGTTGCAGGATCTGATGAAGAAGTGGATGTAAGAAAGTCCATGAAGTCATGAAGAGAAGAGATATAAAATAGGAAGTGATAAGAAATATTGAAATGCTATAAATGAATTGTCTCTTGCATCTTCCAAAAGATATCATATCTGATATTTTAGTGAGGTAGCCGTAATAGAAGATGAAACGAGGAGAGAGGGATCTTTTGCGACTCAAGGTGCATCAACCATAACAAATTTGTTTTTGACTTGCCTCTAACATCTTCTCATAAATGACCTATTAAAGTGACGGGAGGAAATTTAATCCATTCTCTGTCGTTCGAATTCAAATAGTACTTCTAGCTGGATATGGCCAATTCAGCTGAAATTCTGTGGAGGGTTCTAATGGGCCAGGGAGGATCTGACAGCTCCTGGTTCTGGTTGGCCCCGACAGTCACCTTTGGGATTTTGAGGTCAGGGATGTTTTGTTGTTAGCCAATGAGAACAGCGCAGACAGACATTGCATACCTCTCAGAAAAGTTAGATAGCCTCCAAATACAGTGTAATAAAGAATATACAAATATACTCACAGACTACTGAGAAATGAGCTTTGGGTTGCATTATCTTGTATTTTCCTTCCTTTATCTTCATTGTTTGTTTCAAGAGATAGTTGGCTGAACATAACCCTGTTCTTTGGAAAATCTGAAATCACACACTGAAGGTGGTGTAGATTGTGTTAGGAGCTGCATTCCATTTTAGGGGTGGATAATATCCTGGCCAACTAGATCAAGAGGAGACTTGCAGGTTGAGAAAACAAAGGGTCATCTTTACCAGCTGTTCAGCTTTCCGGGGATGTATACAGGATCCTCATCACAGAATCCGTAGTTTGTAATAGTCTATGTTGAATTTACAGATAATATTGTCATAGCCCAACATAAAGAATAACCGAACACCGTTAGCTTAAACTGGATGATCGTTTTTAAAGAATGATGATAGCTATAGCCTTACACATAAATAGGGCTGATGCAGTAAGCTATAGACATAGCTCTGTGGCTTAGTGTAGGGCTACACAGTTGCAAATAGTTAAACACAGTTAATAGGTGTATTTTATGCTCTGCTCATTATTCTCCGGAAACAGGATATTACAAAGAAAGCGGGTTTTGAGAGAGGCTACAAGCTGGTTTCATTTAGGAGGGAAATAAGCATAAAATATAATCAGATTTAAAAACAAAAAAAAAACAACATAAAGTGTTAAGATTATACAATTACGTTCAGCACAATAGAAGTCCCATGGTTGGGTTGTTTGTTTGTTTTAACAGAATGACTCTGTTACTGGGAAATATTGTGGTTAGATCTTCTCAGAATTTTTCAACACACTGGTATGGCAAGAATGCCAACCACATCTTTTCTCGCAGTATGATGCCTCCAACGTATGTGAGTGGTTGAAAATTTTGGATATTGTCCAACAGCCTGTTCTCTCAGAACCTTTTGTGGTAGACAAGTTCAAATTTGCATGTATGAAAACACGTTATGCAAATTTCTCATTGCTCAACTTAGCCTCGCAAAGAACAAGTTTGGATGTGTGCTGAGAGGGTTATTCAGGGGTCCCCGGGGGCCAAGCAGCGAAGCTGCATAGGCACCCATTGTGTTTCTACTTTTTGTCCATCATGTTCTTCTTCTTCTTCGTCCTCTGGCTAGGGTGTCTATGGCAGCCCCTAGTACCATATGGTAAAAAGTTGTGAAATGTGGCACACTGTTTGGGGACAGTTCCCTGATTCTTGTCACCAAATTTCATGCTTACCACACAGGGGCTCTAGCGCCACCAATGGGTCAAAGTTGGAAGTGCATTTATGCACGCAACTTTTGAACTGTGTGCTCCGAGTTCAAAGGTCCCCATGGCGTCAATTTCCGCCTTGTTGGATTTTCAGCCATATTGGATTTTATGAGAACATTTAAAAAATTTTCACAGGCCACAAATTTTGTCCAATCTTCACCAACACTGGCACACATGATCTTCAGACCAAGCCTCACAAAAGTTATTTGTTGGCTTTTCAGTTTGCAAAAGCATTCACCCATTACAGCCAATCAAAATCAGCAGCGAAACAAAACCGCTAAACAGGAAGTGAGGGCATATCTCAGTGATACTTTCATGTATTGACACCAAGTTTGGTATATGGACTCGGAACACTTTCCTGAGGATGTGGCAAAAAAATTTGTGTCATTTGACCGTGCTTATTGCGCTGCAGTAAGCAAAAACAACTTTTCGCCTCATAGGTCTTGATGCGTTTCTCTTAGCAAAAGTCATTCTTGTGTCAGTTCAGCTGAAATAGAACTTGATATCAGTGCTTACAGACATGCTTTTAACATGATCGGATGAAGCTTCCACGGCAGTTCTCCCCCGCTGGACTGCTTGGCCCCCTCATCGCCGCTTGCAGCTATATTTCATTCTGTTTTTGCACTTTAGTGACTCCCAGTGTCAATGGGGTGTCCGTACACTTGCAGGCAAATCTATGGAAACAGCCTGCGGTATGTGTCTGTAGAGATACTTATGCTTGTAAACTGGCAAGTTACATTGGCAAATGTGTAGGGGGCACCCATTCACCAATCGTCACCCAACCGGATAAATCCAGGGTCGTGCTGGGGAAATACCACAGTACAAGGAACTGGCTGTTCCAAATTAGCCAAGAAGGAGTAATACACCCCCCCACCACCCCCAAAAAAAAAAAAAAAAAATCAATGGTTAAGAGGTTGGGCTTGGTAAGGGTTTGACTGACTTAGCTTACAGTGATGCTGCAGTGAGACGCTGTGTGTGTGGCTGTGTGTGTATGTGTGTGAGTGACTTTCTGAAGGAAATGGTTAATATATGTACCAAGGTCATTTCGTAAGAGCTTTCATTCGGGCAATGGGGTGGGGTGGGGGGGGGGGGGGGTGGGAGAGGGGGGAGGGGATGGGGGGGGTGGGGGGTGGGGTTATGAAGATTCAGTCAGAGCCCTCAGAACATTATAATTTATTTAGGTGCAGAGACAATATGAATAATGGATCTGTGAAGTGAAACATGAATTTTCTGTAGTTCTAATTGTGGCGAAGGAGTGCCGGGTGAAGGGAATGTTAGGAGACCAGAGAAAAAGCCCGAGATCACAGGGGGCTGGCCTCAAAGCCGCAGGTCCTAAAGCCACTGCCGCTGACTCGCAAATCAGCGCGAGAAGGCTAATTAGTGGGGGGCTAATGAAAGTGTGCATTTTTTTGGGGCCACAAGCTGAAGAAAGAGAAGAACCGGGGATCCCTTTCTCAGCAATATTGCTTGTGCCATTTGAAGTCAATTTTCAGAGCGCATCAATATGTGAACAAAGTTGAGAGAGAGAGAGAGAGAGAGAGAGAGAGAGAGAGAGAGAGAGAGAGAGAATTAGCATTCATTTGAAGAATGGAGACTGTTATTTATTGCCTTTGCTTTTGGCACATTTCAGGCTCTGGGGAAAGACTCAGCTACAGTGTCTGAAACCAGCATGCAAAATTCAGAAATGTGAGAGATAGAATGGGAAGGCAACTTCTTGAAATCTCTCTCTCTCTCTCTCTCTCTCTCTCTCTCTTTCTCTCTCTCCCTCTCCTCTGTTGTAGAGTGTGAAGTGTGCGTGAAGTGTGGGGAAGATCAGACAAATCCATCCCAACTATAGTGTGATTGTTATGATGCGGTGGTTTGTGAAAAAAGGATGTGTGACATGAGCTAAAATGAGTCCAGTGTGCGACTATGTGACATGTGAATGCCATCAGACGTGTTAGCCCAGCTGTGAACTGTGTATGTGTGTGTGTAGTTTTCGAAAGGAGAATCATTCGTGTGAAAACAGTTGTAAAATACTTGTGTGTCTGTATGTATGGGTGAGAGAGAGAGAGAGAGAGAGCGAGAGAGAGAGGGAGAGTGAGAGAGAGAGCAGAGGATCAGTGAGGATGACCCTGGCTGTTTTTGGCCTCTAGTACTGTCTGGGCTCTTTGAAGATGCTACGCTGCACTCTAACTGAAGGCCTTAGGCAGCATTGCTTTCTAGAGGGTCCTTCCCTACAGCCCTTTTCGCACTACTGTTTGAAGATGAGTCGCCTCCGCTCCAGGCACACATGAGTGCAAACACACACATGCATACCCATACACACCCATACACACACACACACACACACAGACACACGCACA
>NC_044495.1:53688793-53706293 GCF_902362185.1 Chanos chanos | reverse complement strand
CATTTCAGGTGTTCCTGGAAACAAGAGACAAGATCATTTGAACGTGATCATTTGATGTCTGGTTTTGAAAACAATGCAATGGAGACGCACCACAGGCTACCAGTCTAGAACACTCCCATGCTGTCATGAGGCAAGAGCAGTTTATAACCACCACTTTGTGTCTCCCTAGACCCCTGAAGGAGAAGGCCCAATTGCAGTGAAATTTAATGCGGCCATAACACATAAATCATCTTTTACTTGCACAGACGAGCAGGTAGGGACATTAAGTGTGTCTCTGCTGCTCTCTCAGTCATATAAATAATTTATGGGGCCCCCATTCAGAGCTGGATGTTTATTTTGTCCTGCTCAGAGTGTGTATTCCTCTGACGGCGTTTTACAGGAGGGCCTGTCGCTCTCTGTAATGAACCCCCCTGTGAGAGCACCAGCAGCAGTGGTCATCGCTCTCTGACCAGCGTGTGTATTCACATGCGCGCGCGCACACACGCGCACGCACACACGCGCACACGCGCACACGCACACACGCACACACATGCAGCTTTCACAGACATGCATCAGTATAAACATAAACACATGTATTCCCGACGCAGGATCACGCACGCTTACACGAACTCAAATACATTCAGCAAATTGGACTTTTTGGGGTTTTTTTTAAATTCACAGAAAACAACATACAGTTGTCTTGGTGTACAAACACACACACATACACACACACACACACACACACACACACACACATAAAAGCACCTGAGAGTTGTGTGGGAAGAGGTCATTGTGCTGTGACCAGCAGGTGAACAGTCCACCCTCTCTCTGTCTTTTTCTCACTCTCTCCACATCCATCACGCTGCTGCACATACAGGGGCCAGCGGACTGCCACACAGGGCATAAACACAGGAGCCTGTAGGACCGGAAGAGAGTGGACTGAGACTGGAGATAGTACAACACAGGACTCTGGGCTCTATATGGGGAGAATCATTAGATGGGAGAGAGGTGCCTTTTTTTTTTTAGAGATGCTGCAGTCAGGACCAAAAAGTGGTGGGTGCGAGAGAAGAGCACTTTTAGGCTGTTGGGGATTAAAACGAAGGCGGCGGGGTGGGGGTGGGGGGGGGGTAGACGCACTGGTTTAATCTCGCTGCTTTCTGACAAAGATCCAAAAAAAAAAAAAAACCAACTTCCTAGTCCAGATTCGCTCCGTGACATTAACGTGACTTTGACCGACCGACTTTTATCACTGATAGGTATTACCCATCCAGTTCAGCTCAGTGTTCACATTCATCCTGTACGGGTATTCATGGAAAGAAGATTATTTAATTTCCTTTGTTTAAGCCAATTCAGTTTACTATGTAAAGATGTGGTAGATGTGGAATAGGATATCCTGTTCCGTCTGAAGCTGTGGATGGCTGGATGGGTGGCGGGGATATGTTTGGTTACCTTTGCGTTTTAAGTGTGGTACTAAATACTTTATGATGTCTAAGCTGCTCAGAAAGTATAGCCAGCGGCATCCCAGAGTTCAGTGCAAAGCAAAAAGCCTTCTGGGAACGCTTTAAACCGCTGCAGGTCCCTCTGCTCAGGAGACAGAGAAAGCACATGACAAGGACCTGACAACAGCCCCTCCCCCCCCCACACACACGCGCACGCACGCACACACTTACACACCTACACACTTCCGACTGCAATATTCTCTCTCTCTCTCTCTCTCTCTCTCTCTCTCTCTCTCTCTTTCTCTCTCTCTCTCTCTCACTCTCTCTCTGTCTTTCTCTCTCTCTCCCTGAAGAATTAAAGCTCTGGAGTTTTAAACATTATATTCATTCCTAAAATGTTTGCACTGAACCTGAAAAGAAATGGGGGGGGGGGGGGGGTTGATGTAAGATATACACAGTAGTTTTAAAACATGCTTTGTTATAGACCATTGTTGGAATGACTCCTCAGAGAGAATGGAAACTGGATATACTACAGTGCCGACTGCAGGCTAAAACCTAGCAAACCGCATATCATCACTCACAATCTGCTCAAATCCTCACTTTCTCCACTTTTCTAGAGTTTTTTATCCATAGTATAACTATTCAATAAAAAAAGATAGGGAAACATGAGCGGAAGTGGCACATGTGTGTGCTATTCAGGATATGAAAGCATAAAAATATGAAGAAATGATTTGAATAAATAACTTGATCATATGGATTAAATATGTTGTTTCTGGCAAAGTTTAATTTGATTTGAAACTTCACTGAAATGCGTTAATGCATTAGAAACCTGCCAGTTAAAGTAAGACCACACATTGCCTCTTCAGTCCATCCGACCAATCACTGAGCTTCCCCTCCTTCTGATGCCTCCTGGGAGTTAGTGGCGGTTCTTTGCTGTGGTAACAGAGGAGTTGGGTTGTCAGGACTTGGTCTTTCCTGCAGGCGTTTTGTTGTTCTTCACCCCGATACCTGAGGGACCATTAAGCTGAAAATAATTGGCTCCAGATCTCCTCTGGCCATCGATCCTTTGTGTCAGTGAACTCTTAGAGACATACAGTACACATACACACAAACACACACACACACACACACACACACACAGATATATATATATATATATATATATATATATATATATATATATATATATACATTCTGCACACGCACACATGGACAGTCACAGACATGAACATTCACACACTTCACAGGCAGACATACATGACAGTGTGGCAATCACAAAGGACCAGAGACAGCTGTTAAACCTTTACTTTGTCAAGTTCTTTTTTACCCCCCACATCTGTATCCATCTCTCTCTCTCTCTCTCTCTCTCTCTATGTCCATCTCTCTTTTATATGATCTCGCTTTGTTGAAATGCAGACAGCAAAAGTAGACCTTTTCTGTCAGAACAAAAACACATAACCAACCCGCTTGACAAGATCCTAGCGTCTCGTCGATCCATATAGCCACGGTGCCAACAGAGGGCGCTCTCTCCCTTTTCTTAACCGGTATCAGATTGGCTGCTCTTCAGCCCATGTATTGGATTTTCAGCCCCGCTGATAAAAGCACCAGCCTGACCCGAAAAGTACATTTCTCTACAGCTGTCTCTCTCAATCTTCATAAAGACAGCGCGGCCTCTGATTACATTTCTCTTCATTTGCCGTCAGCATTACCCCCTTTTTATTGGAGTACACAGCTGTACAGAGACCCGTATCATAAAAAAAAAAACCCTATATTAATATCAAACCTCCCAAGGATCTAAGGGACAGCTCATGCCTACTGGGAATACAGAGTATCACCTCTCCTTTAAAAAAAAAAAAAAAAAAAAAAATTGCGAACATTTATGTATTAATCAGTACACACAATGCTCATTATCTGTGTGTCTATCTACGTCAAGGTAATTATGAGAAGATCTCCTGATCTGCGGATGACATTAATAACCTCTTTACACATACGCTGCGGCATTAGAAAACAGGTCAGCGATAATTCAATGTGTTTGTCGCATTCGGCTGCGTTATGTAAAATTAGATAGATCTTGGCTAGTGCCTATGACAGAGAGTGGAGGAAATGTCAGATTAATTGGAGTTAATCGCACGGGATGACGAAAGTACCTCACACGTGGCGGCAGCCGGGGAGGATTTTTAACTTACAACACAATCAAAGTTCACAGTGATATGATTGAAATATAACAGGGGGGAAGTATCATACAAATCTCGGAACAAAACTGAAACATAATTTTTGATTCTGTATGTTAAGTGAGCATGTATGCCTCACTGACTGTAGGCTCCTTTAAAAAAAATCCTCTTAGTACACATTTTGCAGTCAGTTTGTCCATTTGAGAAACAATAGAAAAGAGAGTTGTACATTTAGAGATCGTAAAAACGGCTGACAAGTTCTCTAAGATGCTCACACACCAGTTCACACCCCTTTAAAACTGTGTCAATATTTACAGTCATGTTTGCACCACTGAAAATGACACTATTTTATCAGAGCTGGAAGAAGTCACTGCCACTGTGGTAAGCATACTATATCGTACAACCAACTGAGGGTCTGAGAGGGAGGAGAGCAGAACAGGACTGCAAAAGCTCTTTCGGTGTACTGGTATACTGGTTTTATACTGGTTCCAAACCACTCCAAATATTCCCATGTGTCCAGATTACCCTTGTTAACAAAAATAGCACAACTTTAATACTATAAGCCTTCAAAGAGTGAACTTGTGTGATTAAAAAAAAAAAAAAAAAAAAGAAAGAAAAAAAAAGAAAAAAATGGAAGAAAAACTATGTGGACGGTAATCACTGAGTGGTATAATGAATTCCCATTGAGAGACCAATGGCGATAGCAATGCATCAACATTGCAACAGCAATGCAATTTCCTGTCAACAGAAATCATCTTCTTTTTTATGTTGATGATATCACCACTGAATATTTTGGTTATATGTTTATAATATTAACGTTAAAGAAACGGTTTGATTCATGTTTAACTGCTGTGTTTTTACCGTTGTAGTCTTCTGTGTTAATTGTGGTTGGAGAACACTGAGCGGAAGACGACTGCTCTGGTTGTGTTTTACTGTTTTAATGGGGGAGATGCTCGATAATGGCTTTGACCTTTGACCCTCTGTGGTGACTGCAGCTCATTATGATGATCTGTGAGTGTCAGTGCGTGTGTGCGTGAGTGCGTGAGTGCGTGCAAGCGTGCGTGTGTGTGTGTGTGTCTGTATGAACCAACGCATTCTGGGGGGGGGGGGGGGGGGGGGGGGGGGGGGGGGGGGGGGGGGGGGGGGGGGGGGGGGGGGGGGGGGGGGGGGGGGGGGGGGGGGGCTGTGTTGGGGTGGGGTTGGGGGTGGGTCATTCTCGGATAGCTTACTGTAAAACTCTGTGACTCCTAATTTCACATCTCCAAACACAGTGAACATATCTACACAATAACGTACCACACAATAACGTATATGTACACAATAACATACCACACAACAGTCACCTTACTTCGGAAGCTGATCCCCGCTGTTGTCCAGCTGTGAACTGTTTAAAGGTTAAAGGACAAACCCATGGCTCACTACAGAGAGGCTGTTTCACTGACAAAATGAGAGGGTACATTCGGTTACCATGAAATTGACATATTTATAAATAAATATCATTTATTCTTCACATCCACTGAATGATTTTTCTTCTCCCCCTTGCCTCGGATCTCTTCTTTTTCTCGAAGTTCCACTGCGGCTGCGTTGGACAAACAGCGTCATCTTCCAACTCTGTCCTTCTTTCCCTGTCTTTTATCGGTGAGAAACATGCCAACTCCTGACCCCTCCCACAACCTCGCAGTTGTTGATATAGAAATAGAGCTATTAGTCAGAACATAGTAATTTGTTTGGCAAAGCAACTAAGAAACAATGAGAATGTAGTTGAGTAACCAGCACCCCCCTAACTGTGTTTTTTTTTTTTTTTTTTTTTAGGTCCTTTTGTACTCCAGGTCCTATCTTTCTCTGTTCCTGTCTTGCTCTACCACACTCTTCTTATTCTCTCTCTCTCTCCCTCTCTGTCTCTCTCAGCTCTTCTCAGTCTTGGTCCTGCCCTTGTCTCTGCCTGCAGAGTGACCCTGTTCTACAGCAGTGGGTTGTTAATTAACAGATGCACTTTACTGGGCTCTATGATCACCCTGTTATTGCGTATGCTTTCACCCAGTGCTTCTTTTGCTTCTTCTGAGAGCCAGGTTTTAAAGTAAAATAGTATTTGTAATATACTTTTATGAAAAAAAAAAAAAAAAACTCCCATAACTTATATTGATTTATTGATGATGCACGAAACATCAGGGGTTTGTAAGTTATTGACCGAGCGTGTCAATTTGAATTCTGACATTTCAGCATTTCAATATTTGTTCAAAAACAAATTGATCAGCGAGGAAACTTCCCTTAGGACAAAATCAACAGTGCGGCTCATGAATATTCATAATTATCATATATGTATTCATGGGATTTTTTTTTTTAATTGACTTCTCAAGGTGGTAAACAGATTTGCGCTATGCTCCGCATGGGTACGGATTCTGATCCCTCACGGTTCTCTAACTTTCGATGCCAAAACTTACTGAAAACTGTAACGCTACCAAAGCAGAATGAATAAATTAGGTAAGTAAAATGATATGAAGGAAGCTAGTTTGGGAAAAGGATTAGACAAGCTACTTAAGTACACAGACTTAATAATAAGGCAATATAAAGAGAACAGGAGGAATGACATCTCACTGGGTCTCTTTGACTACACAGCAGTTTAAAGACAGTTTATGGGCTGTGAAGCGCCTCTTCAGGGTGCTATTTTACAAAAAAAAAAAAAAAGGAAAAAAGAAAGAAAAAAAGTGAAATTCAGCGTACGTTATGTGCATAGTCCCGGAGAGGTGCAGGAAACGGGTTCGCCAAACTACAGTAGAATGGAACTGGAAGCAAACACAAGCAGAAAAATAAGGGAAAAAAAAAGAGGAGAAAAGTTTATTGCTGAATATTACACCCCCCCCCCCCCCACACACACACACACAAACACATATACGCACACACATATACGCACATACACCCACCAACACCCTCAGCAAGGGTGCAAGGGTGAGGCTCCGGATACACTCTGCGCTGTTCTAAAATTCACAAACGAGCCCCAAAATATCAGAAAAAAAAGGTCTTTATCAAATGTAGTCTTTTAGATGTCATCTCATTTTTTTTGAAACGTCGGTCTGGTTGGCAGGTACATCTCTCATTCCTCTTCCTGTATGCCCAGAGCCGTGAGACCCACCTGAAAATCTACCAGGGCAACAAGGAGCTGCAACACCCCCCCCCCCCCCCCCCCAAAAAAGTGTTTAATTTGCTCTGTCGATTCCAAAGGAGGTCATCAGCAGCTATAAGCCTTGACTTTGATCACTCAGCTCAGTGCTTAAATTGCTTCATCGCAACCTGACAGGTGGAGGCCCCCTAAGAATGAGACAGAAAGAGAGAGAGAGAGAGAGAGAGAGAGAGAGAGAGAGAGAGAGAGAGAGCGAGCAGACGCTGAACGTAAGGAAAAGAAAGAGAAGAGCAATGTCGAGTTGATCCTACACCTGCCTGATTAGAGAGCAGGTATGGGAAGAGCCTGTGAGTTTCAACAAAGCACTACTGATCTGGGAACAGATGCTTAAAAAAAGGCTGATTCTGTCTAGAGTGAGGAGCGAGAAAATGCTTTGTGTGCACAAAAAAATCTTTTATTTCGAATATGTACTACCCGTGGTAATGAACGTTCAGAGAGAAAAACGCTTTTTTGACAATGGACAGAGGAACCATGGCGGTCTTCATTAAACTGCTGGCTAAACGCAAACAAACAAGCAAAAAAAAAAAAAAAAAACCAAAGCAACACTGGAACTAGAAGCAATGCTAACACAAATGTGTATCAGTTGTTCAAAATAATATTACAGAAATATTGACATCTATCTCTTTATCTCTTTTTCTCTCTTTCTCTGTCTCTCTCCTTCTAAACCCCCCCCCCCCACGTACCTCTGCTGTTTGCCCTGTGGCCTCCTGGCAGGGTGACTATTGGGGCCTCCCTGGGCCCCTGTGCCCCTGACTGACAGATGGCAGCCCAGTCACCTTTGTGTTCGTGCCACCAGGGGATACTCACCGACTACACGCGTCTGGTTCAGGACAGCCCAAAAATCTGCACCAGGTCTGTTCAGGGCGGGGGCTTACCACACCACTGAGGAAGCCTGATGCAAGAGAAGAAGGGGAGTTAACTCTTTTATTTTTTATATTGAGAATTGGGTAAAAGTTGCAACCAAGTTGTAGCTGATGAAAATGATGGGAAACAAGACTGACCCTTGTTCCAAATGTCTTTATCATTACAGAGAAAAAAAAAATCACAATAAAGCAGACAGTATCTAACCTCCACTGATGTGGTTTTGCCATGCCACTGAGAGAGAGTATGGTGTGAGAGAATGAACGTTATATGGATTCTGTTGTTTCAGGCTGCTTAGAGAATGAAGGAGAAGGCAGCTTTCCTTCTTGGCTGTTAAATTCACAAAACCACAACTTCCAGACAGATAGGACCCTCCTCTCTTTCTCTCTCTCTCTCTCTCTCTCTCTCTCTCCCTCTATATCTAACTTTCCCTCTCTTTCTGCTCTTTCTGTCTTCTTGTCTCTCTCTCTCTCTCTCTCTCTCTCTCTACAACACACAGCTCCACAGTGCATTATTGATCAGAGGGGAGAGCTAAATAAAACATGGACAAGGTCCATTGTCAGCGTTTGCACAGAGCCCCGAGTAAGCACATTGAGCAGAGCAGAGAGAATGGGAAATGCCCATCACCAGAGATAACACTGAGCACAATGCATGAAGCAGTCTCGCACAGATGAGCCAGCCCTCAAAGTACAGGTGTGTGTTTGAGTTGGGCTTAAAAAAAAAAGAAAAAAACAGCCACGTTTTAACACACCTGTGCAGTGTGTGTGTGTGTACGCGTGTGAGTGCACCTGAGAATCTCACACACACGTCTCCCATACACCACCTTTACATGCACACACACACACACACACACACACACATCCACACACCCACACCCACACATGAACATTCTGCATCTGATATTTATTGAAAGAGAACTGGGGTGCATTGGGAGGAAAGAGAAAATCAATGGCCGTTTCCTCCAGCCCCAGCCATGGGAGAGTTAAGAAAAAGAAAAAAAAAGAAAAAAAAAAGGAGGAGAGAAAAAGAAAAAGAACAGAGTTAAACTGCACCCTAAGCAGCTAGCTTCCCTCTCATTGATTTTTTATTTAGCTCCCAGCTGTGCTGTGTGTTCTAGCAGGCCTCCGTAGCCCTGTCAGAGCCTATGGTTGCCCGGCCCTGCAGAGAATGAGTAGAAGAGGCTTTTAACAGACTTAAACTCTTATTTAGTCTCTGTTCATGAGGCGTAGCACTGCCTCCAGACCTGGCGGGCCAATCAGCTGCAAGACCAACATGCCGCCAAAAAACACAAGAATGCGTGCAAATGTTTGGATGTGGGTTTTGTCGAGCATCCATATTTGTACTTGTGCTTCTATGTATGTGTGTGTGTGTGTGTGTGTGTGTGTGTGTGTGTGTGTGTGGTTGGCTAGTTGTAAACATGCCATAAAACGGTTTACTTGATAAGTTTATTTGAAAGCTCAGAAATGAGCGGTAAGGTAAAACTAAATGCTGATAAGTTTTTTTGAATCGCGTTCGTCTTCTGTGATTTCAAATTAGGGCCTAGTAGTACAACATTAGAGGTCAAACCCTATGTTTCAACACTGTATACCTACAAAACATCAAAAATCATGTTCCTGAAGATGCCTAAATTCCCAGGAAACTTGATTTAAATCTGATTTAAAACAGAAGAACTACTGGAAATAGCGCACTCTCCGTACCCCCGTCGTAGACGTAAAACATAATTTAAAAAAAAAAAAAATCACATTCAAAATTGCACCTGCTGCATTTCAAGTGATAATTATTCCACTCTAAATGTAAAGTTGTATTAGTAATGTCTTTGGATCTAATACTTTCAGATAATGAGTCGATATGGAAGAATGAATGACCCAGCGACAAAGCAGTGTATTAAACATCAAGGAGTCAAAGGCTGTGTGAGGTTATCAAACGTAAATTTTCAAAATGCGAACAGGAGCTATCTGTGGTGCCGAGTACTTACCATTAAGTCATTAAGTACCACTAAAAAGGACCGTAAGTGAAGCCAGGACAGCTGCATGGTGCCTGAACACAGAGCAACACCACAGGGAAGAAGAGAGAAAGAGAGAAGTGTGGAGAGAGTGGAACGGGCCCATCTTTGCTGATTTGCATTCGGTGGTGTTCCTAATATACAGAGGTCATTGACCCGCAGTATGAGGGGTCGCGGAGCCGGTGTTGTGTGTGTGTGGCTGGCTTGTTAAGGAGCTGAAGCACACGCTTGCCAACTGTCTGCATCCCACAGCGGCCACACACGCGCGCACACACACACACGCGCACACACACACACACACACACACACACACACACACACACACACACACGTGCGCATGCACACACACGCACACACACTTCTCTAGAATACCGATAATGAGCCTACATTGCTAAAGTACACTTGTGCATTTATTCTATTTTCAGATCAAATCTCAGTGAAACATATTTCATATTTTCATTAAATGAGAGGGTTAATTAACTGTTCACTGTTCATATGTGTGTGTGAGTGTGCTTGTGTGTGTGTGTGCGTGCGTGAAGAGTATTACATGTACATATTCATAATTTGTGTGTGGGTTGATGTTCTATATGTGTGCTTTGCATGTTTGTGCGCATGTGTGTGTGTGTGTGTGCGTGTGTGTGTGTGTGTGTGTGTGTGTGTGTATGTGTGTTTATATGCTTCTTGTTATTTCGGCGTTTTCAAACTGTGTATTGATGTTTCATTATTTTTGAGAGTACCGGGAAAGCTAAGCAGGGAGTGGAGAGCGTCTGCTCTGTGAGAATGATACAAAAGCCAATTAGTAATGTAGGTGAAAGAAGCTGCGATATCCAACACTGAATGGTCCTGTTTTCAGTTAATGCATGTCTGCAGAGGCAGATCAGGCAGGCAAGAGCAAAGACAGCGTCCGGCTGATTCACTTTTTTTTTTATGTCTTTGCAATATTCCTGATAACTGAAGTTTTGGCCTCACAAACGGAACTGAAGCAATTAAAATGCCGAATGGACGTGTTTTAAAAGCACAGATTTGAGCACTAGCACATCTGTAAAGACATTCAAAAATATTGTAACTTTTAAGTGGTAAACCAGCATAATTGGTATTAAAAAAAAAAAAAAAAAAAAAAGATTTATCGCATGTGCATGGTTTTTGCTGTAGATTGGTTGAGGGGAGAAAAATCTGTCCAAAAAAAAAAAAAAGGCACCAAATTGGTAAGAGTCACATTGAAAGCAGAGCAAAAACAAAAGCTCTTTCATGACGCAGACTCATTTGAAAAGTTTGCGTGTGTGTGTGTGTGTGCGTGCGCGCGCGTGTGTGCAGGTGTGTATATCCGTGATTTGCATGCGTACTTGGCCTTTAACAAAGAAAGAGGAAGACTGTTTCTCATGTTTCAGCCCCGTACAGGATCACCGTGTTTGTTGTTAGTGGAGAGGAGTGGAGTGTCCTCCTCCATAAAGAAGAGGAGAGTGAAGCAGAGCGTTGTAATCCAGCCAGGGTACAGCAGGTCTACAGACCTAATCCCTCCACAGAGCAGCTCTGGCCTGGGGCATACAGACAGTTAATCCAGCCTCCTGAGACCGAAGCTTCCACCAGCTCCGCTCTTTTACACACACACACACACAGACACACACACACACACACACACACACACACAGAGAGAGATAAATAAATACATTCAGTTTGTTCATATACAAACCCTTACACAGGTTCTCTTTACTGCTCCTCTCCACCTTATACCTGATCACAAATGACAAAATCAGTATCGGGGCTTCATCAAAAGCTTAAGTCGCATGCTTTATTCAGAACGTCAGCCGTCTCACTTTCTGCTCCGAGTAGCCTCGACTCGGCGGCATTAATGATGCGCCCAGACAACAGAATATGCAGAAACAACAAACATTGTTAGCATATTGTCTGTCTGTTATCGATCAGCATGACTTTTCTCTTGGCGTCCCTGCTCTGGGCTGTGCGCGGGTGAGTGAGCAGATGACTACTTGTACAGATTTGTCAAACGGGTGTGTCGGAAGGGTCCGCGGAGAGGAGGAGAGGAGAACAGGAGACGGCACTGACATGTGTCCGACAGAGAGCCGTGCTCCTGGGCCTCGCTCACACACTTCACTGCACCGGCTCCCTCGTGCAACATACATAATGGAGCAGGGACACATACACCACCTGGTAAGAGAGACAGTGTGTGTGCGCGCGCGTGTGTGTGTGTGTGTGTGTGTGTGTGTGTGTGTGTGTGTGTGTGTGTGTAGCAGTAACTCAGACCAAATCATAGCTCACTGTCTGACCTCTTCAACTGAAGTTGTTCTTTCACCAGTGCAACCAAATCCAAAAATAAAACATCTGTCCAAAGTACATCCATCTAAAAAGCTAGATCATGTCTGCTATTGTATTGCTGTACACTGATATTGCGCACATAGATATAGATATAGATATAGATATAGATATAGATATAGATATAGATATAGATATAGATATATACACACATATATCTGTGTGTGTGCACGCGCATGAGTGTGTGTATATTTTTTTTTCTTTTTTTTTACATCATATTTTTTATTTAATATCAGTCTCCTATATCACTCCAGGACATACAAATACATACAGTAAAATCGTATCTATCAAAACTATATATAGTCACATAGAGCGATAAAGATTAGCTTTACTCTTCCTGAAAGCCAAAATGGGTTTTTTTTTCCCTCCTTTGTTTGGCTTACGCCCATTACATACAGCCAGTCTCCATTTGATCCAGGTTCAGTATCCAGTATGCAAGAGTCCAGAAGCACAACTGAAACCAGGACAAAACAACAAAGTCCTGCTAACGGTGAAGAAAACAAATGTTTCACGTACAGCGTAGTCATTAAGACTGAATCTAAATATAAATCAGCTAGCTTTGACCTTCATCAAAGCGCTAATTTAGTGTTTGGTTGTCTCTCCCGTGCTCTTTCCGGTTTGGGAACATGGCCCCTTATGAGTGACGATTCCCAGTGCGACTGGTAACGAAGGTCTTCATTTGGAACTAATGAAGGGTTTTAGACATGATCTTATGAGGGAGCGTTAAAATATAACACACTTAACCGAGGCACATTTTCACCTCCGCCTCTGACACACTTGGAAATTCTCAAAAGAAAGTGTACACAGAATTTTTTGCAAAAGAAGTTTCACACAAAAGAAAGTTGTTTTTTTTTTTTTGTTTGTTTGTTTTGTCTCCTATATCGTTCCAGGATGTAAAAGGGTCATCTGGAGCCCATGTCCTTCTTACCTGAATACTGAGAATGATCCGTGACTGGGCATAGAGAGAGAGGCGGGAGATCAGAGGAGCTGTGCCCAGTTAAAGCTCACTCTGCTGGGGGCTATGCTCCTGGCTATCCCCCTCCTTTCCTCCAGCCCCTCCTGTGCCGACCCTGGTCTGAGAGGCGCCCGTGTGCTATGTGTGTTTATAAGGGGGTGAGTCCTAATATGCTCTTTTAGAAAGTAGATTTGCTTTAATATGGAAGGTAGCTTATAGGGTTCTGCTATGTATGTAGAGCATACATGTATAAAATATGAATGCATTTTCAGTGAATAAATGTTCACAGAATCATGCTGTTTTATTCTGTTCAGAATGGAAGGGTGAAAAGGAGATTAGGCAGATAAAGGCAGGAGGGTAGAGTTGGGGGTCAGAGCGAAGCAATGAAGACACTGAGATGAAAATGAAAATGAAAAAAAAAAAAAAAAAAGATGAAAGGACAGAATGTGGAGACAGAGAAAATGGGAAAGGGGAATGCGCGAACGGGAGAATTTGGCTCCTGTAACAGGAGCAGAGCCTTACGCTCCTCTGGCTCAGTGAGATGACCCTCCGCTCTGCTCCTCCTGCCTACTTCAGCCAACTGCACACACACACACACACACACACACACATACACACACACACACACACACACATACACACACACACGCACACTCACTGATACTCAGCCAAAGTCTACGGGGGTGAACGCATTGATTTTGTGTGTTTCCCGGGATTGATTTTCTCGCAGGTTCATGGATCACTCTCGCTGCCTACATTTTGGCATCACGGTCTGTAATGACTGCGGGTGGCAAGAGAGCGAAAACAGAGGGATGTAGAGAGAGGATGAGAGAGAGAGAGAGAGAGAGAGAGAGAGAATTAGAGACAGAGGGAGGAAGGGAAAAATTTGGGGTATTTCCGAATGTAAGTGAAGAAGAGCTCTTACTTCTTACCCCTAAGACTTGCTTCCACTCATCTTTGCCATCCTCACACACTCCCATTCTAATATCCCACACCCAGACTGTTCTACACACATTTCAACCCTAATATCCCACACCCAGACTCTCCTCACACACTCCAACCCTAATATCCCACACCCAGACTGTCCTCACACACTCCAACCCTAATATCCCACACCCAGACTGTCCTCACACACTCCCATTCTAATATCCCACACACAGACTGTTCTACACACACTCAAACCCTAATGTCCCACACCCAGACTCTCCTCACACACTCCAACCCCAATGTCCCACACCCAGACTGTCCTCACACACTCAAACCCTAATATCCCACACCCAGACTGTTCTACGCACACTCCCATCCTAATATCCCACACCCACACTGTCCTCACACACTCCCATTCTAATAACCCATGCCCAGCTGCCACACTTCACTTCAACTCCGGATAACAGTGCAACTATGTTTTGTTCAAATACTCTCCAACTTCTGAAACCATTCTGATATAAGCTGAACTGTAGCATATCTGAACACTGCCCTTGGTGGAAGAGAGATATTTGGAAATTTGAAATTACTTGGGAAAGCTTGGTGCTACTAAACAGACACTAAACACACATACACACACAAGCAGAAAGGGAATAAGTGGTCTCTCTCTCTCTCTCTCTCTCTCTCCCTCTCTCTCTCACTGTCTTTGTTGGTGTGATGTTGAGTGTTGAATATGTCACTCTGTGTTAAAGGCAGCTGCCTGTAGTCCCTGTCAGCCAGAGGAGATAGCCAACAGACAGAGTGCTATTGATTTGACAAGTTATTAAAGAACAGCAAAGCATGTACAAGGATCACGAGTCTGTCACTGACAACCACTGAGGACACTCTCTGTGTACTCATCTCTCTCTCTCACATACACACACAAACGGAAAGGGAATAAGTGGCCTCTCTCTCTCTCTGTCTCTCTCTCTCTCTTTCTTTCTTTCTCTTCCATTCAGTCACCTCCCCCATCTCCCGTCCTCTACATAACTGTCATTTATAACACACACACACACACACACACACACATTGCACATATTGCACATATGTCTGTCTGTTATATAGTTCTACCTTTTTACCCACAACCACAGGGAGGTCTTCAAAGTGACATCATCACAAACCACATAATCTACTCCAGACACCAACCTTCTCCAGACACCAATAAAAACCTACATCACATCTATGGCCCAGTTCTACTGTGACAAAATAAATCATGTTTTTCATTTTCCATCCAGCCACTGGAGCTCATTGTGGAGATCAGCTGAAAATAGTTCTGGCAAACAGAGCAACTTGCTTTATTTATTTATTTATTTATTTATCTTGTGAATGATCATCCAAGCTCATTTCTCGGCGACACGTTTAGGAAACTCAGCCCCGGCGTATGACTGATAGCGTTTATGATAATCGCTCGAGTAAAACCAAACTCTCTTAGTCATGACTCTGCCCACGTTTGGCTCTTATGACAGGGTTCTCTGACGGAGAGGGATGCTGCAGAGCTTTCGGCGAGGGTACCAGGCCAACGGACAGGCGATCAGCTGCTATGATTGATACTGACCTTTCTCCCCCCCCCCCGTCTCACTGTGTGTGCTCTTCAGCCATGGGGTTGTAGCACTGTAATGTGTTATCAGTGGAAAAGGTCACCAGTGAATACTGAGCATTCAACCATCTGTCTCTTTTCTTTTTCTCCTCCTGTCTTTCTCTCTCCTCCTATCAAAGCTGATGGCACATGCACAGTAAGTACAAACACGCGGTTAAACGGATATGCTAACGCAAACGGTTGCTCTTTTTTTTCCCTCTCGTTCATACACACGTTTTCAAGCTCTTGCTCTCTACCTCTTTCTCTCTCTCTCTCTCTCTCTCTCTGTCTCTCTTTCTCTGCACCTCTCTCTATCGCTGTTTCACTCGAGAGGTTAATTGTTGTACGTGAAACTTAAAGCTTTAAGGAGTGTTTATCCTGTCTAAACAAACCGCAAAGAAAATAAAAATGTATTTCGTGCCCGCTCTGTCTGTCTCTGTCTTTTCTGCTGCGTGTTTTTCTTTCCGTTTTTCTTGGTCCTCTAAAAATGATGGCAACAGGATGATGAAATTAGCCTCTAACAAACCTGGGTCTGGGTCTTACAGCTATAAGCAGAGGATGTCAGCCAATCAGAGTTGGTTTACAGTAAGAGATAATGAGACCTACACACATAACACACAGCTGCAATGAGGCAACGCATCTGCCTGTCCGTCAAACCTCCACCCTACGGCGCGCATGGATGCGTGTGAGAGTGTGTGTGTGTGTGTGTGTGTGTGTGTGTGCAGGCTCAGTGACGCTGCCTAGGTTTGACACCGTTTGTGCTTGCGCTAATGCTTCCTGCGGCCGTGTTTGACGCCGCCGCCCTGCCTGGCGTGTCGGAGCTAATGTCGGCTGACACTCAGACACCCTGGCTCATGTGCTTTGGCACCACCAGAGAGCCCAGCTGTGCATTTACATATGCAATGACCCAGATTAGCATCCACACTGTGCCCCCACCTCTTCCTTCTCATTTGCTATCAGCACTCATTAGAGCAGGTCTGTTAGAGATGCTGTGCCTGCACCCCCCCCCCCCAACACCAAAACACACACACACACACACACACACACACACACAGATAGATAGATAGATAGATAGATAGATAGATACAGATAGATGGGCATGCAGACATGTGCACCTTTGAGTACCTTTCCCTATCGACATGGAGATTAAATCCTTCCGACTGTTTGAATCTTGCAGCGGAGACAATTGTTGATATAATTACGCTAGTAAAAGCAATTACACCGTTATTACTACGCGTTTAGCACGCAATTAGCTCTTTATAAAGTAATTGAGATATAATTGAGAGCTGGCAAAAATATAACCAAGCTCAGCCACTCTACAGCACGAGCGTTTAATTGGCCTCCTAGCTTTGAAAATGGAGAAGTTGATTAACCTTAATCTCCAGTCAGACCTGCCACAGAATACATTCTGCTACTGAATACATTCTCATGGCCTCCATGTCTTCTGGTGCCTTTATTTTCTAAACTGAGCGTATGAGAGGACAAAATGACAGTTCTCTCTGACAGTTTCTGAGCAAGTGGCTTTTATTTTTATTACTGTAAATTGTCAAACGCGAAACAACAAATCGACACAAAAGACAAAAGAGGGCAAAATTCTACATTTTAGGCTCTTACTGGGCTTGATGCAAAAACACGACTTTAAAATGTTTAACAAATGAAAAACAGCTGACACAGGAAGCAGGATTGATGGCTAACAAAGCACATTTGCAACCTGCTGAGTGTGTTAAAATCTGACTCAGTGCACGCTAAAGGAACTTAGTAACAGCAGACACACACACACACACAGCCTGGACGTTGTCACTGACAAACATTCGTATCCAATGAGTAACCTTTTTTTTTTTCCTGCAGTGTAACCACATTCAGTCCTTTACAAAAAAAAGAGAGAGAGAGTCCAGGAGAACGATGTGTGTGTGTGTGTGTGTGTGTGTGTGTGTGTGTTTTGAATGGATAAGCAAAATGTAGATTGTGTGAACAAAAGCGTGATTCGCATGGCAACAAATTTGATGACTGTGCAAATCTCATCTTTTTGCTCACAAAGGTTCTGATAC
>NC_044495.1:53648793-53683793 GCF_902362185.1 Chanos chanos | reverse complement strand
AATCTTGGCTTGTAGCTGTAATCTGCTGAGAGCCACTGGGGAGCCAGAGACAGCCTGGAGTGAATTATTAATGAATAGGAGCAGGTCTATCTCTCCCTGCCTGCTCTCCAGGAGCTGGGTGCTTGGAGCAGGCATCAGGGGTTACAGAGCAGCGTAGCTAGTTCTGACTCACACCCCTATCAAGGTAAAAAAAAACGGATCAGCCACTCTGGGCCGGTACCCGCTAACTTAGCGCGATTGCGATCAATAATCGCGTTTGGCTTCTCCGGTTCAAGTTGTACAACCCTCCTGCTTTCCTTGTAAGAGGAGTGTGAAGGAATAAATAAATAAAACATTAAGAGGTAATACGTGTTCATTAAGAGGAGCTACTCCATTTCAGTCACCAGGGATAGCAACGGTGGGCCGCGGAGTCCTGGTTTTTATTGAGATATGATGAAATGATAAGGTTCTAATGAGGAATAATGAGCATACAGAGGCTGAAAAAAAAGGCACCCAAAGAAACAGAAATTTATGTGAAATGAAGACAAATGAGAGGGTATCTTAGAACAGATATTTTTTTGGTGCAAAGCAAGAGGAAGCCATTGGTCAGTTGACCGGCCAGACGAACCCGGTTAGTTGTTTTGAAACGAGCGCAAGGGCGTTGACGAGATTAAAGGAGAGCCCTCTGGTTTTAACGCACATCTGAGTTTCTAAAATTCTTAACCGTGTGAAACTTCATATGTGCACTATTTCCTACTGTTCAAATTGTGCCATAACGGCACCATATGGCATAGAAATGCACCAAAATCTGAAGTGATGCAGGTGGGAAACCCCTGGCAGAGGGATAAAGACATAAAACAACGCGAGGAAGTGTAAAAATGATGAGCTTAACTCATCAAATGTGAATGGATGAATACGCAAGGCTTTTTTTTCCACCTTCTTCAAGAAACATTTGACATACGCATGTCAGGTTTTCGGCTTCTCCTCAAATATAGCAGCATCTCCTCAATTTACGCTGTCTGTCAATGTTTTATGCTAAATAAGGCATACGTGTGTGTATGTGTGTGTGTGTGTGTGTGTGTGTGTGTATGTGTGTGTGTGTGTGTGTGTGTGTGTGTGTGTGTGATTGGGTTTCAAGATTCTGAAGGATGCTTATAGGTTATTCAGAATAATGACCAACCATCAACTGACACAGGGTTGTAACTGGCAAACAACAATTTAATCAAAGAAAATGGACATTTTTTAATTAATTTATTTATTTTTAGCAGATACCGACATAGAACCCTGCCACAAATCATACTGCTTGCATGTAACTTTTTAAATGCAAAATGCGAATGTCAGTTTTGTTTTGTTTTGGGGTTTTTTTCATGTGTCTCTCTTTCTAAAAATGAAACCTTTGAATCCTTTGCTGGCATATTATATTATATAGATTCATCTATAATCATAGCAACCCCAAACATTATAAATAAATAGTGATCTCTGCTTTTTCTGCATAACACGGAGTGATGAAAAAAAAACAAAAACCCATAAATAGCGTGTCGGCCCAGGGATTCGGATGCATGTTTCATTCGAATCAACGCTCTTGGAGAATTTCTCTGGAGACTGTTACATATCACTCAAGAACCAGCAAACTGGGATGGATCTCAATACTAATATTCTTTTATTCAGTCAGGAGCACTGTTTGAAATCAAATGAGCAATGCTGCAAGCTATTATCTGACATGGTTTCACGACCATTTACACTCATCCATTTCGGTGTGAAAAAAACACTTATCTAATGTTCCATTACCTCAGGGACAACACGGATTATGTGGAAGCTAACAATTCCCCGACACTCAGTCTTTGAGACAGACGTGTAAGATATCACTTTGACAAAGCATTGGTGTAACTATTATGAAAACAAATATTAATTACTTAATTGAAACGGGTCTCATTTAGACTACTGGTCCAATAAACTCAGCTGCTTTTCTTGGGAGCTGATATTGAAAGCGTGAGAAGCTACGATATTCCATGGTCTTTTCAAATCTTCAGATTTCCATTATTTCGTACGATATAGTCAGTGGAGAAGGCCTGAGAATGCTTCATGAGACCAGCTCTTCTGTAATGAAATTCATTCACATGCCGTACGTGGCCAAAAGGAAAAAAAAAAAAAAATTCAGGCTGCCCCCGAATCCTTCTGCTCCGTTTTGAAGGGTCGTCGGGGCCAGTCGTGTTGGGGAATGGCATGCGGACGCAGTGATTTGGCCCAGTGCTCTTTGGCCCAGCAGAGCAGGGCATGAGTATGGGGGCACAAAGGGCCAGTCAGCAAACATGACTTCCATATTCACACAGCAGAGAGGCTAGCTAGACAAACAATCAGGCTCATAGTTATAGAGACTTAACAATGCATTTGGGATTAGCAACTAACATCTATTAAAAAGAAATGAGATATATATGTGTGTGTGTAAATACACATGCGCGCGCGCGCATACACACACACACATATATATATATATATATATACATATATATATATATGTACCAGTGCATTTGGTCTGGTTAGCATTAACGGAACTGGCCACAGTCTGAAAAAGTCTCTCATATTTAGCATAGCATTTGTAAGTCGTAAGAAGCGGTCTTTTTCCCGCTGGAGATATAACGTCTCGTGACTGACACTGGATGGTCGAAGTGTGCGCAATGCTCGAGTGATTTTGTGATTTCTGCTTCCATACTTGTCCTCTTTCATCAAAGACCTTCTGGCCATTTACTTCCACACATCCCTCCCTTTCACCCCCAAGAGTACAGACGAAAGGCACTGGAACAGAGCTTTGATCAGGGCGGACACCCTTAAATTTCACAGGAGGATGAGTCGCTCTCTCTGCTTCTTTTTCCCCTCTCCATGCTTTAGTCCTTCCCTTGAGAAACACCAAACTCTCAAGACAAAAAAAAAAGAAAAGAAAAGAAAAGAAAAAAAAAAAAAACAGCATAAGACTTCCATAGACGTTCCATAGGCAAGGTGATTTTGCACCCCTGTAAAATATCCAGTAAATTTAGGAGGCAAATTTTAGACTGCTTTTTATGTAGAAAGACTAGCCTAATTGAGTAAGCTATTAGCTGATAAGGACGTAGCAAATGTTTAAAAGCCAGCTGTTTTCTGGCTGACTAAACACATCTATCTCATTTACTGAACTCACAGCTTGCTAATAAAGACGCCTGAGTTTTTCAATGACCCAGCAGAAAACGAAAACAAGTAAGACACGTCACGAACGCAGGCCAAGATCTTCAGAACTGATAACGACGGATGAGACCAAAGAGCCACAAGCACGATAACACACCTTTCCAAATTCTGTTGTTGAAGGAGATCCGTTTAAAGAGGAAAGAAACAGGGGAACAGTTTTCAAGCACTCTGAGCTTTCATTTCCAATCTAGCCAGACAGCCAAAAACATCAGTACAGCTGTCTAACACCGCTTGAATTTTAGAAACGACATCATTTTGGCTGAGCGCCAAAACAGAAGAAAATGCAGGTAGGTGTATCTTCTCATGTATTCAAACAAACTGACCCTCCCCCACCCCCCACCCCCATCATCCTGAGCACAGGACACATGGGACATGCTTTTATTGCCACTCGGGCAGGTGTGGACAAGCTCTGAAATCAGCGTCAGTTAAAAACCGTTGACCGCTCACTCTTTCTCACATCAACTAGCGTGACGGGCAGAGGAGAGGTACGCCAGGCTCAGCTAGCATGACACAGTTAGCTTTGTTTCTTCCAATTGCTTCCAAATGATTTCTCTGTTAATGCAGTCACAGTAGTATCAGTCACATCACAGATAGTTATTGTACCAAACATCCTACAGATTAGCATATCTCTCCCATTTGTGACAATTTAAGTCAAGCCTTTTTTTTTGTGCCATCCAGTCAAAGCAAGTGTTGCTTTTAGCTTGATTGCTGCTTTCAAGGCATTTAGATGATAATGGATGTTAATTTCACACTGAATGCACATGAAATGTTTTAATAAATTACCAAGCCAATTTTATGTCCATTTGAATCACCCAGTATTGATGAGCTACTAGTGTTTCTGCTGGTATTTAATGAACTGACAATAGCATATCTTTTACTCTGTGGAACAGAAGATCAAGGGAACCCTATTTAACTGGTTATTGACTTAGTTTACAGACCATGTAATCAAATTAGCATTTATCCTGAGAGGGGGAGAAAACCCATAGAAGGGTGTTTGTAAAATGGAGTCTATGAAAAGAAGTTGTGTTGTTGTGTAGATGTGCGTTGTCCTTTAACTTATGGAGAATCTCCACTGACTGGTGTCTGTTTAGGTGTGGAACAATCTTGACCCATGACATAGTCTG
This sequence comes from Chanos chanos, assembly GCF_902362185.1. NCBI lineage: Eukaryota > Metazoa > Chordata > Actinopteri > Gonorynchiformes > Chanidae > Chanos > Chanos chanos. Next base: position 53,679,474 of record NC_044495.1, on the reverse strand, counting down.
TGTGTGCTCCCAAAAATCTTTTTTTTTTCAGCTGGATAAAGTGAGTCAATGAGTTTTTTTGTGAATCTTTGTAACTTAATCCTTAATAATGATAGTTTCGTACACGTCACAGTTTAATGACAAACACTGTCAAGCATCAACTGGTTCATCAAGTAACCAAGTTCTCTCTCTCTCTCTCTCTCTCTCTCTCATAGGCTCTTTTCATCATTCCTGTTTCCGTAGCGGAATGGCTTCTTCTTTCATTACAGGTGTTAATCAGTTTGTGAGTTTGAGTCACTACAAAAACACGAAAATATAGTAATGTACAAATTAATACTTTGTACTCTATACCTCAACTAACTACAAGCAGAGTAACAAAACGGAAAAAACGATCCAAAAACACAAAGAGGTCCCCTGCATCGTGTATCATTACATCCAATCACGTCTTGGGTGGGGGAGGAGGGGGGGGGTGTTTAGTTCACCTGGCCACACCACAAATAATCCCCCTCTGGCTTTACTTTCACAGGAGGAGGAAAACTTCCTTTATGAGAGTCATTTATCACCCTTAGAACAGTAGTTCTAGAGAAAATGGGCTGAATGTTTTCAAAAAGAATTATGTATCAAAAATTAAGAATGCAGGGATTGCCTGCACAGTCAGGTCCGTTGGGAACTCTTTGCGGGCGCTGGCGAAAGCACCGCGGTGCCGCTATAACGTAATAAAACACTGGCGTTTTTAGCTGTTCAAACTGGCTCTTGTGCTCTCCTTCCTGTCAACGAGAAATTGAGTATAAACACGACCACGTATGCATTGCTCATAAATGCTTTCATAATTCATATCCGTTGGGGCGCCAGAGGTGGATTAAGTTCTCTCTAAAATGCCGCAATGCTGCAATAGCGCATGGGTAATATTTCACCTGTGTGTCGCTGGATTTGTCCTTCCTTATTTAATAGCGTGATCTCAGAATCATTGGACAGTAAAGGCAAAAGTAAATTACGCTGTGCGATGAATTGAACGGGGGGACGTGGCAACATAGAGAAGTTTAATTTTTTTTTCTTAACTACACGTTTTTCTGCGCCACTTTTGGTCAAGAGCAGTAGCTAATCTTAAGCAATAAAAGCAAATGATTTAATATTTAGTACATATTTAATGTGGTTTTAGAAGTTACAGATGGTCACAAGACATTACCTGTCTGTGTGAACGGATGTACGTTTCCATCACAGGGGTGGATAACATTTTTTTTTTCCTTGAAGAATTTTGTATTTGGCTCTGTTTGGGAACAAGGACAGCCATTTCTAAAAAAAAACAAAAAAAAAAAAAACTGTAGTCTTAACGTAGACAAACAAAAGTCTTTCACAGGTGTCTCACTGTTTTTAAGCCTAAAGAAAAGGAAGGCTGAGAAGTCATCGCACGCTTCTGTAAAGAGAATCCTAGAGCTGGTTGCCAGATTTCTGATCAAAGCACCTTTTGAAGTTACAGCAGGAAGTTCACGAGTGTCTCGGAATGTGTAGTTGTATGGATGTGCACACGCGTGTATGTTTGTGTCTGTCTGTCTCTTTTTGTAAATATATGGAATTACACGAATGGATACATGACAATTTTTTAAACCGTATTTTGAAGTCACATCACATTACCAAAAAGTAAAATGATATTCTCAATAAATATGCAAAAGCAGTTTGTCCATATGCAGATATTTTGTTTATCTGAGATATCTGAAGAGCCAGAAATATCCAGAAGTACTCACTATACCATATTTGTAATGCCCTCCAAACCTAGACGAGGCACTGTTTTTTTTGTTGTTGTTGTTGTTTTTTTTTACTTATATTCTCATGTTATGGAAACCTTGCTCGATGCTCCGTGTATGTTTGGGTGTGGTGTAAACTGAACGGGAGAAAGTTCTTCTTAAACAATGCATGCCTGTCACTTGGCAGACCATTCACTGCTTGCGTGTAACTGTCTGGCACTTGACACTACTGGAGCTAATTTTAGTTCTTTTATGTCCTCACCCTGCGACGCAAATGCAACGACAATACTGTGGCAGATGTTTGATATTTCCACTCCCCAAAAAGGTCATTAGCGAAGAAAATATTCTGACAATATGTCTTGTCAACTTAATAAAACTTCATCTCTACAACTTCTGACGTTAAATGCTTTAACTCACGACTCGGAACACCAGGAAAACACAGTTTTTGTTGGCTCAGGTATTACATGGCCAAATAGAGCCGAAAGATGTTTTCTCCCTGTACTGAAACGAGGACCTTGGTACACTTTAAGTCAGCCTATTGTACACGGAGGTGTTTGAGATGGGTGAAAACGTACACCTGGGTTTCCTTGACGATGCTGCTTTGGATTAAATCATTCCGTCGTGAATGAAAATTTTTTTTTTTTTTTTTTTATCCACTTTGCGCGTTTCTCTTTCTTGTCTAATTGTCTGGGCAGGGGGGACACTGTGCGAGGAGCTCATCTTCGATAAACACACGCATTGTCGTCCATTCAGGAGGAGGACTGTATTGTTTGTTTGCCATGGCCCCGTTTTCAGAGCAGCGGAGAGCGGAGCCACTAAAGAGGAGTTCAGAGAACAATGGCCTTTCTCATTGGACCTTAAAACTCACTCGTTGCTCCGCCGGGCCCCGGCCACTCTCGGTGTCGCTTTGGCCGTTGATGAGTGACAGTTGAATTGAAGCAAAGCTTTCCCAAGCACTTCTTCAGGCTCTGCTGCTCATGGCCTGGGTCTATTTTTGTCTGTGTGTGTGTGTGTGTGTATGTGTGTGTGTGTGTGTGTGTGAGAGAGAGAGAGAGAGAGAGAGAGAGAGAACAGGGTATTGAAAGCCAGACCCCAGCTGCAGAGCTGGGAGGTCCTGGGTATTGTGAGGCTGACATAAAGGCGAGAGGAACAGGAGATGTGTCCTCACACAGAGGAATGAACATGCTGCCACAGAGCTGCACAAGAAAAGAATAAAGAGATCATTGATGTACGAAGGGCCTGGATGTGTAACGCCTCATGTGAATATGAGAGGGAGAAAGACTCACTCATTCACTCAGTCACTCGCTGACGCATTTATTCACTCACTCACTAAATATTTCACCTACCAGCTCACTCACTCACTCACTCACTCACTTACTCACTCACTAAATATTTCACTTACCAACTCACTCACTCTGTCTGTCGCTTACTCTCTTCACTTCAAAACAGACATACAGACATAAACACACACACACGCAGGGGCGCACACACACACACACAGACACAACCACACAAAGCATTCAGTCACATCCACATTAATAAAATAAATCCAGCCAGCAGGTTATGACTTCCAAAAGAGAAATACAGATTAAATGTGACCCCTCTTGTCTTTATCCACCGTGTTCACACGCACATCAAAATTCATATCTTTGCAAAGGTGCTTGAAATAACTACAGTTGTAGAATGTTATACAGACAAGGCCCAATTCAGATACAGAGTCTAACCACAAATTTGATATTTTTTCACATATTCATTTGAATTGCTCATTTATGGAGAAGTACCTAACATTCACATGGTAGTAAATAGCAGTACACAGGCTATATATAATACACAGGATTAAGTTTGAGGTTCCAGCAAAGACAGTAATTCAGGGTACAAAAAATATCAATCAATCAAAAGCAAATTACGGGAAAAAAAAAAAAAAATCTGAACCTCCAAACCAGATCCTAAAGTACCCCCACACAGTTTGTGTTTTTTACATGCTGTCACAGGTTTGCTCGATCACCGCCTTATGAAGAGTGATTTTTTTTTTTTATGTAATAAATAAATGCGCTATACAGAGAGGCACCTCTGCTTGTGTCATGTCTTATTACGCTCTCTCTCTCTCCGCTCCACGCTAATCCAGGTGATGCATGCGGCGTGCCGGGGACAGCCTGTTTTCTGACCTGGATGCGCGGTGCGATGGATCAGCCTGTGGTCTAATGGTGGGAACAGGATTCCGGTGGCCTTTAAAAGCGCAAGCAGTGTAAAGTTCAGGCGTCAGTAGTTCAACTGATTTATAATGGTGAGGAGGGCTTTGATTAAGCGCTGATGTCACGGGATTCCTCAACTCTCATTTGGGGAATCAGCCGGCGAACGTCCAACAAACATGACTAATGGGCGCTGGCGGCGGGGTAACCTTTCTCGGTACCCGCGCTCCCTCTTTCCAATCATCTGCCACGAGGAAGCTCCCCCGCTCTCTGATTTGCTTTATTTATGGCTTTGCTCCTCTTCTAATGTAAATGTGTGTGTGTGTGTGTGGGGGGGGGGGGGGGTGTGCGTGTGCGTGTGTGTGTGTGAGTGGTTGTCTGTGTGTGTGTGTGTGTGAGGGTGTGTGTACATGCGCGAATGAATATGCATGAGTTTGTTAATAACTAAATTGTGCCCAAAAGGTCCAGAGGATTTTGAACACTGTTTGTAAGTTTTGGCCTGCTCCACTGTATCCTTTCATGTGCATTTCTCTCCATTCCTCAGCCACCTCAGATCTCCTGTCATGCATGACAACTTATCACCACAATTGGAAAAAATCAGCCATTTCCATTGTTCTGTTACACTCCCCAAACCATCAGAGAGTCTACCATAACATCCACTTCCTTTCTGTTGCCAAAAGATGGCTTCTCTTTGTGTAGCCTTCTACATGTGCCCCCCCGTTCCCTCTCTCTCTCTCTCTCTCTCTCTCTCTCTGTTTCTCCTTCTTCCCAACTTCCGATCCCGCCAAGCCCGTGTCTGCTGCCTGCGACTGTTCAATTATTCCTCCTCACAGTGTATATTCAACAAAGGATATATCACACACCGTTTCCTATCAAGAAACGCCACTGACACCATCCTCGAGCCGGCGATGTCATTTGCGAATAAACAGTGTGTCACTCTGGCTGGCTTTCCCCCCGCCGGCTGCAGACAGGCTCTGTCAGCTTCGGTGGAGGAGACGGCACCTCTCTCCTGACAGCTAGCACCGGAACGCCAACGAGCACACGCAAGCCCACCAGTCGGCGTGCAAGTCTTCCCAGAGCGCAGACCACCCCGTAGCCTAAACCTGACTTCTCTTTGCTCTCGTCTGACACACAAGCAACCCTGCAGCCTAAACGCGCCTCTCTTCGCTCTCTGATATGCTTCCTGCAACCCTGACAGCACTTAAAGTCTAATGGGGCTGCAGACAGCAGTCAACTTGAATGTTTTGTCTGTTTAGGTCAAGTCTGTTCTTGGCTGAGTGTTATATGCTGTTCTTACAGAGATACTGATAAGTGGTTGAGTCCATTTCAAAGGTAATGTATTATAAAAATGTGTAGTATGGTAATAGTGTAGTTTAGGGTATTAAAATAATGATTCCTGAACAATGGCTTGAATTGTTATGGTGCTTTGTAACTAAATGATGAATGTGTGTTGCGATTTTTATTATTTGAAAATGAACATCAAACCATGTGAAGCAATGACAGTGAAATGACTGGTTTGCGGTCTGCAGTGTAAACCCAGGTTCTTTACAGTGGTCTCGATGAATAATTGAATTATTCAAATGTGCTAGACAATAGGATTTAAATTTTAAAAAGGGCCATAGCTTTCTGCACACTGCTGTAATTAAAAAAAAAAACCCAAACAAACAAACAAACAAATAAAAAACCCTTAAAAAAACCCAATTTTCAGCATCTTTTTTAAATGCCAGCAATAGAGTTGGTTTCACTCTTTCTCTTATTAATTTGGCTTTAATTTAATGAGTACACAACCTTGCCCTTTCGCCGTTTATAACAATCCAGGGAAAGGCAAAAGAGCAAAAAAAGAAAAAAGAAAAAAAAAAAAGAAAAAAAACCTCTTGTGTGTTTTGTCCTCATTGTCCTGTCTGGAGATTTGTGTGACTAATTGGTCATAATTGTTAGTAATTCCCCCTGCGTCTTCTTCCTTGCGGCCATCTCTGTGTGGTCAGGGAGATATCTCCGGTTATTGATGTGACAGTGCTGAATTGAAAACCTTTGGCGGTACGTCAACGCCTAATTAATCACTCTAATTTCGTCCCACCATGGCTCCTCGGCCATCGGATGAATGCGATTATGTTTTTGCGGAGGGGAAGCCGCTCACAGCCCGAACGCGGGAGGCTCCTCATGCTAATTAGCGGCTAACCGGGAGGAGGAGGAGGAGGAGGAGGAGGACAGGACCCGGGGGTCGGCCAGAAGAGTCCTAAGTAGAGCTAAATGGTCGCGTAATGACCTGGGGACCGTGTATCTGTGGCCATCTCATTTTCATAATGTATTACACTCAAGTCCAGTCCGACACAATGGGACATCAGGCCCGGGCGATTAGCGCAGCCAAAGCCTCGGCACGTGGGGCCGGCGCCAGCCTCAACCCCTCTGCTCAAACCTCCCGTCCCTGTGGTTAGATACGGACTGTGCGGGTCAAAGTGCTCTCTGCGCCACGGTAACATGACTTCCGAAATAGATGTAAACAGCTAAAGTCTCAAAAAAAAAAAAAAAAAAAAGATCCGCACATGAAAAAAAAGTATAGCACTAGTTCATGTGTATATGTATTACTCACATCACTAAAACAAATAATCCACAACACCGTGAAGAACTTAGAGTAAGCGATAGCTTCTTTGCGTTCTACTTCACGAAATTTCAAAGTCTAACCACTAACATCTCATAAAATACACAAGATCAGCTGCGTTCCGCAGCCAAGCAAATTTCAATATTGATTTGGCTCTGTTTCATAATTTCAGCTCTGTTAATTAACTTTGGGAAAGATCAATAATTGATCAGGGCATGTTTATTTAATATGATTTAATGGAGTATCAGTAGCTCTAGTTTACACACGCAGGCAGGGTGTTTCCCTACTCTGCACCACATGATAAATATATGATGAGAACATTTTTGAATAATTGACAGGTCTTAACACTTGAGATGCTGCTGATGTGGTTCACAACTAGTTTCCACTAGTGATCCACTAACCCTGGCCCTGTGACAGCTTGGCTTAGAGCCAGCTGCAAAGGGGGTTCCGAGGGCAGAGGGATGTGTGTGTTTGTGTGTGTGTGTGTGTACATATATATGCGTGTGTGTTTGTGTGTGTGTGTGTGTGTGTGTGTGCGCGTGTGCATGTGTGTGTGTGTACATACACATACACATGCGTGTGTGTGTGTGTCTGTGTGTGTGTCTGTGTGTGTGTGTGTGTGTGTGTGTGTGCAGAGGTTTGAGTCAAGGTGGTGATGTGTTCAACAGATCAAAGCTTTTTCAGCTCAGCAGACTCCCTCTAGCCTGGGCGAGTGACTGGCAGAGGAAGGGAGATATGATGTCGACGTAATGATGCCCACCAGTCTAGCCAAGCACTCCCTCACAGCGTAAGCTCCCGTTCCAGACCAGAATCCCAAACATGAAGAGGACGGCTGATACAGATTCGTAGGGTAACTTAGACTTTTTGCCCCTTACTTAGCTATGGTATAGGAATCAGCCCACAGCCTTTAAACTTTCAGGAGTGTCCCAATTCTTCAGTATTTTGGAGCGAAGACTAAGTAAACATGAATTCTACAGCTGGTTTTCTCAGACTGGCAGAGACACCTTGTCAGGTTTGATAGGAGTTTCATTTTGGCACAGAAAGTTTGCTCCGACCCGGCTCCAGACTGGAGCTGAGTTGGCCACAGAGTGAGTACTGTGCTTAGGGCTAAAGTGAATTTTTCGTTTGGCCCAAGGCTGGGAACTCTTCAGCTATGGGCAAAAACTGCCATTGGCCTGCAGCTAAGACATAAGGAGCGTCGTGTGTTAAGGCTTTAAGCCGGACGCTGCTCTTAAGTGTCTCACGTGATGTTTGCAGACTAAATGACATGCCTTCAAGTGTTTGGATCAAGACATTACGATATCAAGAGACAAGGGCGGCGGAACTTTCCTCATAGCTTTGTCATAAAATTGTCCATTCTGCGAAATCTACAAAATCTACAAATGCGTTTTATTTGTGCAGCAACAATGACTGCCGAAGGTGATTTTATCAAGGGCAAAAACGGGAAAAAACAGCTTCCTTGATAAACTCCATGCAAAAAGGATATGCAAGAAAAAGTCCCAATTGATATTTGTGGTGTTCAACCTTCACTCATCTTGTCCATTTAGCCATGTCAAATTCAGAAGAAAAACGTTTAGCTGTACCAACTGAGTTCTGCTGTTTTTCACAATCACACGTTTAAAGGTTGTCTGCGATAAAATGAAAAGCCTAAAACACATTCTTGGAGAGGAATTTAAAAAAAAAGAAAGAAAAGAAACTCTCAGCGGCTATTGTAATCTAATCACAAACACTCTAAGCATTTCGATGGGTCCTGACTTGCAAAGTCGAAATGAGGTAATAATATTCCGTATTAAAGTTTATTGGGCCCACTATTTCCATATAGGCTGTCGTGTGTTTTAAAATACCAGCCTTTCTCCATTAAAACCTTCATCGCTGGACTTTATATGGAGAGCGTAGGGGTACATCTGGGTAGCACATTGGGCTTCTGCAGTGGCTGGCTTTGGCACCCAACCACCAGTCCATTACAACCCAGCCTGGCAACCCCCAGGAGTGTGAGTAGTGGGCCCTGATCCAGGCCACTCAACGGTCCCATTCAGACATCAGCCAGACAGGACCAGAGAAGCCACTGACCTGATGTTCAATGAGATGAAAGTGGCTTAGCCTTTATTGGGTGAAAGACGGAGGGATCTTCTTCACTAAGAGATGCCACTGAGAATCTGGCTGGGATATAATTAGGAGAACGTCACCTCCCGCCCCCCCCTCGTGTAAACTCCTCAACCATTCAGGTTAATTTTGATGAAAAAAACTTACTATGGAGGCATCTTTAGCAAAGTAAAGATAAATTGAGAAGCACAAATGTGTGCGCACATGCACGCTCAATTGCATACACACAAGAGCGCACACACACACGCACACACACACACACATAGACACACACACACAGAGGGAGAGAGAGAGAGAGAGAGAGAGAGAGAGACAGAGAGAGAGAGAGAGAGAGAAAGCACTATGGTGTATCGTTCACAGCAAATGTCATGAATAAAACAAAGGAGCTATAACGACAGAAAATTTTAAAGAGCCACGCCGCCCACAAATTAACAGCACACAAATTTATGTCCTTCACATCTGACAAACTGACCACATCATTAAAATTAACATTGTGAAACCCTCAGTCCAATAAATAGAAGTGCACAACATTGCTCTCAAGAATCAATGTAAGAACCGAAAAACCATTTACTCCTTCCGTAAACAAAACTATAACATAAATAAATAAATAAATGAATAAAGAAAGGCCGTGTATGTAGTGTGCTGTTGTTTTGAATGGAAGAATCTCAGAGCTGTGCGATCAGGTCGTACTGAGCTGAGGATGAGGAAGGGAGAATGAAGGCACGGAGCTGTAAGCTGAACAGTCACTGTCTGATTATTATACTCGAACGGGAGGGCTTCCAAATATCAAAATCAACCACCCACTGTACAAAAAAAAAAAAAAAAGAGGGGGGGGTTAAGTATTTTATTCATTCCAAAACAAAATATTTCTGTTTGTTCAAAGAGAGAGAGAGAGAGAGAGAGAGAGACAGGGAGACAGAGAGAAAGAAATGTGATTTGAATTGCTTGAGCTACACTTGAGAGAGACAGAGACAATGCGATGAGAGATGCGTGTTAGGTTCATCATAACCATACTTGACTGCAAGGTTAAACTCCTCAACTTAGTGAGCACAGAACTGTGATCTCCCTCAAGGAATGTTTTACTTTTTAGTTCGTGGTGACGACAAAAAAACCCCAAAAAACTGGGGACGTGAAGTGGGTGGCTCTTACACTGAGTGTTCAGAGATGACAGGATCTATAACCAAAATACTACTATCCCACGCTGCATCTCATCCTATCACCGTTACTAAGTACAAGTATAATACAATGCATTATGAATGTATATATATGTGTGTGTGTGTGTGTGTGTGTGTGTGTGTGTGTGTGTGCGTGTGTGTGTGTATGTATGTATGTATGTATGCATGTATGTATGTATGTATGTATAGCATGTACATTCACAATGCACATGCTATGATGCACATGCTGTATTATGTATGTATGTATGTATGTATGTATAGAATGGGTATCAAAGATACTTTTGCACCATGATTTTAGTGTTGTGTAACCATACAAATATCAATATAACAAATATCAAAGTTCAAACTTCTGTTATTATTTCAATGTTAAACCCAAAACGTGTCTGGATGTAAAATCATTTCATTGCCTCAGACAACGAGATAAATCCCAGTAAACGTGTCGCAAAAGAATGATCATATCTGACCGTTTGCTTTTCAGGTACAAAAGAATTCTCCACTTTAATTCTGCCACTTTAAATTATTACACTGTAATGAGCTGCTGGAAAATAACAACATTTCAGGACGGGTTTTTTTTTCTCTCCTTTTTAACTCATCGTCTGTTTTAAATAAATCAAGATATAAAAAATGATGTCATTTATTAGTAGCAGTAACTGAAAGTCAATATAATGATGAACAAGTTTAAGCCTGAAGAGCTCAGTCAAGATAAAAAAAAAAAAAAAAAATCTCTCAAAGTGCATTAGTTGAGTTCCAAAATATAATTATTAAAAGTTTCAAAACTTAAAAATACTATTTAACTCAACAAAAATGAAGTATTTACAAAATGAAGTATTTTATGAATTGTTCTTAATGTGTGTTTACATCATAAATTGTTTAAATTTTATTCATAAATTAACAGCGGCACAAACAGGAAAGACAGTCTTTGAGAAACAAGGCAAAAGAACCTCAAAAACAACAATCAAGAATTAGATGACGCTGAAACTGATATGATAAATATGATAAACTAGTCCATACTCATGCTTCATGTTAAGGTTGAAAGAAAGAATCATTTTACAAACAAACAGTTTCACCAGCAGGAAGCAACATAATAATATGATGTCATTTTTCAGTTTCCTTTTCTTGTGACATCATCTTAAGGTGATATTTTACTTAATCAAAAGCCTTTATATTGTGTATGTGTGTGTGTCTGTGTCTGTGTCTGTGTGTGTGTGTGTTTGTGTGTGTGGTTTTGTTGTTAAAATAATGAAGACAACAGAATGTTTTGCATCATTTTTATATTTTTCTTTATTTCCTTTTTTCTTTTTTCTTTTTCTTTTTTCTTTCTTTCTTTCTTTCTTTCTTTTTTTTTTTTTTTTTTACAGAACTGAAGATTTACATCAAAGGGGATACTGCCAGGAGTGTGCATGAAAACTTCTCAACATCAGTCAGAACTATACAGCATTTTCAACAAGCAGCCTCTGGTAACCGTGGAAACAGGTACCCTGTCTCCAACACTGTCACATCTTCCAGTTAAAAGAAAAAAAAAAAAAAAGCAGAATGAATGAAGAAGTGATGTGTTATTCCATACATCAGTGTTTCACATCAATAACAATGTTATCGTTTACAGCTGTACATGATCCTATACTGGTGTTTCACACTAGTACAAATATCCATCTGGCCTTCATTGTTGTACAATCTGTTTAAGATGTGTCAGCAAACTTAGGCATATTCTTTTTTTTCAGTGCATTTATTCCTTTATAAAAATGAAAGCAGATCCTTAATTTCCAGCTGTACAGCTTTTACATCCAGTGGATTTTGTGTGAGGTAAGAGGTTTTTACGAGTATGTGTCTGTCACTTTGTTTCTAATTTGTCTCTGATCCAGAATGTTGTGTACAAACTGTGTACAACTACAGCAATTGTTAAATATTTGTGTACAAGATTATTTTTAATAAATGTATTTTCACTCTCTCTTTCTCTTTCTCTCTCTCTGTATCTCTCCCCTCCCCACCCCCACACGTTTTTGTGTGCGTGTGTGTCTGCATATGTGTGTGTGTGTGTGTGTGTGTGTGTGTGCGCGCGCATCTATGTGTGTGTGCATATCTATATGCGTGTGTGTGTGTGTGTGTGTGTGTGTGTGTGTGTGTGTGTGCGAGCGCGCGTGTGTTTGTGTACGCGTACCTGTGTGCGTGCAAGTGTATTCTAACACACATATTCAAATGCAATTCAGATGCAAAGGTGACCGGGATACAGACTAGAAATGCAGGGTAAGGCACGTGACAGTCAGGCTAAATTTGCTCCTCACACTCTTCATCATGAAAATTATTCACATTATAATCCAGTTTCCTCACATTGACCCCTGTGCAGTTACATAAATAATGGGATGGAGAGAAGATGAATTCCCATACGTTGAGAGCATCTCTCTTTTCCTCAGTCTCGTTCTGTAAACACGGTTGAAAAAAAAAAAATGCAAATGAAGTCTCCTCGGTATCTCCAAAAAGAAAACCAAGGCAAAAAACCCTCTCCCCCCAAAAAAACAACAAAAAAACAACAAAAACAAAAAAACATTGACTGTTCCCTCTGTGAGGCTTGGCTGCCTCACGATACAATATTCAAAAAAAAAAAAAAAGAGGAGGCTTGGGGTAAAACTGCGAGTTTTCATTTAGTTCACTTTCCCATTTTACATCTTTTTCAAAACTCTTTTGACTGTTTAAGGTTTTGGGGGTTTTGACTCCAAGATTTTGAGAAGTCACTTGGTTCGAGGTTTGCGTAAAATAGCCAGATATGTCTGTACGTAAGAGGACGAAGAGTCCGTGAACGAGGCTCAAACGATGTTTAAGGGTGGAAGTCTATTTGGAGGTCAGCATAGCAAAAGCTACCCAAAATGACAAAAATAATAACTGAGATTGGTACATCTGAGAGGTTTATGACACAAATCGATGTTCTCTGAGACCGACACAGTTGGCGAGTCTTACCGTCAGTTGGATGTCAGTGGTTCGGGTTGTTGAATCCTGTCTGTCTTGTCGGGTGGAAACGAATATGACCCCTGGGTTGTTGTAAGTGGTTGGGAAACTTATGCTGAATAGCATTCATCTGAAACGCTGGTCTGGAGGTGTGCAGGACATCAACAGAGGGGTTGATCTTCTCCATGGCTAAGTTTGAGAAAAAGGCTGATCAGTGTGATGGTCTGGGATCGAACATCAGAAGAGACTGGTGAGAGTGGTTTGTGAAGGACTCCGACACTCGTGCACGTCCAGACCACCAGGCACAGAGGTCAGCACGGAGGTGACGGTAGGCATAGTGGGGTTGGTCAGGTCCGTCAAGGTGGTGGGCGTGCTGGAGGGACTCATGGAGGTGTTGGAGATTTCAGAGGCGGGCCCTGAGGGGGTCCCACCTTGCAGGGCAGAACCGTCAGACCCCTTGTCGACACCTGTGTTCTCCTGACGCAAAAGATTCCGTCGGAACTTGGCCCGAGCGTTCTGGAACCAGACCTGCATTCCGAAACATTGCAGCAATGTTCCATTAGTGACGGTGACCACAAGGGAGGAAGACGTTTGAAGCAGAATGACAAAACACGGAAGAAAAATGGGACCCATCAAAGCAAAATGACTGCTTTGTTTTCAGGGAAACGGTAATTAGAGCTGTGAGATTTTCCTCAGAATTTCTGCTCAGAAACGGTTTTTTGTCCTCCCCTCCTCCACCCTTTTCTCTCTTGCCTTTTCTCTCCAATACCCTTGGTAATTCATTGTCATATTTGTTAGGAAAGAGAATTATATTTTGTTTTCTTTTCTCTGCGGTGACAAACAGTAAGCATTTGATGTGAAGCATTCATTATGAGACTCTTAAGTGTGGAATGAAAATAAGAATTCTAGTTTCCTCTCCAGTTAATCTTATCAGTACCTCGTTCTTTCGTTTTGCAAATGGTTATTGTTTATTATAAGAATTGATGAAAATTATCAGAAGAAGAACATCAGTTTGAGATGAACATGACTATAATTTTTTTAATGTCTTTCCAGTTCACATTTGCCATTGTTTTACTTCACTGGGGGGATGGATATGTTGTCCATTGTTTTGTTGGAAAACGCCATGGTAAAATGGTATTGTCAGAGAGAAAACATATCTTGTATACAATAGTTGAGTACTTTTTGCTGATTGTCAACACATTTTGACGCCAAGATTCAAATTCAAATTTTTGATATTGTGTCTTACTTGAACCTTTTCAAACAATTGGATTTGGGGGAGCCTCTTACCTGTAGTACCCGCTTTGTCAGGCCTGTTTTCTGGGCGAGCTGCTTCAGATCCTTGGCATCTGGGTTGTGGTTAATGGCAAAGTATGACTTCATGGTCCTCAGCTGGTGGTGTTTGAAAGAAGTTCTCATTCGCTTGGTTTTCTGGCTGGAGCTATACTGCGAGTCTCTGTCCATAGGATCTCCATCATTTTCATTGCAGCTCAGTGCTATAGGAGGGTGCGAACACACGCACGCACACACACACATTCACACACACACACACACACACACACACACACACAAACACACACACAGGGACACAGAGGAAAATGTTGCTTAATTTCACCGAAAAAATTGATACCTATGTCATTTTCAGATCTACAGTTCATAAGTAATGTGTGGCCCTGGTTCTATTGACCAGCTAAAAATATTTTTGCAGGTGGGAACTTTTTGTGTTGGACCATTATTTTCCACGTTTTGCATCCACATAACAGTGAACGGGAGAACTAAGAGCAACATCAAAACAATCTGATTCAAGAGTGAGAATTTTCTGACAGTCTCAGCCTCTCGAACCATATAAAACGAAGAAAAAGAACAAGGACATATGATAGTTCAGCCAACAGAACAACACTCACTTGAATCACATTCACTGAGAATGCACAACGAAGTTTTACTAAGCAGCTTCAGGAGAGTGTCCTTACTGAGCTAACAATTAATCATTACTGGTGGAAAAATCAATTACAGAGACAGTGCATTCAATACCAGTTCTGTCATTCTGTTAAGTGTGACAGGACTGTGGATGTTTGGATTTCTTTGGATATGGTTTTATCAGCATTTGCATATTGCTGTTTCTGCAATGTGTTTCATCTTGAAATTCGTTTAAATACCTCTGCATTCACAACAAGATTTGCACTCAATGTTTGGATGTGGTTTGCTGGTCTGTGCTGTTAACAATAATAAGCATCATTCACAGAGGCTTGAATAAAACGTCTGGTAATAGTGGTTAACTCTTTGACTATATTCAGCTCTGGGAAAATATCTTATGAGAAATATCTGAGACAATTTCTATGGACATCAACATATAGGGAAAAATCATCAAAAATTTCTAGTTATTAATCTCTTACTTCAGGACAGTTTTCACTGGTCATGTCTGGTAAACATAAGGAAGACATGAGAAAAAACAGTGTAAAATTAAACAAAACAAAGCAAAAACATAAAGAATATATTTAATATAAAATATTTAGTAATTTATGAAGATATTTATTATGCAATATTTTATTTACAGTTTATATTTATCGTTTTTAAGGCATGCTGCCTCATCTGAGATATATGTGAAAAATGAAAGTATTTCTAATTTATTTTTAAATGTTCTGTTTCTTTAAATATTTGGTTCTGACGACAAATTACTGGCTTTTATTTAATTCATCCCTCTGATGGTGCTACTCGTCATTATTCGGAATCATATCATTAGCAGGGAGAAACGTAGACCCTTCACACACACACATTCCCCTAACAGTATTTCCTGGCAGAGGCGTAAGTGTTGCTACATGCATGACAGTTCGGAAATAATGTTTTCTGTGACAAGGACAAATATTAGTCATTGAAAATCGTCTGAACAACACTTCAGATAATTAACCTTGAAAGCTTACAACACTACACATGGCTAGCAAATGTTTCTTCCAGATAGAAATATGGCTATTTTCAAGTATATTTATATGGACTGTGGAATATAGAGTTATACTTTTGTAAATAACACACATTTGTATGGTTTGTGGTCACATTTTCGTTAAATAATTCAAATGTATGTTTATTAACATTTGTCCCGGTTCAATTACAAGGATTAAAACTCGTTTAAACCGCGGTTATTTTAATCTAATTTTCTTTCACGTGCCGCGCTGTTGTTCGAATTCTAATCTGTTGGGGGCAGCAGTGATCCAATGGAAAATACACCAACGGGCTACTCTCCCTTTTTTTCCTTTTCTTTTTTTTTACCTTCCACCGAAAGTCATCTGTGAACGTCGTGAACAATTTCACAGGAAAGAGGGTTCTAAAATAGCTTGAATCCTGTAACTGCATGAACAGATCATTTTTTCATATATTCTGAAGTTTTTAAGGTTTCAAATATATACATTGTATTCACTTAATTGAACACATTTCTTAAGTTCATGGAAGGCATTCAAAAGACTCTGCAAAAGCTGATGTTATCTAATTGACGGAATAAAAAAGGCAGTAGTCGAAGAGCGGTGCTCTGAGAATACCGAGTGAGACAATTTTTAACAATTAGCTACTTGTGGTTGTTGTAAGCTTACCTGTATATTTTTCTCCTGTAAATAATGTGAGCTCACACTTAGTAAAGTATCACAACGCTAAGTAGGTTACTCTGTAAAATAAAAAGTTAAAAATGTGGCTCGAAATGAAATGTTGAATTAAGGGAAGAAAATATCATTTTCAACTACTTGATACCCAAAAATGTCTTAAATGTCAACATATTCATCCTGCTTTTGTTTATCAGATTTAGGAACACCCTAGCTGACATGACTTCAGCTTATACAGTTTATAAAGGACTTGCTCAGGGAAAACACCTCTATAGACCTCTATAGTCAGTTAATAAAGTAATGCACGAAAGTATACGGAAAACAAAAATTGTCCATTCATATACGTTTAGCTTAGAAATTAAGCGTAATCTTGTTCACAGTATCTTACTGTGTGTTATTCGAGTTGAAGCCTACCGACATTTTCCTATGCCCCCCACCCCCCTCCGCCTCCCAAACTCGGGTGGGTAATGAATTTTGTAAGATAAAGTTTAATCTTTAAGTCTCTCTCTCTCTCTCTCTCTCTCTCTCTCTCTCTTTCTCTCTCACTCGCTCGCTCTCTCTCCTTTCAATTCTTTTTAATCTTTTGGAGGTCTCGGCTCGCATCTAAGCCATTTTCCACTTGTCAGCCTCTGTACCCGTCATCATTCTTCTGTTTGCCCCTCTTCAAGCATGAGGCCCTGCAGTGTCCCGCAGAGGGGCCGGAGATGTCCGGGCGGACAAGTCACGTTATTGCTAATTGTCCACGAACACGTTCTTCTTTGGTGAAAGGAATGGAATGGGTAACCTCCAAATGTTCTTTTCGTTGAAAAGTGACATTGGGATTAAATCCATTTTTACCGGTTTCTAAAGTGTCGTTCATAGGGGTTTCGAAAGCTGAACTCGTTAGCCAACTCACCAACAAAGCTTGTCTCCGCTAAACAGTCAGTAACAACACCCCCAAAAGAAGGGTTGTTTTCTATGAACTGGTGTTAGGAAAATTGATTCCGGTTTGGTAATCATATTTTTGGTGTGAGCTAACTTACATTTTTATGCAATCTCAACAATGTAATTGTTAGCTCAATTGTGTCACATACAATTTAAGAAATTTTAGGACGCAAAACAATCAAATGTGAGAATTACAGAGTGTTTTGGGACGGTTAATCATAAGCCAATAATCATTTGAAGCAAAGGTTAAAACAGTGGTGGTTTCAACTAAACATAAATTTGTACGTGCTTACAGAATTTTGGTTTTGTGATTTTAAACATTGGCGTGGACAATGTGTAACGTGCTCATTTCGTGTTACTGAAATCGAAAAATAGATCCGAAAAATAATTATCCTATTTCAGCTCGGCCTAAGAAATACTTCTATTGTCTAAAGGGTCGGCTCGTTCTAATAATTCGTCCAAAAACATTCTATGCCATTTTTAGTATAATTCGAAACTTCTGTTCTTCTTACACTTGCTCAGAGTGACATGTACCCACTTTCATTTGAATTGACTCCTAAACCAAGCAAATCCATCCACTGATAAAATCTATCATGTAATATACACAAATATTTGCACCTCAATTTCCACATTCACCTGAAATTGTTATAGCCTAGTATTATCCATACAGTTTCCCACATAATCTCACAGCTACTTCGTATTCGCCACAAATTGGACCAGAGACCTTGTGCTTTATTTCAATGGTCGAATAAACGAACACTCTTTCGAAAAAATGCTCTCTCTTTCTTTTTTATGACAGTGCCACTTAACAAATGTACAGATATTCATATGTGCATTCTGTCGTCACGTCCTTATTGAACTAAGTATTAACACGATGAATTAAAAATGTTACCTGCCTCAGTATTGTGATAAATTATCAACCATATTGCAAATTGTGTTGTTGTTGGTGTTTTTTTTTTTTTCTTTCGTTCGCATCATGTGTCACATAAACGCAAATATTCCATTGATAATTCGTGCACCGTTGGACGTCTAGGCTAAACTGGGTTTAATGAACTTACCTGCATTATATGCTGCCAAGTCTGCTCCAGGCCCCGGGCTTTTCCTTTTCCTGGGCCGCCCTTTCTGCACGGTGCTTACGCCGTTGTAGTAAGACAGTCCTAGAGGGCCAGTAGTGCCCAGTCCTTTGTTAGACGCTACATCCGCATGATTGAAATGTGCTGGATAGTCCCCCTGGATGAGCGTTTCAAAGTGTAGTCGACAGTACACCAGACTGTCTTTCATACCGAAGTGGTCCCCAGTTGTCAGCATTTTGTTGCAAGTCGTGCAGGTGAAACAGTTCAAGTGGTAGACCAAATCCCTGGCCCGCATGACCATTTCCGAGGCCGAGATCCCGAGGTGGCACCGGGCACATCTCTGGACCGAGAACCTTCTGAAAGAGACAGAAAAGTCTTGTGAACAAAAGTACACACCAACAACAATGCGTTTTTAGCTGGGAACTTCCCAAATGGCGTCGGCAATGTGAAATATACATGATTTTTAAATCGATTAATTTGGCCGTTATCTGCACCGTGAAGGCCCCAAAATATAAACGAGTTGAAAATATTTCAGTAATGTTACATAAAGAAAAATGTGAGGGGAAAAAAGGACAAAATCGGACTGAGCTTTGATTAGTCCTTTGGTAGCCGATCTCTGATTTCACTCTTTGTAGGCCAAATATGAGCAAAGCAGCAGGAACCTTCGGAGTGTCTCGAGTTGATTCGTGTAATTACTCATAAAAGCTATCTGTCCATTAACTGATCACGTGCTCTCGTCTTGAAGAATTGCTGCACACTCTAAGTGAGATTCGTGTGTAATTTAAAGAGTGGCTTTGTGTCAAGAATTGGGTTAAACCATTTCTTAATTACATATTATCATTGGAAGGTGTTCATTTTAGCTAATGAACTCCCACCCAAACAAGCTGTTTCAAGACATTAACATGCAATTTTACACAATACAGCCTCGTTTGTAAAGTGATAACGGTGTAAACCCAGTGAGCTAAATTATAGTATAGGCCAGAGTGGTTGTAGTTTTGAAAAACACATAACTGTTTCAAAAGTAGTGACAGCAAATTTATTAGTGGATAAAGGGTTACACCAGTCATGTGAGGCCAAAGAAAAACCTCATCTTCACTCATCCTTTCACCTTCTGTGTGGCGTGGGTGACTCACCTGTAATAATCCTCTTTGCAATAAATGCTACCGTCCTTGCTGAAGCAGGTGAGCTCGGATTCTAGGTTAAGTTTACATTCGCAGCACTTCAGGCAGCGCATGTGCCATTGCTTGTCCACCGCAAGCAGGTAATAGCGGTCGGAGATCTTTCCACCGCAGCCCGCGCACAGGGCCACGCGGTCGCCGCTGATCGAGGGCATATTCTGGGAGCAATACAGACAACACAAGAACTCAAGAAAACATCTGAGCTGAGGTCAGATCGCACCATGGGTGAAAAGCATGTCTTTTCAACATTCCCTCTCAAAATTCCTCTAACAACTAGATCTAATAAATAATTTACAAAGTACTTGAAGTCCAACTAGCAATTTTGTATATGATTACTTGAAGAATGAGTGTAACGAGTAGGCAGCATTCATTTCAAACTACAGATGGGAGGGGCATGCGAGTTCAAATGAAGTACTGAGGTATGCATAGAATCAAATCTAACAATACGTAGGTCTTAAATTGCAGTACTTAATACTTAATTACCGATGTGAATAATCTGTTTTATTACGTCTATAGTTTTTCATACATTTAAGTGAACGGCCAAATATTAAGCATGTTTGCCCAACAACCGCAAGAACACTAGATACACAGCAGCATGGGACACCCTCACGAGTGACGATAACAATTTCATTATTAACTCTCTCTCACACACACTCTCACTCTCTCTCTCTCTTTCCCTCTCTCCCTCATGAGAGATAAAAAAAATAAATCGAAGAACAATCAGTAAAACAATTTCCAAACGAGTTTATATATCCATTCTCCTCACAGAATTACTAACCCTACGTCTTGAAAGGTTTGTAATGATGCTTGTTGGCATCATACTGTACTTTTGATGTTGGACTAGCCCACTGCATAGCAGCTATCTGAACTCAAAGATCAAACCAAGCGAGGCCAAGCAAATGCCCTATAACTTATTTGCAAAACATATGGTTTCACGAATATATAATAGTTTACTCGGCTAATGCGGAAACCCATTCGCTTCAGTTCATTTACAGACTGAAAACTGAATACTTAATTTCGTTTAATTTGCCGTCGTTTCGTTTTGTTTATTACCTTCCAAAACATTTAAAATTCATCACAACCAATTATACTCTCTTCATTCAGATTGTATTAACGGGTTTGAGTTTGATTATAAAATGATCTTTTTCAAGTTTAAATAGCGTAAGCTACACAATTGAAATACTGATTTATTTACGGAGATTATAGGCAGATATCATTCAGGTTTATGTAAATGTATGTTTGTATTTTAAAATGTAATTACTGAAATTACATGGACGATATAAATCTCTCTGATGGACCTAAGCCATCGAACTGATCAATACACAGCTTCAATTGCTATTTTGAGTAAAACAAAGTTTCTTAAAACAATTGCCAATTTTCTGATCAAAAACTGCAGTAGTTTCAGTCATAAACATTCTCTAATTCCTTATGAATAAATAACAGAATCATCCATGCCCGGAACAGTTTAAATCATTTCATTTTCACAAACAGATTTTGTCTTTTTTCAGATCCAGTTTAAAAGTTTAAATATTTTGCCATAAGGCCTCAAAATAGAGTGCTAAGGCAATTATAACTTACAACATAAAAATTCGCTCTCAACAACATAACCAAAATTAAGAGGACTTTATCGTTAAATCAATGGCTAATTCATTGTAGATCACAAAAGCTTCCGACCAAGCGCCTGCAGCAAGAATAGTAGGTTTCGCCTACCGTCTCTGTTTCCCCCATATCTATGGCCGAGCTGATAGTCGCTGAATCGCTCTTTCCTCTCCGCTCCATTTCTTCCATAACACCATGCATGTCGCCTCCAGGCAGACCGTGGAAAAGCATCGTTGCCGCAGATGAGAGCAAATTACACGTGTTTCTTTCAGATCTGCAACCCAAGATTTTGTGAGACATTGTCCTAACCCAGAGTAGCTTACTAGCAGTTCAAATAACCTGTCTCATAAATAAGCGCTGCTCCACATCAAATCGGTAAACAACAATAACACCCTGATGTTGTAAGTAGCCTATTCCTCAAACAAAACAGAGAATTCAGTTGATCGTTCGATTAATGCCTGTCACAATCTATACGAACAGAAAATGATAGGAAACACATAGGCTAAAGAATAAAAATGTGTGTGTGTTCCAGCGCTTTGAAAACATACCAGAAATCGAAGCTCCCGCTACGTGCATCCGATATTGGAACCTCCTATTTCTTCTTGAGTGCTTTTCAGTTACCACATTTTGGGAAGGCATCTGTCAGCAAACGCTTAAATTAACAAAAAATGGTTCTCTTTTCTTTGCAAAGGCTGATCAAGGAAAATGGCCAGTGTCACTCATAATAAGATATCCAATATTGAAACGCAGATGAAAAATTAATCCCGTGAGAGTGGGAGGATAAAATTAAGACTAAAATGACGTCTCGAAGGTTGCGAGCGCTTGCATCTTCATGTTCTTGTCACCTCCTCCTCGGCAGTTTGTCATCGAAAGAAGAATAATTCAATGCCCAAGTTATCTGCAAACCTGGATATGGTGCACAACAAATGCATCTATACTAATTGTTAAAAACCCGAACAATAACCAACCAGGCAGACGGTTAAAAATATATTTGTTTTTTTCTCAAGACGAACTGTTGTTATTCTGTAAGCTTAGTCAGAACTGCGTGTAAGTAATTAAGGAGGAGGAGTTGACTCTACTTTTGGTTTGTATAATCCCCGTCAAGACTGTGTGGCATACGCTTGCCAGCCCTTTCCCTGCTCTGCTCTCTCCAAACCTGCGCAACACTCCGCGCCTTTTCTACGGGGTGTCTTACGTCACGTCGCACTGTTCACGGTTATTGGCTGTCCACCGTCGTCAAATTCTTGTTATATCCATGCTTTGAATTGTTGCGGGGATTTTATGTCTTATAAGTCGTCTGGTGTTGTTCTGTCAGTCTTAAGGTTTTCCCGGTTTTTAAAAGATGCAAGAGCTTAGATGTAGATAAAATATTTTTCTTTCTTTCTTTCTTTCTTTCTTTCTTTCTTTCTTTCTTTCTTTCTTTTTTCTCTCATTTAATGACTTTACATTTCAGTCGTAATTCTAACAACAGCTGGGTGAATATATAACTAATATAAAATATGTGTTTGGAACACTTTTGTTAGACCAAGTGAGATCTAAAACTTTTACTGTACCAACTACGTGCGACATTTATGGTCTTGGAACCTACGCGTCAATGCATCGTTTGATTTGTAAATTTGACGAGCATCTTCCAATTAAGAAAGCAAATTTTCGTAAAAGTGAAATGTATTTTGCACACTACATCACAGTGAGTCATTTCTTGTCTTTTTTTCTACTGGGCTGGATCAAACTCACTGGATCCATCTGTTTCACTCGAGACAAGCTGTTTCGACTCACAATATACCACCAGCCCCGGATAGACCCCCGTGACTAAGCCTCAACAAAAGGATACTGAAAGCGTCCAGTGCTGGAGGACTTAGAGTGCGCTGCATGGAATCTGACTACACAAAAGTAATACGACAGAAGCCAGTTGGTGTAGTCCAATTAACTTCTGTACTATATTGAATATGGGCTGTTCAATCAGTGCAAACATGATGCTCTTGCTATGAAATCCAACAGATTCCCATCAAATCTGATTTCTCCTGTACCGACGTTCATTTTAAAGCACCAGGAAACCTTTATATACATATTTGTAGAGAGGAGGTCAAGTTATTTGACTCCTTGCTCTTATACGCAGCTTGGATTATTAAAAATAGGTAAGATACCATCGCCGGTGCGTGGTTAATCTGCCGCCCTCACCTTCCAGATTTAATTTTGACATCAATTCCATTTGATGTCTGATTTACGTATTATGTCAAAGTGTCATTCCTGTTTGACTTAAGCAAAACATCTCTGTTTCCTTTTGTTAACTAATATAAAATAATAATCAGTAATGGAGGTTTGACTGATTTAAGTTTTAAATTTTGATTTATTCAAAAACAAAAATGTGTTTTTCCCTGTTGTGGCTAATGTCAGTTTATCCTGACACAGTAACAACATTCTCAAAGACTATTGGAATAGCTATTGAGAACAAACATGTTTTGTTCGTAGATGAATACTAAACCTTCTTTCATCATATTTCATTTATTACCATACTACTTTTTGTCATACATGGACTACTTTAGATTAGTGATAGGAAGTCCACAAAGGAGGTCCATATATCCTGTGCACTGGCCAACTGATCAACCTAAGAGTGGCTGTCATGGGTTCAAAATCAAAAAGAGCACGAGGACTGAAGGTTCAGTGTTCCCAAACGGGCCCCTCTCTGTTCATAATCCACCTCATGAATTTCAAACTTAACAGCAAAGTCAAAAGAGCTTACTTATTTATTATTTATTTATTATTTATTTATTTACTAACAACAACAAAAAAATCACCTTTTCCAATAGGCGTATATCATCTTGTTTTATATTTCGCTTGCCCCTTTAAAACATTCTTAATTGGCTCTCTGTCTTTAAATGGTGGGACAGCAGCATCTATTTCTCGCGCACGGGCACGAGAGGACTGACCTCAGAAAACACAGATGTGAGATAAGAGAGCCAAGGATGCAAAACGGTGCTATGATCATGCCTTTTTGGAAATATTTGTTTTATAAAAGCTTAAATTCCTACATTGTTTGTACATGTTTAGAAACCTCAAAATGATTTTAGTAGTTTTTCTCACATTTTAATCATTTCACATCATGTGAACTTTAACATCGCCCAATATTTTCCACCATTTCTATTTCAGTTGAAAAAAGTTAAAGAAATATTTCAATTAACTCGTGTCAGAGTCACATAATATTTTCCTCATCCTTAAATTCCGATAAAAATTCCAAATTATTGACATTTCGAGGTGTGCCATGTCAAGTTGTGTTAATAACATATTTGCAAGGTCTCCCAACCAAATGCAGCGTCCTTGAAGAGAGAACAAATATTGTGAATAGTTTCAAAAATGTTAAATAACACTCTTAGACGATATTTATAAAGAGCACTCCGCTTTGTGAGTCATGTAAGAAGCAGGTTCTTTTAACTGCAAATTTTGAAGTAGAATAGCTTACATAACTGATTTTCGACGGTGTCCATAATTGTACTGAGAGCGGTCGACTTCAAATTTCAATTCGAGCCTGAGGATTGGGTTAATTGCACATATGATGTCATACTACACCCGTTAACATGACAGACACGCGGGGGATACTGGATGGATGATGACATGCCAGTCCTATGCACAGCCCCGAATAACCACTATGCGCAGGATCTCGTGTGAGAATGTCGCGTCTGCTTGACCAATAAATGAGCTCATTACGACTCGCTCATCAACCTACAAAAAACAGGTAGCCTACATTCGCCTACAAAATGCTCGTTGATTGGGTCTTGACTTGTAAATAATTGATTACAAGGACATAACATTACAAACGGGCAACGCTCACTCCTATTTATTCACTTAAACAATAATATATCGGATTGAGAGATATCCAGCCAGGTATCAGTCCACATACCGAGATACAGGCTAATACATAACATGGTGCTAAATAATAATAATAATAACAACAATAATAATAATAATAACAACAACAACAATAATAATAATAATAATAACAACAATTATTATTATTATTATTATTATTATTATTATTATTATTATTATTATTATTTTAAAATTAGATGCACTAGTGATGTATTGGGTTTGCCCAAATGAAATGGTTTAACTACGCATTCATCACATTAACGTTTAGATCGTTTACACAACACTAAATTTCCAAATACTGAGTGAAGCCCAAATGAAGTATGTCGCAAAATGGCATCGCTATGTGACAAACGCTTCATAGTAGAACAATAAACATCAATAGCAAAGCCAGCTGGGTGAAATGCATATTTTGTCCCAGAAATGCGTCGCTTGTTGGAGGACAAGAATCGCCCCTCACAGTAAAATAATTTGACCTACTTTTCATTATACCATGCCATACAATTCCACTCAACAACAAAATCAATTTATAACCAGCGCTTTAGTTTTAGAAACATAGGTAACGATGAAGTGTGGGCGAATATTAAAATAACGTGGGTTACCAAAGGGTATCTAGTAAAACAGAAGTAACCTTTCGCAACTGACACGTCATGTGTTTATTTATAGGAATAAAAATCCAATTACTGAGAAGCACTGGCAGAAGTTGTAGGCTAAAGTGATTATGGTAATTGTAGTCGTAGAACTGCTGCTACCACTATTACCGTTACTACTAGTTATAATATAAACACAACTACTAGTAGTAGTAAAAGTAGTGGTAGTGGCGATGGCAGGCCAACGATAGTAGTACCTAAGGCATTAAAGGGCAGGGGTTTATATTAAAGTTTTATTGCACAAATATAAAGAGGCATGTTAAGCTCCCAAATCCTTATGCAAATGAAATCCTGTGTAATACCCTTAATTGAATACATGCATATTTATAATCTGCGCTCTCTGTCTAGAATAATGTTGGCTTATACATTAAACATTGTGGCGCTGTGGATGTCTGCGGGCGTGTATGAAATATAATATTTCGAGAATGCTTCAAATCTTAGGGAAAAAGAGAGAATTCAGGACTCATGAAAAATTAATTGTCACCTGTTATTCTAAACAGCTCTTGACCTGTAGTTCATTTTGACCAGTTATTATCTTACCTGCCTGAAAAAAAAGATAGCTGAAATATAATTGTGCCACAGGATTCTCACTTGCATGTACGTCGAGAAAATACGCTCATTACATTCGTCAAACAAGGTCTCTGATTTCATAAACGGCTTCCTCAGATTCCTCACTGCTGTTGCAGTCAGAACTAATAACGGTATCACTGCGCTTAATTTGAGTTGTACTGCAACACAGGGGGAACCAAGCACGTTTTGTCTGCTGCCTTTGTATCTCCCCCCCTTGACAATTCTATCAAGCTATGATCAAACTGCGAACACGCCACAGAAATTTCAGCATAGAGATTTGGGGCTCAAGCCACGAACGAATGCAGCCTTACTGCTTCGTCTAACTCGCAGTCAACTCCCACGTTACCATTGCCGGTGAGTGGATCGTTAATCTTTTATCTAGAAAAGAGAAAAGCTGTGTTGGGATCGTATGGCAAATTGAACACTGAAAACACCAACAGACAACTGGCTTTCGGGTTAAATAAGCGTTTTTTGACACCGAGTATGCCCTCGGTTGATTTGGGTTAACAGTGTGTAATGGTCCTAATAGCCTAATCGTCTTTGGGAGAGGTAGAGTTTGCGTGCAAGCTTTGTGCTTCGCCCTTTACACCTTATTAATAAATAATTTAATGTCTGGACCTGATTAGGATATGGCGAAGTTTTGATGAGGAATTTGACACATAAAGTAGATAAAGTAGATACTCCTTATAAACTACAAATATCTTACACTTTTTATTTGTCCTGGTTGAAAACGCTTCACAGGACCAGGCCTTGCCCCGACATGAATTATGATTAGAGTGATGGGCAACATACGTTTAGCTAATTATGAAGGATAATTCTGGGTTACACTGAGAGCATCTGCTCGGTGTTATCAATCCCAAATGCACACGGCTCTGAAGTTTTAGTTAAAAGTAGATGGTTGTTGTTTTGTTTCAGCGGTACGGCTCAACTTTAACCTGTTAATGACTTCAAGGTTTGCCCTTTACCTCTTTACAAAGAATCTGTCTGAATCAGATTCTTCCGATGAGGTGTTAGCCCGGAAATGGATAACAACTTCCTCATCACCTCTCTCCTTCGGTATAGGAACACGAGATGAACTGAGGGATCAGGCTGGAGAGAGAGAGAGAGAGAGAGAGAGAGAGAGAGAGAGAGAGAACGCGCGTTTGTGCATACACACCTGTGTATTTGAGTAGAGAAACCGAAAGAAATGAAAATTTACATGCCATGTGCAATATTTTGCGTGCGACAATATTATGTTAATTGTGCGCAAGAACAGATTTTTTAATAAACAAGAAAAATCAGTTTTTATTACCAAAACAAGTGCAAATCTAATATTTTTGTAAAAATCAACAACAATCAAGACAGTGCTTCCATCACTAAATATGATAATATTTATACCACACTCAAGTATCCAAAAACATCGTAAGCAAAGAGATGTAGCATTTAATATCTGTATCGTAAATAATTTCTAAATAATTTAATTATTCAGAAACGCCTTAATCTGTTTATCCTAAATTGCCACTCTTGCTAATTACAGACTTAACTCTGTGATAGCAAGACAGGTTTTTTTTTTTTTTCTTCTTCCAGGAGAGGAGCAGGTCTCTGGCACTGAGTAACATTTCCCTGCTGACTGGAAAGTGTTGCCTCTGATTACCTCATGTTCTGAAGGCTTGGCTATAAATGTTGCATTGACACAGTGCTTGTGGCCAAAACAAAGAGCTTCTCAACAAGACCAGTGAAATGTGCTCATACAGAAAGATCAAGCTCATCTCAAATAGCATTTGCTCATTACAAATAAAAGCGCGAGATGACTGTGATGTGTTGTATTGTGATATGTGATGTCACCTGCGTATGTGCAGTGTGACGAATGGGATAAAGTTTCTTTTAATGTAACTCTGTTGTGTTTCTTTGTAAAAAACAAACAAACAAACAAACAAACAGACAGACAAACAAACAAACAAAAAACAACTCTGATGCTTCCTGGTTTAGTCTTGTATCGTTGTTGAGGAGTAAGAGTCTTGTAGGACTAGATCAAAACCAGGTTCACTAAACCCCCCCCCCCCCCCCCCCCCCCCCCCATCAAAAAAACCCCCTCCAGAAGCCCCCTCATAGATGCAGTGTTTGGTATTCATCACTGCTCAGGAGTTACAGATGAAGATGTGGCTCGGATGAGATGAGTGTTGTTGAGAGTCCTGCTAAAAATATACTTAATCTGGGCTGTAAAAGACCTCATACTTCATTAATCGTCGTTTTTAAGATACTGTCAAAAGTTATGAAGATATGAATCATATCCTTGGAAGCTGAGCTATTAAGTCACCTACAATTTGCCACAGGAGACAGAAATTATACATATAAGAAAATAAATCACAAAGTAGTAGTACATGCTTACAGTTTAAAGCACATGAAGATATGGCCTGTGATAATACAAAAACTATGAAATTGTTTTAGTAATGAAATATCCATTGGGACCCATGGAATTACATGTAAACCAATAGTAAATTAGAGCATTGAAGACAATTGAAAGTTATTTCTCAAATCTCTGCTGTGCACCATAAAATGAGGTTTAATTGGCTGTAACTGGTAGTGTAACCAACAACAGCGTTCAAATTTTGCTCAGCATTTTTTTTTAAATTCCTTGGGCTAAATTTGGGGTTGTACCCCTTTAACATTCACGCTCTCCTTAAACATTCATACTTTAGGAAAATTACCACCGCACCACGCACGAAAAGAACTTTCATCCGTGTCATATCAATAACAAGATGAAAGCACGAGTAAACTCAAGCTCGTGCAGCAGGTCGCCCAAAGTCGGAGTCGCCTGTTTTTTTTTTCCATTCCCCTCACAGAACAGATAACGCAACCAGCATGCTGTGCAGGAACAAGAAGGTTCAGGACCAGTGGGTCAGTTTTACCAATCAGCATTCAGAGGGGCTTCTTAGGCGCACATCCCTCTCGAAGAGAACCAAGTCGTCACCCCCCCCCCCCCCCCCCCTCGCTTGGCCACTTTGTTTTGTCCTGTTGTTGTTTCGGAAGGACCTCTGGTCAACCCGGGTCTGAGCTTAAAAAAAAAAAAAAAGAAAGAAAGAAAGAAAGAAAGAAAGAAAGAAAAAGAAACAAAGAACGAGACGGGTTTATTCCTTTTGTCTTTTCCCCTTCCTTTCTTTTTCCGTATTTGTTGTCCTTGTAAGGGTAGTGGACCTTCTCCAGCATCTGTTGGGTGGATTAAGGCCCAGGAGACGGAGGTTGTATTATATCCTGAAGAGGCTCTACTGTAAGGCCTCCATGTCTTTCTCCTCTTAAATGTACTGGCAGGTTGAATGGGAGGATAACTCTTTGTTAACAGGGCAACTATTAACTCACAGAGAGTTAATCAGAGTCACTGCTATGGTGTGTGGATTTACATCTGAATGGACTCCGGTCTCCTCACTGGACCTCTTTATGTAGTCTTCTCTCAATGGGGCCCGATTGCTTTGGCTTAAAATACTTCCTAGCTCCACCACTGGATTTGGTCCTGGAAGAGAAAGCCTCAGTTGAAAGTAAACACTTGCAGAAAAGGTTTCCTGTCTGGGATGAAGTAACTTGTGTTACAAAGGTTAAGTGTGCCAATTTCCAATGAGATGATTAATCTGAGCTGGACGATCGACAGACGTTATGAGTTAAAAGATTTTTAATTCAGATTATTTAATTCAGATTAAGATTATTAATCCTGCATGATTTCGAAGCAAAAGCTTTCGTTTAATGTTGCTTCTTGTCGGTTTTCTCAAGTTTTACTAGCTGAATGTAGAAATTGCGTTTATAAAAGGAGAAAGGAAAAGGCTTTGACATACCAACCCATTCCTCAGCCAGTCCACTCCTCTTACATCTGGATCATAAACATGCTAGCAATGCCTGATTTCCCTGCTTTCTAGTCAACAAAGAGCTTCATATACACATTTTTAGTTCACAAATTATTGCCTACTCTGTTTTTATGTAAGAACGAATGTAAAGAATGTACTGGACTGTGCTCTCTCTCTCTCTCTCTGTCTCTCTCTCAGGCGACAGCAGCGTATCAAACTACTCTGACTCAAAAGAATATGGTTCTTCCTTCTGTGACCCTCAAATGCACAGACAACATTGACCTTTGCTTTTAGAGCCTGCCCTGTGGAAACAGAGGAAGCACTAATTAATGTCTCACATCTCACTTTGGTTCTGCACAAGACCAGAGGACACCCTTTGAGTGAGTGAGTGTGTGTGTTTGTGTGTCTGTTTGTGTGCGCGTGCGTGTGTATGTGCGTATGTGCGCACGCATGTCTGTGTGCGTGTGCGTGCGTGCCTGCGTGTGCGTGTGTGTGTGTGTGTGTGTTTGCATGTGTGTGTGTGTTGTTATATGTAGTGGGTGTATATCAGTTCTGTTCGTGATAACTTTATTAGTAATTAAGAAACTTTTGGTTAGATGTATTTGTTTATGTGCAGAAATTTCCAATTACTGTACGCTCAAGCATAATACAATGGTCTTACGGATTAGAGTTGCCTGAGGAAAGAGCCTGACCTTAGCTGATACTTTGC